>NW_027202538.1:2850000-3397500 GCF_024711535.1 Dipodomys merriami | reverse complement strand
GAGCAGGGTTGTTTCTTTGAGGATAATCACAACCTAGGAACATTCATGGGATAGATAAGCCCTTTTGACGTTCCCAAGAGAGAGGGACCTAGATTCCCCCAGTCTCCGTCCCTTGACCATGAAACCCTTTGGTTCTCATATCATGTGGTTGGATAACTAGACCTCACCTCACTGCCCAGTGTTGAGACAGGACAGTGAGAGATCCTTAGTCTTTGATAAGGTCAGGGGATACTCAGTATGAGCTTGTACTTGGATGTCTTAACTTGGTGCATGGTCAGTCACATCTAAGACTGCCATGATGTAGGACATAAAATCTAGAGAATCAGAGCAGGATGGGGTCTGTTCTGGGAGGCTTGAGTATTATGTGTTAGCTTGAGCTCCCGTGTGCCCACCTGCTTCCCTTTCTTGGGTGGGTCTATGCAAAAATAAGCTTGAAACTTAGGTGTGGGTCTTGTCTTTTATCCTCCAAGATAGCACTCTACCATTTAAACCACAGCTCCACTTTCAGCTTTTTTGGGTGTTTAATTGGAGATAAAGAGTTCTCATGGACTTTGCTGCCAAGGACACCCAACTTCAGTCCTCAGATCTCAGTCTCCTGAGGGGATAGGATGACAAGCATGGAAAAGTATGTTTGGCCAGATGCTAGTAGCTCATGGCTGTCATCCTAGGTACTCAGAAGGGGAGATCTGAGGATCACGGTTCAAAGCCAGCCTGGGCAAGAAAGAGCCTGAGACTCTTATTTCCAACAAATCACCAAAAAAATGGAAGTGGTGCTGTGGCTCAAGGAGTAAATTGCTCGCCTTGAGCTGAAGACTTCCGGGACAGTACCCAGGATCAGAGTTCAAGCCCCACAACAGAAAATAAAGTATAACATCTTTGCCTGCAAAGATGAGAAGGTGTGTGTGGGGGTACGGTGGTTGAGACCAGGTGCTGGCCTCACTGTACACATATTTCTAAGAATTCCCCAAGTTTGAAGCCACAGTTGGGTGGGTGGTGCCTTACCAAGAACTCAAGAGGAAAAGGCCTGTGGCAGGCAGGAAGTGGGCAATTGGGTGCCAGGGTGGGATTGTTGTGTCTGTATTTTCTCCATTGAAGGATAGATTTCTTTGGTGGATGTGAAAGTCTGAAGTCAAGGATTGCAAGAAGTTTCTGGCCTAATGTATTGGGTTTCTTCTGGGTATATGAAGGTGGCTGAAGCCAGGCGCCACTGGTGGCTCACAACTGTCATCCTAACTACCCATAAAGCTGAGATGTAAAGACAACAGCTCAAAGTCAACTTGGGTAGGGAAGTCTCTGATACTTGATATCCAATGAACCATCTGAAAACAGGAAGTGGCACTGTGGTTCAAGTGGTAGAGTGCTCATCTTCAGCTGAAGAGCTGAGGGACAGCCTCCTGGCCCATAGTTGAGACCCCATGACCAACAATAAACAAAGAGGTGGCTGAGTTTTCCACCTAGCATTGTGTACGGTAGGAAATTCCATGCTGGGTTATGAGACATTCCAAACATGTGAGAGGCTCAATGTTGTGTCTACAGTTCGTCTGAGTACAATAGTGCCATCTTCTCGCAGGTCAGATATAATCATAATAGAGGGAGTTCATGGTTCTGTTCTCAGGAACTGCTGAGGCTTTGGAATATGTGTGTGTGTGTGTGTGTGTGTGTGTGTGTGTGTGTGTGTGTGTGTGTGTGTGTGTAATTTTCCCTCGTCTTTCTCTGTCCCCTTCCTGGGTGCCTGTCTGATTCTTTCTGACCTCAGATGGTGCCCCTCCACCACACCGACCTTGCCTTTATCCCCCATCGGGGTCTAGAATGAGTCCTAATTTGCCACAGTCCTGTGTTCCAGCTTTTCTCTGGGGCACAAGGCTGGCTGTCCAAATATTTGTCCACCTCCCGGGGATTCTGGGATAGCAGTGCCAGCTGGCATAGGATCTCCCCTGCTTCAGAGGGAGGGCCTCAGTCATACGATGTCCTGTCCTTTTCCTCAGCTGGGCCTCTGACTGCACATCCATCTCATCAGGCTGGCAGTGGAGTGGGGGGCTGCTGGTGGCTCTGGGCAACTCGAGCTTATCAGGTGACTGAAGGCCGCCCAAGCAAGGAGGATCCAGAGCTACATGGGAGGTGAGGCCAAGGTGGCTTGGAAGTATTGGTTGGTGTCTAGGAAATGTAGAAATACTTTATCGCAGGAAAGTCAATCTTCTGGCCCCAGCTGGGCCTCTCAGGTCCTTCCAGACAATTCCAGATGCACAGAATACAGAGGCACAGACTTTACATTCCAGGGCCAGGGAACTGGGGGATGAGAGACTGGTATTGCTAATACCTCAATGTTCTGGGGGATTAGCTTGACCTGGCTATGCCCCCCTTGTTTACATTCATTTCTTAACCCAGTGTAGGCCACACAGCAGCCACTTGTGGCAGTACTGTGGAAGTGGCAGGAGTGGAAGTGAGATCTAGGATGACTAAAATCTGGATTTATGGCCTGTCGGGGGTAGCAATGGGTGTCTTTAAAAAAATCTTAGAGCTGGAACCCAGAGCCTAGGCACTGTCCCTGAGCTTCCATTGCTCAAACCTAACATTCTACCACTTGAACCACAGCTCAACTTTCATCGTTTTTAGTAGGTTAGTGAAGATAAGAGTCTCATGGACTTTCCTGCCTGGGCTGGCTTAATGCCATGCTAAGATCTCAGCCTCTTAAGTAGCCAGGATTGCTGGCATGAGTCACTGGCACTTTCTAAGGAAGTTAGTGTGTGTGTATGTGTGTGTGTGTGTGTGTGTGTGTGTGTGTGTGTGTGTGTGTGTTTGTGTGTTTATTGGGACTTGAACTCAGAGCTTAGGTTCTATCCTTTAGCTTGTTTGCACAAGGTTGGTGCTGTACCACTTGAACTACCGTAGTTCTGCTGCCCAGATTTTTGGTGATTCAATGGAAATAACACTCTGCCCAGGCTAGCTTTGCATCTTGATTGATCCTCAGGTCTCAGCCTTGGGTAGCTAGGATGACAGGCGTGAGCCACCGGCACCCAGCTGATAATGGCATTTCTCCTCAGTGGACTGGGAGCTCCTGAAAGCTTTTCTTTATTTTTTCTATGCCAGTACCAGGGCTTGAACTCAGGGTCTGGGCTCTGGCCTCTTCACTTTTTCCCTCAAGGCTGGCACTCTACCACTTGAGCCACAGCTCCATTTCTGGCTTTTGGTAGTTCATTTGCAAGAAGAGTCTCACTAACTTTCCTCCCCTGAGCTGGCTTTGACCCACGATCTCTGATCTACGTCCTGAGTAGCTAGGATTTACAGGGATTGAGCCACTGGTATCATTGGGTAGAAAATTTTCTTTCTTTTTTTGCGGGGGGAGGGTCCGTTCGTGGGGCGTGAACTCTGGGCCTTGGCACTGTCCCTCAGCTCTTCACCTCAAGGCTAGCACTCTACCACTTGAGCCACAGTGCCACTTCTGTTTTTTTTTTCTTTTTGCTTATGTGGTGCTGAGGAATTGAACCCAGGGCCTCATGCATGCAAAGCAAGTGCTGTACCACTGAGCCACATTCCCAGCCCCGGGTAGAAGCTTTTATTAAGCAAGAGATCTTCCCTGCATTTGCCCTGACTCCTCCATGCAAAGGATGCCTGAGAGTCAGGAGCTGTGAAAAATAGGATTCAGCCACAAGAAATGGCTGGGGTGCATGGTGAAAAGAAAAGCTAATCTTCCCCCTGGGCCCCATCATTCTCTACATCTCAGCCTCCTGAGGAGCTATGATTACAGACAGGATCCACTGACACCTGGCTTTCTTTTCTTCTTTTTTAATTGTGACAACCTGAAATCTTCAAAGTGACATTCCAATGGTTTGCATTCGAAGTCATCTCCCCTGGCCTGGAGTTAGAATGCCAGGACTGCCACCCACAAATTGAGGGAGATCCTGACAAACTCATTCCTATGTATGTGAATGCTAATGCAATGTTATCAAAGTAAAAATTAAATTTGCAGTTAATTCATGATTCTATTTTAGAATGCCACACAAAAATTATTGGATTTATATCATCCATTCTAGCACCAGTTTATGATTTTCCTAATGAAAGGATATTGACTAATTTTTAATTAATATTTTTATAAGTAGTCAACCATGGTACTTCATTAAATGGAGACATAACTTAATAACTAATAATTGGTAACTATGTATATATACATATATATATATATATATGAAATTTAAAGATGTCCTCACATTCTCTCTCTCCATATATATATACAGAAATCTACACATCTATGAATACACATATTGGGCTCTACTGTGGCTTGATCACACTCAGTTTCCCAGAAGCTGGTGTGTTAAGACAGTGACCGAATTTATGGATTGGGCATTCTAGGGCATGAGTTGAAATCCCATCATTGCCAAAAATTTATTCATGGAGTAAGAAGCCAGTTTTGACACATTTTTTCCTGAAAAAAAGTCCTGGGTCTCAATATGAAGTAAAATTCATATGAAAATATATCCTGTGTGATAGGATGTAATAAATGAATTGTTATTTGTATAATCATACTAAATGAATAAGGGTAATAAACGTCAAACTCACTAAAGCCATGTATGTAAACTGATCTCATATATGAATATTATTTTTTCCAGTGCTGGGGCTTCAATTCAGACCCTGGGAAATGGTCTGAATTTCTTGTCTTCAAGGGCGGTGAGCCTTTTCCCTTCACCCACAGTACCACAGAGTTATCTAGACTCTGATTTCAAATCCCAGGCCTGCAAGAAAAATGGTACAAGCCAGGGCCTTATTTTTTTTTGGCCAAGCATGGGGCTTGAACTCAGGTCTTGGCATCTCTGCCAAGGTAACCCTGGGTTACCTCCCCCAAGAAAAAAATACCCCACTAATCCATTAGATGTGAACTTGTATGGTTGGTGAAATTTTCCTCAAAGAATGGTGATACTGATGAAAGCACCCTAATTCTAAGGACAGCTTATGGAATAGAGCTATGTGCTGAGTCTTCCATAGGGTGCTCTGTTCTGAGTCCTTCACAGGGTGCAGAGTACTGAGTCCTGCATTGGGTGCTGGGTGCTGAGTCTTTCACACCATACTGTGTGCTGAGTCCTGCAAAGAGTGCCATGTGCTGTGTCCTTAGCAGGGTGCATTCTTACATCTTGTCTTTGTAAGGGCTCCACAACTGAGATGCTTATGCAGACAAGAATATTGAGGCTCAGATATGTTCCCATGTCAGAGACAAAATTATGTATTACTGAAGACTAGTGAGTTGTCTCCTGCAGACAATTGTTTGTTTTCTTTTTTCTCAGTCATGAACCTTGAACTCGGGGCCTAGGTGCTGACCCTTACCTCTTGGGCTTTTTCTAGCACCCCACCATGTAGAGCCATGGACCTCCCTTGCAGTAGAGGCCATGGCCAAGGGGTCAGTAGCTGGTCTGTCATCCTCCCTTCTCAGGAAACTGAGATCTGAAAATCTGGGTTCCCAACTATCCCAGACACAAAAGGTCCCATGAAACTATTATCACGAATTCACCAATAAGACACTGAAGTGGAATCTGGGTGTTTGTGGCTCATGCTGGTCATCATTGCTACTCAGGAGGATGAGATCTGAGGATCATGGTTTAAAGCTAGCCTGGGCAGGAAAGTCCTCGAGACACTTAGCTCCAACGAACCACCAGAAAACCTGAAGTGGCACTGTGGCTCAAGTGGTAGAGCACAAGATTTGACCTGAATTGCTCAGTGAAAGCACCCAGGCCCAGACTTCAACTCCTACAAATGAAAACAACAAAAAAGACAGAAACAAACTAACAAAGCTGAAGTAGAGGGCTGGTAATGTGTATTAGGGGTAGAGTGCTTTGCATATATGAAACCCTAGGCTTGATTTCTCAGGACCACATCACTAGGAAAAAGCCTGAAGTGGCTCTGTATTTCAAGTAGGAGAGGAGAATCCTTGTACAAGAGAAACTAGGTACAATGCTCATGTCTTGAGTTCAAGCTCCAAGATTATTGTAAGCGCACACACACACACACACAAACACACACACACACAGACGCACGCGCACACACATGCACACACAAAAAGCAGAAATGAAGCTGTGACACAAAATGGTAAAGCACTAGACTTTTGTGCTGAGATCATTGTCAGCACCCAAGCCTTGTGTTCAACCCCAAAACCTAGCCACCCAGGGCCCAACTAGGAGACCTCAAAGGTTTCAAAACTTGATGAGCTTCACCAGCCCTAGGTGACAGGAATCTTTGTGATATCACACATGTGCTTGGATTTACCAAGCTTTCAGAAACCTAGGAGAGGCACTATAGGCCAGTCATTACTGGCAATGAAACATTTAATTAGGTTCAGTGCCCTAGTTGTCTGAGAGAAGGACTCCAGCATTATATTGAGCACTGTATCTTAACGCTGGAATATAGTCTCACAAAGGCATGCCATGGGAAGTGGCACAAATGAAGGCTTCCTGTCAAAACAGGGTGCTGGGCTGAGGCCTTTTGTCTGCCTGTACAAACAATGACAGAGATTTCTTCCAGCAGGACTTGGCTGCAAAGAAACCCTCAGGCTATATAGGGAGTAGGGAGGGGAGCCCTGGAACATTAAATGTCATAAAAGCAGTCCTTGTGTTATGAACTCATTGTCTTGAATACAAATTTCCTAGCTTGATGCCATTCATCATTGCTACCCTGGAGCTTCACCTATAGAAATACATATATACATACACAAATATATGGGGGTACAGGCTCATTTTAGGGGGCAGGTCTTGGGGTTGAACAATGAGCCTGGGCCTTGTCCTAGAGCTCCTTTTGCTCAAAGGTAGCACATTAACTTGAGTCACAGTCTCACCTCTGGGTTTTTCTGTGATCTCTTAGAAATAACAGTTTCAAGGACTTTCTTACACTGGCTGGATTCAAACTCAGATTCTGTACATCTCACCCTCCTGAGGACCTGAGATTACAGTCAGCAGCCACTGGCACCTTCTTTCTTTTCTTCTTCATTTTTTAATCTGGACAATTTGACTTCTTAATAGGGTCATTCCAATGGTTTGAATTTATAAGTGAACTACCCAATGTTCTTTATAGCTGCTTTCTCTGAAAAGGATTTTCTCTCCTCATCTTCCCCTCTGGTCACAAGTTTGAAGCCAAAAGTGAGAAATGAGTGTCACAGGATTTAGGAGCAAATGTCCACAGGACATGCTAGTTCTGTCACTTAGCAGTGAGCTGCATCAAATTTACTGTCTCATGATGAGAGGACCAAAAGCTGGAATGATCCTCATACTGTCTGCATTGCTCCTTTTGGCTAGAAAATTACCGAATCATTTTGAGTGTTTCTATCTCCAACCTTAAATATGCAGAGCACACTAAAAGCATCTTCCTGTTTCTGTTTTTCTCTAGTGCCTCTCGAGATTTAGACTAAGGATTTGTGTGGAGGGTCTCCTAAGTGAATCCCTGAGGAAAGCCGCTTGAAACCTCCTTAGGAGATCACCATTCAAAGCCAACCCTGGCAGGAAATTCTGGGAGACTCTTGTCTCCAACAAACCACCAGAAACCAGAAGTGGAACAGTGGCCTAGAGCGTAGAACTCCAGCTTTGAAAAAGAAAGCCAAGCAGGAGATACAGGCCAGACCATGCAGGAAAGCCTGGGAGGCTCTTATGTCCAGTTAACGACCAAATGACTGGCAATGGAGCTGTGGCAGTGGTAGAGCCTCAGCCTTGAGCAAAGCAGCTGAGGAATGCATCACACCCTGAGTTTAAGCGGTGGGATGGCCACTAAAAAATTTCAAAAAGAGAATGCCAAGTTTATGTATCAGTGCCCTATTTACTTATGTGTGTATATCACCTTCCTTAGTGCAAACAGGTTGTATGTAATGCTTCTGCTTTTATTTACTGACATTTTTCGGATACGCTAGTTGCGCATACTGCATCATTCTCTTCATTTCAGCCCCATCACTTTTCTCTTCCATGGTTCCAGGACTGTGTCCTTTTATGATGCACACTTAAGCTCTCAGCAGCATTTATTTATGTTTTATTATGAGGCCAATGCAGAAACAGTCACAAATCAGGCAGGGGAAGAGAAGATCGGGGTTCATAGAAATAACTGGTATTCAAAAAATTACACTTAGGGATGCAAAATGGT
This sequence comes from Dipodomys merriami, assembly GCF_024711535.1. Taxonomy (NCBI): domain Eukaryota; kingdom Metazoa; phylum Chordata; class Mammalia; order Rodentia; family Heteromyidae; genus Dipodomys; species Dipodomys merriami. Next base: position 3,389,397 of record NW_027202538.1, on the reverse strand, counting down.
AGCATACTTATGTCAAAACAAACATTAAGAAAAAGATGAGAGGGCTGGGAATGTGGATTAGTGAGAGAGTGCTTGCCTAGCATGCAAGAAGCCCTGGGTTTGATTCCTCAGTAGCACAAACACAGAAAAAGCCAGAATTGGTGCTGTGGCTCAAGTCGCAGAGTGCTAGAGACAGTGCCCAGGCCTTCAGTTCAGCCCAAGAAATGTCAAAAAGATAGGTAGGTAGGTAGGTAGGTAGGTAGGTAGGTAGGTAGGTAGGTAGGTAGGTAGGTAGGTAGGAGGACAAGAGGAAAGAACAGAATAATTCCCAGTCATCAGGACTTCTGCAGTGTGCCAGGACACCAGCATCCCTTCACACAACAACCGAGCAGAAAGACTGTCTGTCCCACTTCTCAGGCAGCTGAAGGCACCAGAGCCACGAGGCCAGAGCCAGGTTCTAACTCAGCTGCTTAGAGACACAAGGGAAAGGGCCCTGCCTACCCTTGGACTGGAGATTTGCATTAATGATGTGCAGAATGAAGGAAGGAGAATTGAATGGCAGAAATAGAAGAAGGGCCTTCAAATCTGACAGATAGAGAGTCAAAAACCCACTCCCTAAGACCAGAGAGAAGGGTTTTTCTACTCTGTTCCTCCCCTCTCCCCGACTAAACTGGCTATCTATTGATAATATGAAGATAGCCTTAGGCTCCCTTCACCTGAGGGAGGAAGGTTAATTATTCATTGTTTGAAGAGGCTGAGAAAAGCCTGACTCTGATGTAACCCTAACAAATATTTCAGGTTTCCCCCATTGCTGGTTGTGCCTGGAGTGAATGAAGTGATTTTGCAGCTCACTTTCCTGTTGAGTGTTTACATTCTGCCTCCTAATATTTCAGGCCTTGGTCTCTTCACCTAGGCTGGCTTTTGGCACTGTTTTATGTCTTTCAAATACAGTGTTACACTTGAGTTCTTCCTGCTAACAGGGCTAGGGCTTGAATACTGAGATCTTCATTTGAACTCAGGATGGGTCAATAATGTTTCTTTCCTTCTTCTATAGCTCGCGAACTCTAAGAACATTTAGAGTGCAAATAACTTCTCATTACCAAGGGAAAGACAACATGCTATTGAACATCTGACCTTTCACAAGTGGAAGTCAGAGTGTCAGATTTTCCTACCCTGGCTGGCTTCACCCTGTGATCCTGAGACCTCAGCCTCCTGATTTACGGTGATAAGCTACGTGCTCTGCTCAGTTCAGTACTATGACATTGACAATACAAGTCAACTGCTTATCACAAAGTGCTTAGGGAGCATATTAAGCCTTTCAACATTGGACCCTTCAGATCCTTGTAGGACACAAGATTATAATGCTAGAGTCTGAGAGGCTGGGCATATGGATGTACTACACTTGAACCTTAAGCTCTGATTCCAATTCTGGTGTACATCAGCATTCATTTTCCAGAGAATGTTCTCTTAATTAGCAAATAGGAAAAATACTTTGATTAACCTTCACTTTTTCCAGTTGTGTGTCTTGTTTCAAGCCTGGGCACTATCCCTAATCAATTCAGCTCAAGGCTAACACTCTACCACTTGAGCCACAGTGCCACATGGGTTTTTTTATGGTTCATTGAGATAAGAGTCTAACAGGCTTTCCTTGCCTACGCTGTCTTTAAACTGTGGTCTTTAGATCTCAGCCTCCTGAGAAGCTAGTGTTCCAGTGGTGAGGCACAAGCATCTGACCTAATGTTTTTGATAGTCCTGGGGTTTCTTTTTCTCAAGGCTAGCACTCTACCATTAGAGCCACTCCACTGTTTCTGGCTTTTTCTGAGCATGTGGCAGTGTGTATTCAAACCCTCTTATTCACGCATGTTGAGCAAGCACTTTACCCACATTTCTAGCCACATCCTTACAATTTTATCTCACAACTTGCTTGTCCTCATGAAAAGGCTTCTGAGTATAAATCATCTAAAGAAATCCCTATAGAAGTGTGTCCAAACATAAATAAGACAAAGCTTATACTTGGGAGAAACTTTAAACATGTGAAGATTGTGACAAATGCTTCCGTTTAAATATGTATCAGGTTTCAACACTTAAATAGTTTTAATGAAAAATGAGCCAATGTCCTAAATTATTGTGTATAATTGTATAATAGATGTGCAAAATATAATAAATATTATGTGTAGATAATATTAAATAAAATAAATAATGAAAGAATCAAATAAAAACAAAATAATTACAAAATCAATAATAAAATCATAATATGTAATAAACACACATATCTAAGTACATGTCTTATATTCCACATACATATCTTTTCCATTGCAGAGCCTTCATTCAGGCGATGGGAATTTTAGCTTGAATTTCTTTTCCTCAAGGACAGTGAGCTTCGCCTTCACCCATGGTACAAAAGAGTTTACCTGGACAGAGATCAAATCCCACCAATGGTAGAAATATTGGCCCTATTTCCAAGACAGTGACTTAATTTTTTTAATGGAAGCAGTTATGTTTATTCAGTTCCATGCTGAACATTAAAAAAAGCGGTGTAGAATTTTGTACATCTATTCAGATATCCTTCCCTTACCCCCAAAGTGCTTCTCTGAAAACTACATTCTTCCTTTTGTGTATGTTTTTATTGTAAAAATGTCACAGTTACATGAGCATGTTCATGAATATATTTCCTATTGAGCATTGTTGCCTCCACCTTTGCTTTCCCTCTACCATCCCTTCCTTTCAATCTCCACATCTACGCACCCTGTCGAGCTCAGTGACTTAATATTTTATTTTTTTCTTGGCACGGGGTTTGAACTCAAGTAGAGGCAAATCTGCACTTTCCCTGACATTTCTACAGATTAAACAAGATCCTGAGTTCATATCCCAGGCTAGGAAAGAATACTGACAGAAATTCCAAACCAGGGAGCTTTATTTTTTTTAATTTAGTTAAGTAATTAATTAATTTTTTTCCTTCTAATTTATGGCCGATCATGGGGCTTGACCTCAGATAGTGGCAACTCTTCCTCAGCTTCGATCACCCTGGGTTGGGTGCAGCTTCGGGACCCATACCAAATCCTGGAATCCTAGCACAGTGGGCTTGCAGGAAGAACAAAATTGGGATAACACAAAAAGTGGCTAGGTGCAGAAGGCTGGGAGTGTTACGTTTTTTAATTTCCACGGTGACCATGCTGGTCTGAATGACACGACTGCAAAGTGAACCTGACCTGCCATCGCTGAAGGCTGGTAGGCTATCAGGGAAGCCTTAGGCCAACCTGTCAGCATAGTCCCTGGGTTCAAATCCCAGTCCTGACACCTACCAATGGCAGGAGATCACAAGACTCATTACTGTGCATAAGAATACCAATTGAAAGAGAAGTTTGTAATTCGGTCGAGTTTAAAATTCGATGCAATAATCCTAGGATGCTGATTGATCTTAATTAATAGTTCATTAAGCATGAAAATAATACTACTTTAATTGTGTATAATAAATACCTAAGAGTTGGTAATAACACATTATATGTCATTCGATCATAGATATGTGCCTATGACACTTTCTACCAATATATATTTATTTGTATACCACCGTCTTCCTATCCTTGTATCTCTGTTTTAGCCAAAGCTGTGGCACGATTTCAGCACCTGGGACAACCTGACAGCTGCATTGGCTAGAGGCTGTCGTGCTCACACTCACCCATTCATGAATTGGGGCTGCTAGGCCCTGAGTTCAGATCCTGGCACTGCCAAAAATTTAATATTGGAGTAGAAGCCAAGTGTAACACCTGTTTTCCTTTTCTGGGAGGGTCCTGAGTGTCAGGCATGATGGAGAATACATCTACAAATCTAGATGCTATGTGATAGGATGTAAACAATGTAATACATAGTTAGGTGTCATCACAGTCAATAAAATAAACAAATGAATGAATAAAACAAAAAATAAAACGAATAACCACACCAAACATAATATAGACTCAACATCTGCAAGGAAGTTCAATCCTATATTTAAAATGTATATAAAGAGTACGCTTTCCAGGGCTTAGGCTGGAATTCAGGCCTAGGGAACAAGCCTGACTTTCTAGTATTCAAGCAAGGTGAGCTTCCCCTTCCCTGACAGTGCAACAGAGTTACCCAGAACCCAAGTTCAAATCCCAGGCATTGTAGCCAAAAAATGCCACACATTCCAACCCGGGGAGATTCATTAGAATTTTTATTTTTTTTTAAGTTCACTTCACCTTTATTTGATACATTTTGATTTTATAACAGGAGAGTTTTTCAGAAAAAGGGTTTAAACTTTTCCATTTCAGCATAGGACATTGGTGTTTCTATTTTGACCATGTACCATGAAGATTCAGAATGAAAATAAGGACATCATTTCTTCCTAGAAGGTCGGGACAGTTGATTTTATTTCTATTTAGTTATTTCTATAATTATAAACTCTCTGTATTTGTATCATTTGAGTTTTCCTCAGTGCCTACCATGAAATAGAGTAGGGGAGTCCTCATAGCACAAAAGGTTGGATTTCTGAATAAAAACTCACTTCTGTGGGGACAGTAGGTATTTGTAAGCATTTTGGAAATAAACTGTATTGTTAAATGAAAAACAAAAACATTGGGAATGGTATGTATCTCATTAGTGGAGTACTTGCCTGAAGAGCATTAGACCCTGGCAGAAAAGTTTCCTAAAGCGCAGAATGTTAGAATTTTATGATCTGTATGAACAAATTTCTTCTTTTTTTGGGGGGGGGAATCATGGGGCTTGAACTCAGGGGTTATCCCTACACTCTTCAGCTCCATGTGAAAGATCTACTGCTTGGTTCACAGTGTAACTTCTGGTTTTTTAGTGGTTTATTGGAGATAAGAGTCTCACGGACTTTCCTGCCCAGGCTGGGTTTGAACTGCCATCCTCAGATCTCAGCCTGCTGAGTAGCTAGGATTATAGGCGTGAGCCACCTTCTCCAGGCATATGAACAAACTTCTTAAAGACTGATTCTGGGAAAAGAAACTTAGAATACACTTTTAGTATAAATAATTTATAATACCATGGTTAAGGCACTAATTCAAATGTATTTATTCATTGTCTGGTTTCTTAGTTTATTTAAAGATATATATATATATGCATTATTAATATATATATATACATATATATTATTAAAAACATAGCTTTGAAGTGTACCTAAGAGCATATTTGTTCATGTAAAGGTATAAAACTACACAAGCTTCATTTTTTTCAGTTTGGTTAGTACCATAAATTAGTGGGATTTTTGTACTGTTGTGTTGTTCTCTGTTTTGGAGGCTTTCTCTCCCTTTTATCCCTTGTCCCCCTCTCCCCACACTTGAACTCAGCTTGCTCTTTCTTGGCTTGGTTGTTCATAGCTGATTTTCTACTACTTCAGCCATACCTGTAGCCTGGTTTTTTGCCTGTTAATTGGAAATGATGTCCTTCAGGCCTTTTCTGCCTTCATTGGCTTTGAAACTTCATCTTCCAGTTCTCAGCCTCCTGAGTAGCTAGGATTACAGATGTGAGCCACTGGGGTGCCTAGGGATAAATTAGACTTTGGTTGGTGTATTCTTTCTGTTTTTCTAAGCATGGGATCATCTACTATAGAACTTCAGTGAATGTTCTGTGTCTGAAGTGAGATATATAATACATATGTAAATCTGTGTAGTTCTCATAAGATGTAATCAATTTAATACATGGTATAAGTGTAATAATAGTCAATAAAAATAATGAATAAATAATACAAAAATAAAATAAATACACTCAAAGCAATATGCAATAAACAGAAGTATGGATATATTAATCATTATTTCAAATGTGGATGAATATTACTTTAACAGGGTTGGGGATTGAATTTAGGCCTAGGGAACAGGCCTGAATTTCTTGTGTTAAAACAAGGTAAGTTTCCCCATCCCCCACAGTACATTAGAGTTTCCCAGAATCCGAGTTCAAATCCCAGGCCTGGCAGAAAAAAATTGGGCACGAATTCCAAGCCAGGGAGGTCCATTAGTATTTTTAATATTTTTAAATATTTTTAATTTAATTTATTTTATTTTTATATATTTAATTAAGTTATTTAAGTGATTTATTTATTTTGCCAAGCATGGGGCTTGAACTCAGGTCGTGGCAAATCTGCCTCAGATTCCATCACCCTAGGGTGGGTTGGTGCAGCCTCTGGACCCACAGCCCATCCTGGGATCCTAGGCCTCAGGGACTGACAGGAAAACAAATTGAAAATGGCACCAAAAAATAGCTAGGAATTGCAGACAGTCGGCGGATTCTCGGTTTTCCTTCCTTGCATGGTGACTATCCTGGGACCAAATGACATAGCTGCAGCATGTAGGTCTCCTGGCATTGCTGAAGGCTGGCAGGCTGTCAGCGAAGCCATAGGCCAATCTGGACACCTAGGCCCTGAGTTCGAATCCCAATCATGCCACTTACAAAGGCCTAGAGAGCCTAAGAAACTATTGCCTGTCCATAGGAACACCAGAGGAATGTGTTCAATGTCATGAATGGATGAGTAGTTTGTCAATCAGTCTAGCATAAAATTAATCCCAGTATTCACAAGATGTGGATTGATTTTAATTCATAATTTATTATGCATTAAAAGAATACTTTGTGTGTGTGTGTGTGTGTGTGTGTGAGTGTGTGTGTGTGTGTGTGTGTGTGTGTGTGTGTGTGTGTGTGTGTGTGTGTGTGTGTGTGTGTGTTTTGTCGGTCTTAGGGCCTGAACTCTGTTCCTGGGTGCTGTCCCTCAGCTTTTCAGCTTAGGACAAGCGTGGTACCATTTGAGACACAGTGCCATTCCCGGCTTTTTCTGACCATGTGGTGCTGAGGAATCGAACCCAGGGCTCATGCATGCAAGACAAGCACTCTCCAAATGAGCCACCTTCCCAGTCCCTAAAAGAATACTATTGATTAAATGGAGTCCTCACTAAATAGCTGAGAATCACTAGGAAGGTAGTATATGTCATTGAATACTAGGTAAACATCACTGGCAATATCTAAAATCTAAATAAATATTTATTTGTATACCACAGTCTGCATAGAAAGGTATTGCTATATTGGCCAATTCTGTGCCTCGATCCCAGGTCCTGGAATCCACCTGACACCTGAATGTGTTAGAGGCTGCTGTGCTGATACTCACCTTTCTAGGCCCTCAGTTCAGGTCCCAGCATTGTTAAAAATGTCTTCCTGGAGTAAGATTCCAAGTGTGATACCTGTTTTCCTTTTCTGTGCAAGTGCTTGGTGTCAGGTATGATGTACATAATGTCTGCAAAGCAACATGATATGGAATAGATTTGAAAGAATGTAATAAATGTTACAGATGCACTCATAGTCCATAAAATAAATAGTAAATGAATAAATAATAAAATATAATGAATCATTCCAACAAACACAATATAGACTGAATATATAGATGTAAGTATAAATCATATAATAAAAAAGTCTTTAAATCTTATGTTCTCCAGGGCTGGGGCTTGAATTCAGGCCTAGGGAACAGGCCTGAATTTTTTGTCTTCAAGGGAGGAATGCTTCCCTTTCCTCCCCTCCCCCCAGTGTATCAGAGATACCCAGATCTCAAGATGACATCCCTGGCCTGGCAGACAAGAAAATGGCATGAAATCCAAGACAGGAAGTTTCAATAATATTGCCATTTTTTTTCAAAGCATGGGGCTTGAACTCAGGTCGTGGCAACTCCCCCTCAGTTTCCATCACCCTAGGCTGGGATGGTGCAGGCTCTAGACGCACAGCCCATCGTAGGGTCCTAGACCTCAGGGGCTGAAGGAAAACAAATTGAAAAGAGCACCGAAAAAAAAAAGCCACAAACCACGGACGGCCAGCAGTTTCTGTTTTCCTTCCTTGCCTAGTGACCATCCTGGGTCTCAATGACTTGGCTGCAACCTGTAGGTCACCTGGCGTTGCTAAAGTCTGGCGGGCTGTCACTGAAGCCATAGAACAACCTGCACACTAGACCCTGAGTTCAAATCCCATTCTTGCCACTTACAAGGGGCTGGAGAGCTTAAGAAAATATTGCCTGTCCATAGAAACACCAGAAGAATGTCATCAATTTCATGGTTGGATGAGTATTTTGTCAATGAGTCTAGCATAAAATTAGACCCAATAATCACAGGACACGGATTGATTTTAATTCATAGTTTATTATACATTAAAAGAATACTATTGATAAATGGAGTCCTCACTAAATACATGAGAATCGGTAGGAGCATAGTAGATGTCATTGAATACTAGATAGACACCTCTGGCAGGTGTCTATCTAAATATCTAAATTTATACTTATTTATATACCACCATTTGTCACAGAAAGTTACTGCTATTTTGACCAAACTAGGGCTTGATCCCAGGTCCTTGGATCCACTTGGCAGCTGAATCAACTATAGGCTGCGTTAATGACACTCAGCCATTCATGAATTGGGCCTCTCAGGCCTTCAGATCATGTCTCATCATTGCCAAAAATTTCTTCCTGGTGTAAGATTCCATGTGGGACACCTGTTTTCCTTTTCTCTGCAAGTTCATAATATGTCTGCAAAGCTACATGCTATGGAATAGATGGGAATAAATGTAATAAATGTTATAGGTGCACTCACAGTCCATAAAATAAATGCTAATAAATAAATCAATAATAAAATATAATGAATCATTCCAACAAACACAATATAGACTGAATATATAGATCTAGGTATAAATCATATATTTAACATGTGCATAAATGTTATGAGGTGCTTGAACTCAGGCCTAGGGAAGTGTTTAGTTCATGCATGATTCTCATAGGAAATGTTAGGCAAGACATATGGCACAATGATTATTTTTAATTAAGAGTTCATGAAAGGGGGGACCAAGATGGGGATGGGGCAGTAGGGAACTGCCACAGCTCTCCCCAACCAAAAAGAGAGTTTGAGTTCCAATGCCTAATCTCCCCAAGGGACTGACAACAACAAATAGACAAACACAGAGAGAAAAACAGGAGATGGAATAAAACAAAAAAGAGAAAAAAAAAAGAATTTCAGAAGAGAGGAGTGCAAAGACCCCACACCAACATTTACTGGATGAGCAGCAGTGCACCAAGCCATGGCCAGCTGGCCTGGTGGGGCTGCCAGTGTCCCAGACACACAGGGATGATTTGCAGATCATCCAAGCAGAAGCCACCTGAGGTACCAGTGTCAGACCCGCTGATCACGAGGAATGGAGAAACATCTGAGCCGGGAGCTTGCACAAAGATCACACCCCCATCCCTCACTCTCCATCCAAGCAAGAGACTCCACCCATCAAAGCTTCTTGGCCCCACAGCGGGAAGCCCACAAAACACCAGAGCAGAAGACCTGCAAGGAACTGGTGCTGATCCAGAGAGCGCGAACCGAGACAAACCCCAGATTTCAGAACCTGCACGGAGGCTGCCGAAATCCCAGAGACTCAGGGGGCTGTCTGCACATCACCCATTCAGAAGCCACTTGAGGTACTGCTGTCAGACCCGCTCATTGCATGGAATGGAGAAACCTCCGAATTGGGAACTCGGGCCCACAGCAGGAGCCCCAGAGCTACATGGGATGCCCACAGAACACCACAGCAGAAGACCTGCAAGAAACTGGTGCTGATCCGGAGAGTGCAAACAGAGACAAATGCCAGTGCTCAGAACCTGCATGGAGGTCCCTCCCCCACCCCTCAGGCAGAGGCCGGAGGTCCATCCCACAGCGTGGACACAAACAGTGTCAACCAAGGCGGAAACAGAAGAGAAACCCACAGAGCCACCATTGCACAACCCAGCCCACAACCACCTCAACTGAACTCTGATTGCAATGGCAACCGACAACTTACCTCACACAGAAACAAAAACTAGCTCCAGGGTGAGTACCCCACATGGGACAGTGTATCCTTCAAGGGAGACCAGAGCTGGTGGGAATCCCCAGACCCTGACCCAGACCCCCTTCCCCAACACCTGGACTACAGGACGCACTAAAACTGGGAACTGTTCAAGAGTTCCACCAACCCACAGAGCACACTCAGCTGGCCAATCTTGAGCAAGAGCGCCCCTGGAAGGGACCTTAAATGCCCAAGCCAGGAACAGTGCCCCTGGGTCAAGACACCCAACAGGGGAAGAAATTTGAAGTGTGTACCCCAAGCTGCGTAACCTAAGTGGTATACACAGCAGCACAGGCCAAACTGGCATGCCCCAGGCCGGGGGCCGTGACCAGACCTGGAGATCTGGTGCCTGAGCAACACCACCAACTCCTCCCAACTGAAGTCAGAGGCTGAGCATATGCCTCAGCAGAGGGGAGAAAAACAGGGAATTGCAGCTTCTGGGAAGCACACCTGTGACAGCAAAAGACCCGGGGGCTCAGGACAAGAGACGCCCAAACCCCACCAAAACCTGACCTATGTATTCTAGTCTGGGAATTGGACAACACAGTCCACCAGCACCTGATAATAGGCAGGAGTTCAGGCTGGTAAGGTGGCTCAGCAGTAGAGTGCTTGGCTTGGATGCATGAGGTCCTGGATCTGATTCCTCAGCACCACATAAGCAGAAAGTGCCAGTAGTGGTGCTGTGGCTCAAATGATAGGGTGCCAGCCTTGAGCTGAAGAGCTGAGGGACAGCCTCCCAGACCCAAACCAGCCAACAACAACAACAATAAACCAATCAGGAGCCAATAGCAGACTCCAGCATCTGGGAGAATGCATTCCGCACATCCGATCTTGCCAAGAACACCTGTAGGAGCAAACAGGAGCAGTCTAGGCTGCTCAACCCTTCCAAGGGCAGGAACTGCCAGTGATCTACAGCAGAGAGCCGAGAACCCTATGTGGGTCAGACCAACAGGTGGAGGTTGGCCCCCAACAGAACCAAGATCAGGTACAGACTCTCTCTACCTGCACAGAAACAGCAACCATGCAAAGACAGACACATATTGACCAAAACAAAATTTCACATTAGTATCTAATAATCCCTGAACCCCCATGCGAAAATCACAGAGAAAAATTCCAAGGTTTATCAACACCCAGAATATCAAGCTATCCCCAAAAGCCAGCAGCCACTCAGAGGAGAGCTCTAGTGGGAGCAAAGCAGGAATGGAAGACAAAAGCTACATCCAAGGGATGCTGGAGGCAATGACTCAAGAAATAAAGAAGAAATAGAGCAGAAATTTAGAAGAACACAGGGACGAAATATCGAAAGAGATGCAGGATATCAAACAGGAGGTATACGCAAAAATAGAGGCAGTGCATACCACAATAAGAAGTGTGATAAGTGCCAAAATAGAGGCAGTACATACCTCATTAAGAGGTGAGATTAGGGGGCTGGGAAGGTGGCTCAGTGGTAGAGCGCTTGCCTTGCATGCATGAGGCCCTGGGTTCAATTCCTCAGCACCACATAAGCAAAAAGAAAAAAGCCAGAAGTGGCGCTGTGGCTCAAGTGGTAGAGTGCTAGCCTTGAGCTGAAGAGCTGAGGGACAGCGCCCAGGCCCTGAGTTCAGGCCCCACGACTGGACCCAAAAAAAAAAAAAAAAAAAAAAAAAAAAAAGAGGTGAGATTAGTACTGTGAGAACCAACATCAAATCCATAAATGAGTCCATTTCCTCATTGCAAAACACAATGGAAGCCACAGTTAACAGAGTGAACGAAATGAAATGTAGAATGTCAGATACAGAAGACTGAATACACCAACTGGACCAAAAAATGACAGATATGGAAAAATCACTTTATGCCAAAGGGAAATTCAAGAGCAAGCAAATAGTGCCAAGAAACTTATCCTTTGTATAATTGGAGTGGATGAAGTTGAGGAATATCAAAGCAAGAGAATGCAGCAAGATAATAAATAATAATTCAACAAGATAATCGGTGAAAATTTTCCCCATTTCAAAAAAGAACATCTTACCTACATTACAGAAGTATATAGAACACCTAATAAACAAGATCCCAGGATAAACACTTCTAGACATATTATATGAAAAATGATAGATCTGAATAATAAGGAAACAATCTTGCATGCAGCAAAAATGAAGAAGGAACTATACTACAACAGGAAAAAATTAGAATCATTGCAGATGTCTCCACACAAACAATGAATGCAAGAAAGGCCTGGAAAAGTACCATAGGAGCTCTGAGAGCCAATAACTGCCAACCCAGACTGATATACCCTCTCTCATTGGAGAGATAAAAAGTTTTAATAGCAAAGATAAACTAAATGAAGACGTAAACATTAAGCCAGCATTACAAAGAATACTAAGAGGGGGAACACAACCTGAAGAGAGCAACCAGAAACCGGGACCTGTACCCAGACAGGCATTAATAGAAGTCTAACTCAGCAAACAGAGGAGGAAAGAAAAGAAGAAAAACTGAGGAACACAGGGAATGACAGAGACCACAATGCATCTCTCTATACTATCTCTTAATATTAATAGGATTAATTTGCCAATCAAAAGTAAAAGAACAGCAGATTGGTTTAGAAAACATGACCCATCCATCTGTTGCCTTCAGGAGACTCAAGTGTCAGCCAAACATACAAACTCAGAGTGAAGAGTTGGAAAAGGATCTATCAATCAAATGTCCCCAGTAAGGAAACAGGTGTAGCAACCCTGATATCTGACAAAATGAAACTTTTCATTAAAATCAATAAAAATAGACAAGGAAGGAAACTACATATTAATACAAGGAACAATCCAAAAGGAGGATATTACCCTCATCAACTTATATTCCCCAAACTTTGGTGCACCCAGATATGTTAAGCACTTACTCTCAAACTTACAAAATAAAATAGATTCCAATACGATAATACTAGGAAACTTTAACACACCACTCTCACCAAAGGACAGGTCTACCAACCAGAGGATTGGCAAAGAAGTGTGGCCATACTTCAAGCGGAACTAACTGACATCTACAGAGTATTTCACCCTAAAACAACACAGTACACGTTCTTCTCAGCAGCTCATGGAACTTTTTCCAAAATAGACCATATCATAGTTCATGCAAGGAACTTAAGCAAATACAGGGGGATTGACATAATCCCCTGTATCCTATCTGACCACAGTGGAAACAAGCTCGTTCTCCATAACAAACCATACCACAGAAATTACTCTAATATATGGAAATTGAACAGCACACATCTACACAATGCCTGGATAATGGAAGACATCAAAGTAGAAATTAAAAAATTCCTACAACTCAAGGAAAATGAAAACACCTCACAAAGAAACTTGTGGAACACAGCAAAAGCAGTCCTGAGGGGCAAATTTATTGTCCTCAGCGCCCACATCCAGAAAATAGAAACAGACCAAGTAAATAATCTCATGTTGCAACTAAAACAGCTAGAAAAACATGAAAAAATGGAACCTAAAGTTACTAGACGGAGCCAGATAACCAAACTAAGAGCAAAGATTAATAAATTAGAGAATAAGAGAATCATAGTCAGAATTAACCAAACAAAAACCTGGTTTTTGAAAAAATAAATAAAATTGATGGAACATTGGCAAGATTAATTAAAAAAGAAGAGAGGAAACCCATATTAACAGGATTAGGGATGCCACGGGAAAAATCACAACACATACCCTAGGTATCCAAACAATTTTAACTGACAGCTTTCAAAAGTTATACTCTCTAAAGAAAGAAAACCTGGCAGAAATTCATGCATTTTTAGAGAAATATAAGTTGCCCAAATTGAGCAAAGAAGAAGTAAATCAATTAAATAAGCCAATATCCTACAACAAGATACAGGAAGCAATCAGAAATCTTCCAACAAAGAAAAGCCTAGGAACAGATTGATTCACAACAGAATTCTATAAGACCTTTAAAGAAGAATTAGTACCCATACTCCTCAAGATCTTCAGAGAAACAGAGAAGGAGGGCACTATCCAAAACTCATTCTAGGATGCCAATATCACACTCATCCCCAAACCAGGCAAAGACCCAAACAAAAAAGAGAGTTACAGGCCAATTTTCTTGATGAACACAGATGCAAAGATCCTTAACAAGATTCAAGCTAACAGAATCCGGAAACACATAAAAAAATCATACACTACCACCAGGTAGTTTCCATCCCAGAGTTGCAGGGATGGTTTAACATACGTAAGTCAATAAATGTAATCCAACAAATCAACAGAGCCAAAATCAAGAATCACAGAACATGATTATCTCCACAGATGCAGAAAAGGCCTTTGATAAAATTCAACATTCATTCATGCTAAAAGCTCTGTAGAAAATAAGAATAGAAGGAACATTTCTTAAAACAATAAAAGCCATTTACGACAGACAAATAGCCAATATTATACTTAATGGGGAAAAGCTACAACCAATTCTCTTAAAATCTGGAACAAGGCAAGGATGTCCACTGTCTCCACTCCTCTTCAATAAAGTTCTGGAACCCTTAGCGAGGGCAATATGGCAAGAAAAAGACATTAAAAGGATCCGCAAAGGGAAAGAAGAAGTTAAATTATTCCTTTTTGCAGATGACCTAATACTATACCTTCATGATCCCAAAAACTCCATCCCTAAACTCTTTGGCAAAGTAACAGGATACAAAATCAACCCACAAAAATCAGTTGCCTTCATGTACACTGACAATATACAAGCAGAGAACGAAATAAATGAAGCAACTCCACTCACAATTACCTCCCCCAGAATGAAATATTTAGGAATTAACCTAACCAAAGATGTAAAAGAACTATTTAATGAAAACTATAAAAAGTTAAGTAAAGAAATTACAGAAGACACTAGGAAATGGAAAGACCTCCCATTCTCTTGGATAGGCAGACTTAATATAGTGAAAATGGCAATACTTCCAAAATTAATATACAAATTCAATGCAGTTCCTATTAAAATCCCAATGACATACATCTCTGAAATAGAGAAAACAGTCCAAAAATTCATATGGAACAACAAAAGACCTAGAATAGCCAAAACAATTCTAGGGAATGAAGACAACTTGGAGGGGATATCCATGCCCAACTTCAAACTGTACTATAGAACTATAATAACAAAGACAGCATGGTACTGGCATGAAAACAGACCCGAAGACCAATGGAATATAATAGAATATCCAGAAATAAATCCACAGGCCTACAGCCAGCTGAAATTTGAAAAAGGAACCAAATACATACAATGGAAAAAACACAGCATGTTCAACCACTGGTGCTGGGAAAACTGGGCGGCCACATGCAGAAGACTGAAAGTGGACCACAGCTTATGAGCATGCACCAACATCAACTCAAAATCGATTCAAGATCTTAACATTAAACCAGCTTTTCTGAAACTACTGCAGGACAGAGTAGAAGAAACAATTGAACTTATAGGCACAGGAAGGAACTTCCTGAACACAGTCCCAGGGTCAAAACAAATTGGGGAGAGACTCGACAAATGGGACTACCTTAAAATAAAAAGCTTCTGCACAGCTAAAGCAATCACAACCAAGCAAGAAAGGCAACCAACTAATTGGGAAAAAAATATTTACCAGTAATATATCAGACAAGGGGTTAATATCCAGTATATAAAAGGAACTCAAGAAACTAATCCCTCCCAAACCTCCAAACCTAACAAACCAATTACTAAATGGGCAAGGGAGCTAAAGACAGACTTCTCAGATGAAGAGATAAAAATGACAAGGAAACACATGAGGAAATGTTCACCATCCCTGGTTGTGAAGGAAATGCAAATACAGACAACCATGAGATACCACCTTACCACAGTCAAAATGTCCCACATACACAAGTCATCCAACGACACATGCTGGAAGGGATAAGGAGAAAGAGGAACCTATTACACTGCTGGTGGGAATGTACACTTATACAACCACTTTGGAAAGCAGTCTAGAGGGTTCTTAGAAAGCTAAATATTGACCTCTCTTATGACCCAATCATACCACTTCTAGGTATCTATCCTGAACAACAGGAACCAGTATACGAGGACACATGAATCTCCATGTTTATTGCAGCACTGTTCACAATAGGTAGGATATGGAAACACCCAGATGTCCCACCACAGATGAATGGATCCAAATATTGTGTTAACTATACACAATGGAATATTACACAGCCATTAGAAATGACAAAGTAATGACATTTGCAAGGAAATGGATGGAGCTAGAAGAAATCATGTTGAGTGAGGTAAGCCAAGAGCAAAGGGACAAACGGTACATGGTCTCCCTGATAAGTGGATGTTAAATCCAAAATGTTAGTTGATACAACAAAATTAACAGGACTTAAGAAGCAAAGAACTTTCACTCATCTGGTCGAATCACTACTAAATATCCCCATGCTGCTGATCACATGTATGATATATATGTGTACACAGGAAGAGAACCAGGAAGACGACTCAGAAATAGAGGGAATCAGGGAAAAAACATACAACAGCAGGATCCATTAGCTGCACAGGACATTGACCAAAATGAACTAAGCATCTTAATGGCACCTATGGGAGGGAAGGAACAAATGTGACAGAGGGAACAGCTGATGCTATGCAAAACAAAAGAAATGTACATACTACCCAATGTGGAAGAAATAATTGTATTGCAAATCTCATAAAACTCATAAATGTTATAGACCGTGAGAGACAATTTGCTCCAGGAAATTTAGAATGTGTTTGTGACTTTAACTGAGCATCACTATCCCACAATACTGTGAAATTTGGGAAATTATGTAATCACATAATCACAATTTAAAAAAAGCATTCATGAAGTGTGACAGTAAGAATCCCATTCAGGAATTAGAGGAATTGGGAAAGATCCAAGAATTGGTACTCGTATGGTAGACAGGATTCCAACACAGCTTACTACATCTCCTACTCAATCTAAATAGGTATTTATTGGCATAATAGATTTGGCTTATGAATGGATAAATATTGTGCTCCACCCTGACCCCGGGGCTCCATTTCAGGTTGGGGGTATGGCCTAGCTCCTTAGTAACTCACAAGGTGATGGGCTCATGTGGACCCATTTGGCTGTTGGGCCTGCTAGGCCCCGAGTTCAAATCCCAGCACTACCCAAAGGTTCATCCTGATGTGAGAAGCCAATCCTTGCACCTGTTCTCCTCTCCTATGCAAGTTCTGGGTCTCGGCAAGAATCAAGAAAGCTTAGGCAACTCTATCCCCATGGAAATAGGTTGTCATCAATGTCAGCACAGTTATATATGTCATCCTATACTCAATAAAATGCACAATACATACTTGAAAAAGACACATAATAAAAAGAATAACTACACTGAATGTAAGATGCATACCACACCTGTAGGTAAAGAGAGATTCTATGTTTAAAAGAGGTGGGCTTCTTATTTTTTCCAGTGCTGGGCTTCAAATCAGGCCCTGGACCAGGCCTGACATTCTAGTCTTCAAGGATGGTGAGCCTTCCCTTCCCCCACAGTGCAACAGTTACCCAGACCTGAGTTCAAATTCCAGCACTGACAAAAGATTCATCATGATGTCAGAAGCCAGACATTGCACCTGTTTTCCCCGCCTGTGAAAATCCTGGGTCTCAGGTAGGATGGAGAATTAATTCATAGCAACCCTATAACCATGGGAACAGGTTGTCATCCATATCAGCACAGTTATACCTGTCACCATACTCAATAAAATACACAATATCTCCATGAATTAGACACAAATTAAGGAGGAGAAGAATTGCACCGAACTCAAGATGCTGTCCATACATGTATGTCAATATAGATCCTATGTTTAAATTATTAATTTAGGACTATTCTGACCCTCCCTGGGGCTCGATTTCAGGTCATGGGAACGGCCTAGCTCCTTAGTTGCTCACAGGCTGGTATCCTCACTTAGGCCCTTTTACCAATTGGGCCTGCTAGGATCAGAGTTCAAATGCCAATACTGCCAAAAGACGAATCCTGGTGTGAGAAACCCATTGATCCACTTGTTTTCCTGTCTTTTGAAAGTCTTGGGTATCAGGGAGGATGGAGAATGCTATATAGACAACTCTGTAGCCATGGGAATAGGTTGTCATCCATGTCAGCACAGTTATTTGTGTCAGCATACTCAATAAAACACAAAATGCATCCATGACTAAGACACACAATAAAAAGAGTAACTAAGTCTTTTGCCCACTTATTTATTGGGCAGTTGTTTCTTTGAGGATTTGTTGTTGGCAGATTTAATTTTTTGAGTTCCAAGTATATTTTACATAGGAGACCCTTGTCCACTGTCTGGCTAGTGAAAATCTTCTCCCAATCCGTAGGCTTCTTTTGATCTTGCTAGAAATGTCCTTTGTCATGCAGAAGATCTGCAACTTCATGCAATCCCGTTTGTCCAAATTTCTTTGATTTGTTGTGTTTCTGGGTCTCTATTTAGAAAATTTCAGCCTGTGCCAAGAAGACCTAGTATTTCTCCTATTCCATCCTGTAATGTTTTGCTCAACCTCGTAGCCATAAAAGAAATGCAAATCAAAACAACATTAAGATACCACCTCACCGTGAGAATGGCTATAATCAAGAACTCTAATAAAAACAGATGCTGGAGGGGATGTGGACTGCATTGTTGGTGGTAGTATAAACTTGTTCAAACACATTCGAAAGCGGTATGGAGCTTCCTCAAAAGACTATTCATAGAGCTCCCCTATGACCCTGCAATTTCACTTTTGGGAACTTACCCAAATGTTCACAAACAAGACCACACTAAAGCTACCAGCACAACTATGTTTATTGCAGCATTATTTACCATAGCTAAGATATGGTACCAACCCTGATGCCCCTCAGTATATGAATGGATCAAGAAAATGTGGTATATATACACAATGGAATTCTATGCCTCCATCGGAAAGAATGACATTGCCCCATTTGCTAGGAAATGGAAAGATTTGGAAAAAATTATATTAAGTGAAGTAAGCCAGGCCCAAATGGTTCCCCTTATTTGCAATATCTAGTATGTGTCTGAGTCAAGCAGAAAATGTCAGATAAGGTGATGTTAGGGAAATGAACCCTAAGATATTCAAATGTTTTTTTTCTTTCATGCAATTGTTTATAACACATTCGTAAGATTATTTCTGTGTTGCTTTGTATGTCCCTCCCCCACAGTATAACCCTGCTTTCACTGTATTTGAGGTCGGTATAACTTGTGGAGGGGAAGGGGAAAACCAAATCGTTTAAATAGGGATACAGGTGGACCCAATGCAACAATGAGATTTACAAGTCGTTATTTCGAAAACGAACTTTACAACTTTTTGTGGGGTGGGGGAGCTGAGAGGATTGGGTGTGGGAGCGGCGGGAGAATAGGACGGGATGGGAATGGGAAATAAAGGAGGGGGCTACAATGCTTGATAAAAAAATGTACTCATTATCTTTCCCATGTAATTGTAACCCTTCTGTAAAGTATTTTCAATAAAAAAATTTCAGATAATGACAAAAAAGAGTAACTACACTGCATGCATAATGCATTCCACACATATATGTAAATAGAGATCCTATGTGAAAAGTAGGTGGGTATACTATTTTTGCCAGTGCTGGGACTTCAATTCAGGCGCTGCAACCTGGCCTGATATTGTGGTCTTCAAGGATACTGAGCTTCCCTTTCCCCCACAGTGCTATAGATTTACTCAGACCTGAGTTGGAATCCAAGCTGTGGCAGAAAAATTGTACGAGTTCTGAGCCAGGGTGTTTGATGATGATGATGATGATGATGATGATGATGATGATGATGATAATGCCAAGGAAGGTTTGAACTCAGTTTGTGGTAACCCTGCCTCAGCTTCAATCACCTCAGGGTGGCCGGCTGCCATGGGACTATACCCGATCCTGGGATCTTAGGCCCTGAAGTCTTGCAGGAAAATACACACAAACACACATACAGAGAGAGAGAGAGAGAGAGAGAGAGAGAGAGAGAGAGAGAGAGAGAGAGAGAGAGAGAGAGAGAGAGAGAGAGAGAGAGAGGAAAGAAAGAAAGAAAGAAGGAAAGAAGGAAAGAAAGAAAGAAAGAAAGAAAGAAAGAAAGAAAGAAAGAAAGAAAGAAAGAAAGAAAGAAAGAAAGAAAGAAAGAAAGAAAGAAAGAAAGAAAGGAAGAAAGGAAGAAAGAAAGAAAGAAAGAAAGAAAGAAACAAAGAAACAAAGAAAGAAATAAAGAAAGAAAGAAAGAAGGAAAGAAAGAAAGAAAGGAAGGAAGGAAGGAAGGAAGGAAGGAAGGAAGGAAGGAAGGAAGGAAGGAAGAAAGAAAAAAAGAAAGAAAGAAAGAAAGAAAGAAAGCCACAGGATCTTTTTATTACCATTTGTTCCTTTCCACAGTGACCATCCTGGGTCTGAAAGACACACATACAAAGGGTAATTCACCTTGCATTGGTGAAGGCTATTGGGCTATGGGGGAAGCCATAGGCCTATGCAGCAATGTAGGCCCTGAGTTCAAGTCCTGGTCCTGACACCTATCAATGGGGGGATTTCCCAAGAGACTTGTTCCTATGCATGGGAATGCTTACGGAATGTGAGCAAACATGATTGAGACTAACATTAGATGCAATTATCCGAGGATGCTGATTGATCTTAATGAATAATTTATTAAGCATGAAAAGAATCCTATTCCTTCAATGGCGGCATAATAACTACCCAAGAGTTGGTAGGAACGTAGTTGATGTCATTGAATCCTAGGTAGATGTCTCTGGCACTCTATACAAATATACATTTATTGGTATACTACCATCTGCCTATAAATGTATGGCTATTTTGTCCACCCCTGAGGCTCAATCTCAGGGTCTGGGAACTGCCTAGCAGCTTCCGGGGCTAGAGGTTGCCATGTTGACACACCCATTCGTGAATTGGGTCTGCTAGGCCCTGAGTTCATATCCCAGCACTGCCAACAATTGGATTGTGGAGGAAGAAGCCAAGTGTGACACCTGTTTTCCTTTTCTCTGAGAGTCCTGGGTGTCAGACATGATGGAGAACATGTCTACAAATCTAGATACTATGTGATAGGGGGCCATCAATATAATAAATGGAATGTATGTTATCACAGTGAATAAAATAAATGGTAAATAAATGAATAAAACAGAAATAAAATAAATAACCACAACAAACAGGATATTGACTGAACATCTATAGGGAAGTACAAATCCTACCTTTACAATGTATTTAAATAATATGTTTCCCAGGGCTGGGGCTTGAATTCAGGCCTAGTACCAGGCCTCACTTTCTTGTCTTCAAGCATGGTGAGCTTCCCCTTCGTCACTGTGCTGCAGAGTAATCCAGACCCTGAGTTCAAATCCAAAGCCTTGCAGAATAAACAGGACCCATTGTAAGCCAGGGAGATTTTTTTTTAATTATTTATTTATTTGTTTGTTTGTTTATTTGTTTGTTTATTATTGTGAAAATACCGTACAGAGGGGTTACAATTACATGGGCAAGATAATGAGTACATTTCTTATCAAGCATTGTTGCCTCCTACTTTGTTTCCCCTACCCATCCCTTCCAATCCCCCTCACCCCCCTACCCAATCCACTCCCCACCAAAGTTGTAAAGTTCGTTTTCCCACATAACATCTTGTACATCTCATTGTTGCAATGGGTCCATCTGTATTCCTATTTAAACTATTTGTTTTTTTTCCTTTCCCCTCCACAACTGTATAACCCTGCTTTCACTGTATTTGATGTTGATATATATATATATATATATATATATATATATATATAATATATCCATAATATATATTACATATATATATATTATATAGCCAAGCAAGATCTTGAACTCATGTCATGGCAATTCTGACTCAGCTTCTATCACCCTAGGCTGGGGTGCAGCCACTGGAACAACAGCTGATAATGGGATCCTATACCTCCAGGCCTTGCCGGGGATGGGAGAATGCACAGAAAAGAAGTGGTGGGATGGTGTTTTTACATTTTGCACCATGACCATCTGGGTCAGAATAAAAGTGGGGGGATGGCCTTTTCACCTTTTGTACCATGACCATCTAGGTCTAAATGGCATGGCTCCAATGTTTACTTCACCTTGTATTGCTGAAGGCTGGCAGGCTATTGGGGAAGCCATGGTCCAACAGGGCAATGTAGCCTTAGAGTCAAATCTCATTCATGTCACTTCCGGATGGCAGGAGATCCTAAGAGACTCGTTCCGATCTATAGGCATAACGATGGATTGTTATTAATGTCATGGTTCAATGAGTCGAAGCAAGAAAAAACAGACCTGCAGGATTGATGAGAGAAAGAGAGGGAGAAGATAGCAGAGGTGCACAATTCACTGAAAACAGAGATAGAGATCCACAAGCCACTCATACAGAGGTCTGTTTTGGCAGTAAGCAATTTACAGTCAGCACCGGCCCACACGCCGCACGTGGCCAATGACAGAGAAATGAAGCACAAAGCTCTCACCAGCTGCCTGCAGACCACAGAACGGCACATGGCAGAGCTGGAGATGGCGGCTTCTGCAGTCACTGCTGCACAGAAGGAGACTGAAATGTTCGAATAACTGAATGATGTAACACTTCAGCTCGAGTAAAAGATCAGAAGTTTCTATGACCTGGAACAAATGAACACAGAGTTGCAGGAGAAGCTGGAAGCACTCTGGACTTAGAGGAGCAACAGGAAAACAGAATCTGCAAGTTACAAGCACTGGTGGGGTGTGTGGTACTGAAAAGACTACTGGACAACCTGAGCTGGATGGTGACAGCAGCGAATCTGGTGACAGACACCTTCAAGGAGGACCTGAGAATTGAGAGATCCACATGAAGGAGGAGGCCTGGTGGCTGACTGAGCAGGTGAACCAACTTATAGAGAAGAAGGAGGGAGGGGTGAGACAGGTGCTGGATTTTGAGAAGGAGCTGGGGGAACTGAGAAGAAATCTGGCCGAGCCATGGCCACCCGCAAGACCATCTCAGGCCGAGTGGCAGCTGCAGGCCCAGGCCTACATGCAGATGGAGTTCAAAAACCTGGTGGAACAACTTCACATCCACGTCCAGGAAAATGAGAGGCTCCATCTCCCGAATGCAGAGCAGTGGAAGCAACTGCAAAGACTGGTGAAAAAAGCTGAGTATTGGCAGGAGATCCCCCAGACCCCATGATGCTCATGTGTGTGCGACCCACAACTAGAGGAACAGCTGGCCCTGCTGTGGGATGCTCTCCACAGGGTGAGTGGTGAGAAGGAGGAGCATGCAAGCATCTTGGACTCAGAGCAGCAGATGAAGAAACATCTGCAGGAACAGCTGTACCACTCAGAGGAGAAGATAGAGGAATGGAAAGAGGTGGCTGAGAGAGAGAGCCAAATGGCTTGGGAGCTGCAGGAGGAGCAAGAGCAGTCCCTGGCCCAGCTTCAGGAGCTCAGAGGCAACTGTGAGCAGCACATCACCTCCAATGAGTGGCAGAGCTCTGAGAAGTAGGCCCTGCAACAGCACCTGCAGAGGCAGACCCAGCTGCTGGAGCAGCTTTAGCAAGTGCAGCAAGGCCCGACCAATTGGGGGGACCAGTTGGTACCCACAAAGTGGCAGGACACTCTCAAGTGCCTGGAAGCAACCAGACCACAGAATGAGTGCCTGCCTGCCCAGCGGAGCAGGAAGCTTTCCCTGGGGAAGGGGAACTTGTGAGCCCTGGAGAAGCAAAAGGTGAGGTAGCGACTATCCCCAATGTGCCCATTACAGAGTATGGAGACATCCCACAAACTAAGAGGAATGTGATTCTGCAAGCAATCTTGGAGGTTGACATCCACAGGGGTAACTCCTGCTGCAGGAGTGGCGGGCCTGCTGCAGGTGCTCGGTCTACCCGACAGCTCAGTGACAGATAGAGCTGGAACCACAGCTACCCGCCCCGTGTGTTGCCACCACAGCGTGTGTGAGGATGGAAGTGGGACAGGTGGGAATCCAAAAATAAAATCTGCTTTGTCCACAATCTGCCTGATGAGGTGGACTTCCAGAGTCCAGTAGATGAGCTCCACCATTGATGCAGCCAGCTGTTAGCACATATCCGCTCTATCCAGGAGTCACTCCTGGCATGTAAAGGAGAGATGTTCATCCTGGATCAGCAGTGTCTGGAGAAAGATGAGTGCGTGCATCTCCCAGAAGAAGACAGAGAAAAAGAGAGAGCTGCAGGAGCTGCTGTCACTCCTCGCAAAGGGCTCCAGATGTAGGAACAGACTGAGCTCCCCATCTCTGCTGCTGCTTCAGAGGCCTGAGGCTCCTGGGTGAAATGACGGAGGAGCAGAAAGGTTTTGAAGAATTGCAACTTCAAGACCATGTGGAAACTTCCAGAGGAGAGGTCTGGGTTCCCTACCCCGTAGAGGACTCACCCACAGAGCAAGTCCTGCCGCAGCTGTCTCACATCCAGAGCCGCCTACAGCTGCTGCGCTCAGGCTTGCAGTGCTCTGTCCCATTTTTCTGTAGGCTGATGGGGATGATGACACCCTATGTGACATTCTGACTCTCAAAATCCACGGCAGCCACCAGAACTAGGTGGCCAGGTGGCCTTCACTAGTCCTTCATCTGCCTGGTGATGGGAAGGGTAAACTGTGGGCTGGGTAGAGCAGAGGCTTCTGGGAAGAGACCTAAATTCATGGGACATCTAATGGCCCATTGGTGACGAGGGAAGAGGACCATGTTATGCTTATCACAAACAATAGATTGTTTTCAAAGGGAAACAAAGCCTCCACAAAGATTTGTTCTTCCAGTCATGGCGCTTGAACTCAGGGCCTGGCCACTGTCCCTGAGCTATTTTTGATCAAGACTGGTGGTCTATGAGTTGAGCTCCATCTCCCCTTCCAGCTTCTTCTGTGTGGAATTGAACCGAGGGCTTCAGGCATGCTAGGGCAACCACTCTACCACTGAGCCACATTCTCAGCTAGGATGACCCCCGCCAACAAACCCATATGGCCATTCCTCAGGTAAAAAGGAAGTAGGGGCTAGGATGAATATGAAGCACAAGCCTGGTTCACACAGAAATACTCCACTGCCCCCTCTTTGACACCCTTATTTAGAGTTTCTCTTTTACCATTGAGGGATGAGGGAGGGAGAGTGGAGTTCCGAGAGAGGAGTACCAAGAACAGTGGCCCTCTGAGCCCCACAGCCTGCCCCACACAAGGGTCCTCCAGATTCTGATCTTACCTGACTCAATGTGGAGTCTCCACTGTCTCCCCACCCCTGCAAGGCTCAGGATTAAATAAATGTCAGCCCTGGCCTCAGCCCACACCCAGGTGGAAGCTCCTAGTCCCAGACTGACTTCCAACTCTGACTGCCCCAAGTTAGGCTGGAACCACCAGTCACCACAATGTTGATGGCAATGACCTCACGGATGGATTCCAGGAAGGTCTATGGCAGAAGCAGTAAGGTGAGCAGGGTGGAAGGTGGCAGGTGATTGCTCTGGGATCTTCTTCGTTGGTGCCCTCCTGTCCAACCAGGGCCATGCTAACCTGAGGCATGGCCAAGGCCAGCGGGTGAGATAAGATGGAGGAGCACGGGACTAAAGGACATACTGCTTTATCTTGGCACACTTGAAAATTCCAATTATGTTCAACCAAGGTCAATCCCAAAGCCAACATGCAATGCCTCTCCTTGTTGTTGTTGTCTGTGAGCGCTGTCCCTGAGCTCTTTTTCTCAAGGCTGGCACTCTACTACTTGAGCCACAGGGCCACTTCTTTAGTTTTGATGGTTCATCCAGGATAAGAGTTTCACACACTTTCTTGCCCAGGCTGACTTGGAAGCGTGATCCTCCAGATATCAGCTTCCTGAGTAACTAGGATGACAGGCATGAGACACCAGTGCCCAGCATGTGAGGCCTTTTGAAAACATCTTGGTGAGATTATAAAAGGAGCCCCAAAGGGTCTGGATAGACCACGACCCAATCAAGGAGCTGGGAGGGGGGAAGGCTGACCTGCTAGCCATTCTGTTCCCCAAAATTAAAGATGCCAGGTGGTGTTGTATGCATCAAACTCCTAATCCAACAGCCACTAGGGGAAAAGGTAGAGAATACCCAATTATTGCACTGTAGAAATCTCTGATTTTGCATGCATATGTTGTGTGTGTGTGTGTTGTGTGTGTGTGTGTGTGTGTGTGTGTGTGTGTGTCTGTGTGTGTGTGTGTGTGTGTATGTTTACCGGGGCTTTAGCTCAGAGCCTAGGTGACCGGGGCTTGAGCTCAGAGCCTAGGTGGTAACTTTAGCCTGTGTGCACAAGGTTGATTGTGTACCACTTGAACTATAGTAGCTCCGCTTCGCAGCTTTTTGGTGATTCATTGGAAATAAGAGTCTTCCTAAGCTAGCTTTGAATCTTGATTGATACTCCAGTGTCATCCTTGAGTAGCTAGGATTATAGGCATGAGCCACTGACATCCAGCTGCACGGATGTTTTTTCATACTCTCTTCTGTTCTAACAGCTGTCTACTTGCTGGCCTACATCTCTGATCTTTACATCAGCTCCCAGCAGCCGCTGACTGTGTGGAGAACATAAACTCAAACCTGTCAATGTATTCTATTTCTTTGTCCTCAGGGGAAGGTATGTTTTCTTTGAAACCTGGAGGGGTAGGGTTAGGGGGAGGGATAGGAGGGATAGCTGTAGATGGGTCCTCAGCTAGGAGACAGGTAGTCTGTTTTATCCAAGAAGGAAAGCATGGCCAGATGCTACTGGCTCATGCTGTTATATTCCTAGCTCCCTCAGGAGGGTGAGATCTGAGGATTGACATTCAGAGGCATCCCAGCAAGAAAAAACGTCTGTGAAACTCTCCTCTACTAAAATCCACCCGAAAGCTGGAAGAAAAGCTGTGGCTCAAGTGGTACAGTGCTATCCTTGAATGAAAAAATGGAGGGACAGAACCCCAGAACCCCAGAGTTCAAGTTCTACTACCAAGATGCAGGCATGTACACGTGCAAACACACACACACACACACACACACACACACACACACACACACACACACACACACACACACACACACAGTAAGGTGGTAATGATAAGCTGAGCTAGAACTGGGGGCAGTCCTGAGGCGTAATCATAGTAAACTCTCAAGCGACATCAGTTGTTTCTCCCTAAGTCCTTCTTGGGCTGAAGGTTCTGGGCCATGGTAGTAAGTTCCATAGAACCTGTGCCTCCATCCAAACACTGGTTAGGAAAGCAGGGTTCCCAGCCCTGGGACTTCTGGGATATAGCATCTGCTATAAACAGCAGCCAACCGACTTTGTATTCCTGAGCCTACAAGTCTTTCATGATCCCAACTCAACAGCACACAAGGTGTGCCTGACAAATTCTCATTCTTGTGATACCCGTGTGAGCGGGCATTAAATGGTCTACCCATCCTGGCCCAGAACCATTGTCTGAGACCTCGATTTAGTGCTCAGATCGACACTGCTCTCATGACAGATGCCATTCTGATGACCTGGTCAATGACCTCCGTGCCACAAGGCTCGATACTTCTCTGGTACTGTGGCCCACTCTATGCAAAGGCCTCCAAGGAGGCTGCTCTCATGTCTTGTAGGACATCTAGACATTGGGAGACTCTCAGGAGCCCACTGGAAAGTACTCTGCCTAGAGCCAAAGTGTGAGGTCGAAGCAGGCCAGGTATTGGTCATGTGGCTCGAACTTTGGGCCTGGGCACTTTCCCCCAGCTCTTCAGCTTACCACTTGAACCACAGCACCACTTCCAGTTTTCTGGTGGTTCTTGGAGATCAGTCTCCCGGATTTTCCTGCCAGGCTGGCTTTGAACGGCAATCCTCAGATCTCACTCAGCCTCCTGAGGAGCTAGGAGAAGAGGCATGAGCCACCAGCACCCAGCTGATCTGGCCTTTCGCCACAGTGAACTAGGAGCTCCTGAAAGTTTTCCTTTATTTTTTCTGTGCCAGTACTGGGGTCTGAACCCGCGGTCTAGCTTGTGGTCTCTAAACTTTTTTCCCTCAAGGCTGGCACTCTACCATTTAAGCCACAGCTCCATTTCTGGCTTTTGTTAGTTCATCGGCAAGAAAGTCTCACTACCTTTCCTCCCGTGAGTTGGCGTTGACCCACGATCTCTGATCTCAGTCTCCTGAGTAGCTAGGATTTACAGGGGTTGAGCCACTAGTAGCAATGGGCTAGAAGCTTTTCTTAAGCATGAGTTCTTCCCTGCATTTGCCCTAACTCCTCCATGCAAAGGAGGCTGTAGGGTCATGAGCTGTGAAAAACAGGCTTCCAGCCACAGGAAATAACTGGGGCGCATGATAAAAAGACAAGCTAATCTTCCCCTGGGCCCCATTCTGTCCTACCTGTGACTCAAGTGTAAACCTTGTCCCATCCTTGAGTGTTCTGCCAGACTTGTCTGAAGCCACAGAACATTCACTCCACCCATACCACATGCTCTACAGCACACTTCAGGACCTTTGCCCATGCTGTACCTTCTGCCTGAGGCTCTCTGTCCTGTTCCACATCTTAGAGCTCATGTGGAATTTTGGCACTGGTTTTATCACCTCCTGGAGCAAGTCTTTTCTTCCCTTCTCCCCCCCTTTTATTTTAAATATTGAGTTCCTACAGATGGAACTTGTGCAGGCTGACTGGCAATTGCTCTATCTTGTGTGTGTGTGTGTGTGTATGTGTGTGAGCCCTCGTGCATGCTCGCACGTGCGCACACCAGTCCTGTGTTTGAATTCATGTCCTGGACGGTATGCCTGAGCTTTTGTGCTCAACATTAGCACTGTAGTACTTGAACCACAACTCTACTTCTGGCCTTTTTGTTGTTTATTTGGAGAAAAGAGTCTCATATAGACTTTCTTGCTTGCAATTGGGATCCTCAGATTTCAGCCTCCTGAGTAGCTAAGATTACAGGGGTGAACCACCAGCACCTGCCCTCTACCTCTTACCCATAATGGCCCTCCTCTAAGTCCCAGAAGAATATGACTCACCATGCTCAATTCTTTTTTTTTTTTTGCCTATCATGGGGCTTGAACTCAGGGTCTGGGCATGTTCCTGAGCTGCTTTTGTTCAAGACTAGCACTTTTATCACTTAAGCACAGTGGTACTTTTGGATTTTTCTGTTTCTGTGGTAGTGAGGAATCGAACCCAATGCTTTGTACGTTCTAAGTAAGCACTGTACCAGTAAGCCACATTTGCAGCCCAAGGCTCACTTCTAAAAGAAACTATGACAGTGGGATTTATTGGAGTACCCATTTTGGCACAGAAATCACTGGCTATTTCCAATCTTTGTCAGGATTTGGGACCAGCCTGAGGAATGATGAATGAGTGATGGCCACTAGACCCCAGAGGTCTATGCTCACATCCTACAGAGGGATAGAGGATATGGAGCCACAAACTTCAACAACTCCTACAGCCTAGGAACTGAGGTTTCCCTGGAGGCAGTGGTTGGCTGCTAGGTGTCCTGATAGGACACCTCAGCCAGAGTATAATGCACCTGTTGCACATACTGTAAAGCCAAATTCAGAAATCTTTACCCAAAAGACCACCAGAGACTGTCACCAATGTAAAAGCAAAGTAGTCTTTATTGCAAGCTCAAGCTTGGTCCCGTCAGACATACATAGCAGCAACCAAGGGTTACAGCACCTTTTATTCACTTTTTAGGGAAGGCAGGGACTTTGCATACATCATAGCATCTTCTATCAAATCACTACACACTGTGGGAAAATCATAAAATAACTCTATATTATGATTGGCACACTACAAAGAGGGAAAGGACCAGAAACAATTTGTTGGTTAGATCAAGGCGTATGACGTACTTTAAACTGGTTGGCTTGCACCACAGGGAAGTCCCAAGAGGATATGTGCTAAACTGAAGGTTGTCTGGTTTAGATAATGTTCACCAGACCCCAGGAGGGGCTGTTCTGGATTTTCAGATACCTTAACATCCTGCCTTAAGCAAACACCATCTGTGCTTCCCAGGATTGTCTGTGCAAGGCTATTTCAGATATCTCCACATCCTGGCATCTAGGGTTCCCAGAACTGTCTGTGGCTGGAATTGGTCAAAAGTTGCAAAACTGAGATGGGGTCTTCAGTAAAATGGAGTTGCATAGATTCCTCATCACCAGTTGCACACACCAGCCGAGGCAAAGCCTTCATGCCTTCAATTTTTAAATGGCAGGGAAGGATGATTTGTTCAAGCTGCCTGCTCAGACTTAGTACTCTCCGGGGACTTGTTCCAGTTTGCCCAGGTTGGGGGCCTGAGCATGGGCAACCTGCTGAATGCCCATCATCCAAGCCATGTCCCTGAGCTCCTTTTGCTCAAAGGTAGTGCTCTAGAACTTGAACCACTCAGGTTTATTTTTGTTTGTTTGTTTTGTTTTCTTGTGAAACCTTAAGAAATACAAGTGTTGTGGACTTTCCTGCCCAGGTTGAATTCAAATTGGCATCTCAGCCTCCAGAGGAGCTAGGATTACAGGCAGGAGCCTTTAACAACCTGGCTTTCTTTTCTTCTTATTATTCTTTTTTTCACGACAATCTGAAATCTTCATGCCAAATGGTTTGCATTCGAAGTAAACTTCCTAGGCCTGGAATGCGAATGCTAAAACTGCCACCCACAAATGGAGGGAGATCCTGACAAAGTCATTCCTATTCATGTGAATTCGAATGGAATGTTATAAAAGAAATAATTTTTTATTGTGAGAATACCATTCAGAAGAATTACAATTACATGGGCAAGATATAAAACTTATAATTAAATTTGCAGTTACTTCATGATTCTACTTTAGAGTGCCACACAAAAATTATTGAATTTATATCTTCCATTCTAGCACCATGGTATGATTAAGGATATTGACTGATTTTTTATAAATGCTTTTATATGTATTCAGTGATGATACTTCATTAAATGGAGGCATAATTTAATAACTAATAATTGGTAATTATATATATAATTTAATAATATCCTCACATTCTCTCTCTCTCTCTTTCTCTTTCTCTTTCTCTCTCTCTCTCTCTCTCTATATATATACATACATATATATATATATATATGTATATATATATATATATATATATATATATATATATATATATATATATATATATATATATATATATATATATATATATATATATATATATATATATATTGGGCACTACTGTGGCTTGATCACAGGTCCTCAGAACTTCCTGGCAGCTCAGTTTGACGGAGGCTTGTGTCCTAAGACTGTGATCCTATTTACGAATTGAGCATTGTAGGTCGTGAGTTAAAATCCCAGTATGGCCAAAAATTTATTCATGGAGTAAGAAGCGAATTTGACACATGTTTTCCCTTCTCTGTGAAAGTCCTGGGTCTCAGTATATGTGATATGATGCAATAAAATAAATGATATATGTGCAATAATACTAAATAAATAAGGGTAATACTTGTCATATGGAGTAAACCTATGTATGTAAATAGATCTCATATATGAGTATTATTTTTTATAGTTCTGGGGCTTCAATTCAGGCCCTGGGAACTTGTCTGAATTGCTTGTCTTCAAGGACAGTGATCTTCCCCTTCACCCACAGTGCCTCAGAATTACCCAGACCTTGAGTTTAAATCCCAGACCTGCCAGAAAAATGGTAGAAATTCAAAGCCAAGGCTTTATTTATTATTATTATTATGTTGTTGTTGTTGCTGTTGTTTTTTTTTAATCTTTTTTTTTTTATTTGTGAACATACTGTACAGAGGGGCTACAATTACATGGGCAGGATAATGCATACATTTCTTACCAAGCATTGCAGCCTCCTCCTTTGTTTACCCTTAACTTCCCTTCCCCGCCTCCCCCCTCCCCCCACCCAATTTTACCCCCCTCCCCCCACCCACTTATACCCCCCTCCCCCCCACACACCGACATTGTAAAGCTGGTTTTGACATGACATTTTGTACTTCTCATTGTTGCAACAGGTCTACCTGAATCCTTAAACGACTTGTTTGTCCCCAACTCCTCCACATGTTATACTGACATCAAATATAGTGAAAGCGGGGGTTACACTGTGGGGGAGGGACATACAAAGCAACAAAGAAATAATCTTATAAATGCGTTAGAAACACATGCATGAAAGAAACGAAAACATTAAAATACATATTTAAGGTTTCTTTTCCTAACATCACATTATCTGACCTTTTCCGCTTGACTCATACCTATACTAGATATTGCAAATAAGGGAAACCATGGGACCTATGCTTCTTTGGGCCTGGCTTACTTCACTTAATATAATTTTTTCCAAACCTTTCCATTTCCTAACAAATGGGGAAATGTCATTCTTTCTGATGGAGGCATAGAATTCCATTGTGTATATATACCACATTTTCTTGATCCATTCATCTACTGAGGGGCATCTGGGTTGGTTCCATGTCTTAGCTATGGTAAATAATGCTGCAATAAACATAGTTGTGCTGGTAGCTTTAGTGTGGTCTTGTTTGTAAACATTTGGGTAAATGCCCAAAAGTGGGATTGCTGGATCATAGGGGAGATCTATGTGAAGTCTTTTGAGGAACCTCCATACTGCTTTCCAAAGTGGTTGAACAAGTTTACATTCCCACCAACAATGAAGTAAGGTTCCTTTCTGTCCACATCCCCTCCAGCATCTGTTGTTGTTAGAGTTCTTGATTTTTGCTGTTCTAACTGGAGTGAGGTGATATCTCAATGTTGTTTTGATTTGCATTTCTTTTATGGCTAGGGATGTTGAACATTTCTTCATGTGTCTATTGGCCATCCTTCTTTCTTCTTCAGAGAAGCTTCTCTTTAAGTCTTTCGCCCACTTATTTATTGGGCAGTTGTTTCTTTGAGGATTTGTTGTTGGGTGGTTTAATTTTTTGAGTTCCAAGTATATTTTAGATATGAGACCCTTGTCCGATGTATGGCTAGTAAAGATCTTCTCCCAATCGATGGGCTTTCTATTGATCTTGCCAGCTATGTCATTTGCCCTGCAGAAGCTCTGCAATCTTATGCAATCCCATTTGTCCAACCTTTCTTTGATTTGTTGTGCTTCCGGGTCTCTATTCAGAAAATTTCGACCTGAGCCAAGGAGACCTAGGGTTTCTCCTATTCCATCCTGTAATGTTTTCAGAGTGTCTGCTTTGAGTTCAAGGTCTTTGATCCATTTGGAGTTGATTCTGGTGCAGGGTGATATATAAGGATCTAGCTTTAGTTTTCTACATGTAGTTAACCAATTTTGCCAGCACCATTTACTGAAGAGGCTGTCTTTCTTCCATTCTATTGTTTTAGCATCCTTATCGAAGTTTAGATGGCTATAGGTCTGTAGGTTCATTTCTGGGTTTTCAATTCTATTCCATTGTTCCTGAGGTCTGTTCTTATGCCAATACCAAGCTGTTTTGATTACTATGGCTTTATAGTAGAGTTTGAAATTTGGTATTGATATTCCTCCAGCAGTGTTCTTTCCGTTGAGGAGCGTTTTTGCTATTCGGGGTCTTTTATTGTTCCATATGAATTTTTGGATTGGCTCTTCTATTTCCTTGAAGAATGAGGGTGGAATTTTGATAGGTATCGCGTTGAATTTGTAGATAGCCTTGGGAAGTATTGCCATTTTCACGATGTTAATCTTGCCAATCCAGGAGCATGGGAGGTTTTGCCATTTTTTAAGTTCTGTGTTGATTTCCTTTTTCAAGATTTTAAAGTTTTCATCATAGAGGTCCTTC
The DNA here is from genome assembly GCF_024711535.1 of Dipodomys merriami. Lineage (NCBI taxonomy): Eukaryota > Metazoa > Chordata > Mammalia > Rodentia > Heteromyidae > Dipodomys > Dipodomys merriami. The sequence continues at coordinate 3,355,946 of NW_027202538.1, read as the reverse complement.
ACTTCTTTGGTTAAGTTAATTCCTAGGTATTTTATTTTTTGTGGGGCTATTACAAATGAAGTTGCTTTCCTAATTTCAGCCACAGTTTTCTCATTGTTGGCATATAGAAAAGCCATTGATTTTGGGGGGTTAATTTTATAACCTGCTACTTTGCCAAAGTTTTGAATCAGCTTGAGTAATTTGGGAGTGGAGTCTATGGGATTCTTTAAATACAAGATCATGTCATCTGCAAAGAGGGAGAGTTTTATTTCTTCTTTCCCTATTTGGATCCCCTTTATGTCTGCATCTTGTCTTATTGCTGTAGCTAGGCATTCTACTACTAGATTGAAGAGAAGTGGAGAGAGTGGGCATCCTTGTCTTGTTCTTGAGTTAAGAGGAAATGGCTTTAGTTTTTCACCATTGAGTATAATGCTGGCTGTAGGTTTGTCATATACAGCCTTTATTGTATTGAGGAATGTTCCATGGATTCCTAATTTTTCCAGAACCTTCATCATAAAGGGGTGTTGGATCTTGTCAAATGCTTTTTCTGCATCTATTGAGATAACCATGTGGTTCTTATTCTTGCTCCTGTTGATGTGATGAATAATATTAATTGATTTGCGTATATTGAACCAGCTTTGCATCCCTGAAATGAATCCTGTTTGATCATGGTGTATGATTTTTTGGATGAATTGTTGAAGTCGATTGGCCAAAATTTTGTTGAGAAGTTTTGCATCAATGTTCATCAAAGAAATGGGTCTATACTTCTCTTTCTTTGATGAGTCCCTGCCTGGTTTTGGGATGAGGGTTATGATGGCTTCATAGAATGTGTTCGGTAGTGAGCTTTCTCTTTCAATTTCATTGAAGAGTTGGAGGAGTATTGGTGTGAGCTCTGCTTTGAAGGCCTTGTAAAATTCCGCTGTAAAACCATCTGGTCCTGGACTTTTCTTAGCTGGGAGGTCTCTTATTGCTGTTTCTATTTCAATGCTTGATATGGGCCTGTTAAGCTGGTTTAACTCATCTTGGTTTAGTTTTGGCATGTCAATATTTGCTAGGAAAAGGTCCATTTCTGTCAAGTTCTCAAACTTATTAGCATAAAGTTTTGAGAAGTATTTCCTTATAATGTTCTGAATCTTGGTTGTTTCCGTGGTGATGTTTCCATTCTCATCTCTGAGTTTATTAATTTGGGTGTGTTCTCTCCTTTTTCTGATAAGGTTTGCTAGGGGTCTGTCAATTTTGTTAAGTTTTTCGAAGAACCAACTCTTTGTATTGTTGATTCTTTCTATAGTTTTTTTGGATTCTAATTCATTTAATTCTGATTTAATTTTGATTATTTCTTTCCGTCTACTGGATTGGGGTTTATCTTGCTGCTCTTTTTCAAGGAGGTTTAGATGTGTCATTAAATTGCTAGTTTCTGATCTCTCCAACTTGTTGATGTAGGAGCTCAGAGCTATAAACTTGCCTCTGAGTACTGCCTTTGCTGTGTCCCAGAGGAGCTGGTAATTTGTGTGTTCATTTGTGTTGAATAGCATGAACATTTGAATTTCCTTTCTAATCTCTTCCATGACCCACTCATGATTCAGCAGTGTGTTGTTCAGCCTCCATGTGATACTGGACTTTCTTTGGTGGCTTTTGGTGTTGAGTTCTAATTTTATTCCCTTGTGGTCAGAGAGAATGCAAGGTATAACTTCAATGTTTCTGAATTTAGACAAGTTTGCTTTGTGGCCTAAAATGTGATCTATTTTAGAAAACGTTCCATGTGCTGCTGAGAAGAACGTGTATTCTGATGCTGCTGGGTGAAATGTTCGGTAAATGTCTGTTAAGTCTAGTTGATCTATGCAGCTGTTTAGATCTGCGGTTTCTCTGTTGAGTTTTTGCCGTGTTGATCTATCTAGTGGGGAGAGTGGTGTGTTAAAATCCTCAACAATTAATGTCTTTGGATCTATATGGGATTTGAGGGAAAGTAGTGTTTCTTTGATAAATTTGGGTGCTCCATTGTTTGGTGAATAGATATTTAGAATTGTAATATCCTCCGGAAGGAGAGATCCTTTAATTAGTATGTAGCGGCCTTCTTTATCTCTTCTCACGAATTTTAATTTGAAGTCTATTTTATCTGATATTAGGATTGAAACTCCCGCCTGTTTATGAGGGCCGTTTGCTTGGTAGATTTTGTTCCAGCCTTTAACCTTGAAAATATGTTTGTTTTTACGGGCAAGATGTGACTCCTGCAGGCAGCAGATAGAAGGGTCTTGTTTTTTAATCCAATTAGACAGTCTATGTCGCTTAATTGGAGAGTTCAGTCTGTTAACGTTAAGAGATAGGACTGAGAGGTATTTGGGAGTTCCTGCCATGTTATCCACCTTCTTGGGGGCTGTGAAAGCTGGGTTCTTCCTAAGGTTCTTGGATTCTCAGTTTGGGTGCAGTTTCTTGGCCTTTGTTGCGTTCTTGTTGGTTTTCTATGTGTAGGACATCTTTAAGAATCTTTTGTAGGGCTGGTTTGGTGGAGATGTATTGTTTCAATTTTTCTTTGCTATGGAAGGTTTTTATTTGGCCTTCAGTTATGAAGGAGAGTTTAGCTGGGTACAGTATTCTTGGTTGATAGTTGTTTGTTTTTAGGGCATGGCATACGTCATTCCAGGCTCTTCTTGCTTTGATTGTCTCTGCTGAGAAATCTGAGGTAATTCTAATTGGTTTCCCTTTATAGGTGATTAACCTTTTCTCCTTGACAGCTTTAAGGATCTTTTCCTTGGTCTGGGTTGATCCTGTGTGGATTATAATGTGACGGTGGGATGTCCTATTCTGGTCTGGTCTATTTGGGGTTCTAAAAGCTTCTTGTATCTGAATAGGCCTATCTTTTTGTATGTTTGGGAAGTTCTCTGCTAGGATCCTGTTAAACAAATTTCCTAGACCATTAACTTCTGTTTCTAGGTGCTCCTCTACACCCATTATCCTTAGATTGGGCCTTCTGATGGTGTCTTCCAGGTGTTGGATAGACCTATCATATTTCTTGGACTTGTCTTGGATGGTTGTATGTTCTTTCTCTATAATATCTAGGCTGTCTTCAATCCATGAGATTCGATCTTCTGCATGGTCTAACCTGCTGTCAAGACTCTCTACTTTGTTTTTTATCTCTTTTCCTTCTAATTGGTCAGCTTGGATGGCTTCAAGTTCTTTGTTGAAGCTCTGTTTTAGGTCTTGTATGAATTTCTTTACTTCCTTAATTTGGTGTTCAGTGTTTGTTCTCAAATCACTTAGTTGATTGGTTATGGTTTCTTTGGACTCCCATTCCTTCTGTTGGGTTCCATTCAGCATTCCCTTTGTGGTCTCCCTGACTTCCTTCAGCTCTTTGTTAATGGATTCCATGAATGCCTTTAGTGATCTTTGTGTATTCTCTACCTGGTCTCTTAATTCGTGAATTACTCTTTGATTAGTTTCCTCCCTTCTGTGGGATTCCTGCAGTTCTCTTTGAGTGTTCTCTGCCTGCTCACGCCATTCCTCTCTTTCTCTTTGAGTATTCTCAAGTTGTTCACGCAAATCCTGTATCAGTTTTTGAGAAGCTTCCTCACGCTTATGATATTCCTGTATAAACTTCTGGGATGCCTCCTCTCTCTCCCTATCACGCTCATACAGAGTCCTTTGTACATTGTCAAACTTCTCATTTATCATGTTTGCTATTAGTGTTTGTAGAGCTATTTGGGAACTCTCCTCTGGATTATTCTTTATCTGTTCTAATCCCTGATTATCAAGTTTGGGAATTGAGATACCCGAATTTGCCATTTTTCTTGTGTTTTTCCGGCTTACTCGGCCCATTTGAGATAAAGATTGCACCAGTTTTGTGCTAGAACACTATCTTAAGGCAACCATCAACCAAAGTTTGCATTTGTACCGTCAATAGTCTACAGATACAATCTAGTTCAACAGATACATCTATTCAACATCAAACGACTATATGTTAAAGGACTTCGAACCGCAGAAAAGAATTTGGAAAACCAGAAATTATTAGGATTAGGGAGAGATGTGGGTAAAAATAGATTGGTGTGGGGAGGCACAGGGAGAGTTAACTATGTCCTAATCACAGTGCAGGAAATGGATTGGGTAGGATGCAAGTAGAGAGAGAGAGAAAAAGAAGAGACGGAAAGGGGAATAAAGAGAGACCAGAAAAAGAATAGAAACGTAAAAATTAATGTTATTATAGAGGTTAAAAGACTGTCTATTTAGAGAGGAATGTGAATATGTTCAGAGAAGGGGAGGGACATAGAGGAGATGTGAAAATCTTTAAGGATGGGAAAGGGAGAAGAAAAGATCAGAAGTTCAGTAGAGCTAGATAAAAAACAAAAAGATAATTAAGAAAGAAAGAAAAAGAGAAAGAAGACAAGAAAAGAAAGGAAAACTCTCATTCACGTATTCCTAAAATAAAAATTATAAGATGAGAAAAAAAAAAGTTACTGGAAAACAATTATTTTTTCAGAAGAGGCAAAAATTAAAGATTAATAAAAGTTTTAGAAGGGAAAAAAATTTACATATATATATATATGTATATATATATATATACATATATATATATATGTATATATAAGGTAACAAAAAACAAAAAACAAGCAAAAAAAAGAAAAGAAGAAGAAGAAGAAAAAAAAAAGAAAAAAAAGAAAAAAAGTCTTTTGATTTTTTTTTTTGGGGGGGAGGAGTGGGAGGAATCCTGTATCTCCCTTTTGTCTGCAACCAGTCTCTTGTTGGAGTCTCTGGTCAGCTTGAGGTCCTGTGGCTTGATTGGTTTCTTAAGTCGGTTGGTTGGAAGAGGCAGAAAAATGCTCTGCTTTACCCAAGATTTTGAGATCCCCCTCCCAGGTTAGTTTTCTGGGAGGGTGGTCTGCTTTGAGAGTCACAAAAGAGGGGGATGTGGTGATGAGGCTAGGTTCTGGGTAGAGTTGAGGCCTTTCAACAAACAGGAGCTTTTCCCTGGGGCTATTTTGTGATAAAGCTCACAGCGCCCAGCCTGGAGCCATTCTCAGGGTTTCTGTTTTTCAATTGATTGTGGTGGCTGCTAGAGGGAGGGGCAGCCTCTGGCTCTGGTTACCCAGTGATGCAAGGTACTCCGATGGCTGGCGCCTGAGCTGGGTGACTTTTCCCTGGATGGAGCTGAGTCTGGCAGGTCACTTCGCCGTTAAGTTCTTGTGACCTGCTAAATGACTCATTTTATTCCAAGGCTTGAGCTGGAGCTAGCAGCTCCTCCGAGCTTTGTCGGTATCCAAGATGGAGATCACCGGTGCTGGGGGGGGAGGGGTGGCCTTCCCTCCTCTGCTCCTTGAGGAGTGAGGATGTCAGGCTTGTACTCACGCCGAGTCTTGGATGCTGGGTCGTCTCTGGTCTGCAAACAGCAGGATGAAGATGTTCGCTCCTTGTCGGTTCTTGTTGGTGTTGAGTAGAATCCGCTCGTCCGCTGCGTCTGGCTCCTTCGTCCCCGACTCTCTGTGTCTCAGGTATGACTCCGCGGCGGTGGTCGCCGCCGCGACCCCGCCGCTGGAGCGGCAGCTGATGCGTTTCCTTGGCTTCCCCTCTCTTGTCTAACTCTCTGTCCTGTGATGGCACACTTGGTGTGATTCTCTGGTTTAGGACTGTTCACTGGAATTCTAAAACTACTTTCTATGTGAGAGCTTGTTCAGATTCCAGCTTCTCCTCCGCCATCTTCCTGGAACTCCTTGCTGTTGTTGTTTTGGGCCAAGCACTGGGCTTGAACTCAGGTCTTGGCATCTCTGCCACAGCTGATCCTCGGATGCTAGGACCCGAGTTCAAAGCTCTGGGCTGGCAAAAAATAAAAAATAAAAAGGAGAAGGATAAAACTCAAAAGTTCAAGCAGGTGGTTTTACATTTTTTTTTCCTTTGTATTGTGACCATCCTGGGTCTAAATGACAATGCCCAGAAATTATACATGACCTTATAATGCTGATGTTTGGATGGCTATTAAGGAAGCCAAGCCGAAACCGGCAACTTAGGCATGGAGATCGAATCCCGGGACTGCCACTAAGGAATGGCAGGAGATTCTAAGAAACGCTTTCCAATATAGATCTGTATGAATGGAATGTTGTAAAAGTAACAATTACATTAGTAGTTAATGTACAATTATATTATAAAATTATAAACAATATACTACATTGACTAATTTTCAATTAATACTTTATTATGTATTCAATCATGATTCTTAAAAAAGGAAGGAATAATTTAGTTGCCAATAATTGGTAGTATTATCGTATATACAATTTCATAATATACAGACATCTCTCATTATATACACCTACATCTACATCTACATCTATATCTACATCTATCTATCTATCTATCTATCTATCTATCTATCTATCTATCTATCTATCTATCTATCTACCAATCTAAACATTTATCTGTTTATACACTTGTCACTACTGGGGCTGAGTGGTAGAGTGCTTGCCTAGTACATACAAAGCCCTGGGTTAGATTCCTCACTACCGTATGCACAGAAAAATCAAGAAGTTGTAGTGTTGCTCAAGCAGTTGAGCACTAGCTTTGATCATAAAAGATTAGGGACTGTGTCTAGACCCTTAATCAAGACCCAGGACTGGCACCAAAAAAAAAAAAGAAAGAAAAAAGAAAAGATAGAATGTTCTGACTGCAACTATATAAGGATAAGGCTGCAAATATCTCATCAAAGAGCAAGCTGGGAGTCTAGTGCTGACAGCTGCCATCTAACCTGACTTAGCCAGAGGTAACCCACTGCAACACAGCTCCACGGAACCAGATGCTGCTGGCTTGCTCACCTCTGTCATCCAAGACACTTGGGGGCTGGGTTTAAAACCCAGCCCTTGCAGGAAGTCTGTGAAACTGAGCTGTGGCTCAAAGTGGTAAAGATCTAGCCTTGAGCAAAAGATCTTAGGACAGTACCCCATCCTTTCAGTGTGATCCCCATGGCTGACGCCCTCCCCTCAAAGAAAACCCCACTCTTCTAAAATCTAAATTTGGACTGTTTGTGACGTGTTTCTGAAAGAATGGTGATACTGATGAAAGCACCCTAATTCTAATGACAGCTTGTGGGATACAGCTATGTGATGAGTCATTCATGAGTTGTTGTGTGCTGAGTCATTCATGTGGTGCATTTTTTCACCTGGGTCTTGTAAAAGCTCCACAAGTAAGATGATTGTGCAGATGAGAAACTTGTGGCTCAGATATATCCCCATGTCAAGGCCAAAATTATGTATGTACCTAACTCTAGTGAGTTGTCTCTTGCAGACAACTTGGAAATCAGCCTTAAATTCAGGGCCCTAGCCACTGACACCTGTTGGGATCATGGTTAGCACCCAACCACGTGGAGCCAAGGATCCTCTTGCAACAGAGTGTTATGGTCTAGGCGTGTAGTAGTTAAGGTCTGTCATCCTGCCTACTCAGGAAGGTGCGATCTGATGATCTGGGTTCAAAACTATCCCAGACACAAAAGATCCCATGAGACTTTTATCTCCTATTCACCATGTAGAAACTTGAGGTGGAAGCCTCGTGCCTGTCATCCTAGCTACTCAGGAGGCAGAGAGCTGAGGAATACGGTCCAAAGCCAGCCTGGGCAGAAAATTCCTTGAGATGCATCTCTATAGTGACTCACCAAAAACCTGAAGGGGTGCTGTAGCTCAAGTGATTGGCTTTAGCTGAAGAGCTCAAGGACAGCACCCAGGCCTAGTCTTCAATTCCTCCAACTTCCAAGAAAAGAAAAAATGAAACCTGAAGTGGAGTACTGAGAATGTGTCTTAGTGGTAGAGTACATTGCATGTATGAATCCCTGGGTTTGATCCCTTAGTACCACATCACTAGAAAAAAGCCTGAAGAAGCTGTATGGCTCTAGTGGTAGAGTACTATCCTTGCACAGGAGAAACTCAAGTACAGTGCTCATGTCCTGAGTTCAAGCTCCAGGACAAGTGAATGAACACACATACATGTACACACACACACACACACACACACACACACACACACACACACACACACACACACACACACACACAGATGCCAGAAGTGAAGCTGTGACACCAAATGGCAAAGCACTAAGCTTCTGCTCTGAACTCATGGTCAGCACCCAGGTCCTGTGTTCAACCATGAAACCTAGCCACCCAGGACCCTACTAGGAGAAGTCATACGTTTCAAAACCTAATGAGCTTCACCAGTCCTAGATGACAGGAAGCATTGTGATATTACACATGTGCTTAGATTTAGCAAGCTTCCAGAAACCTAAGGAGGCACCATTGCCAATAATGAGTCATTTCATTAGGCTCAGTTCCCTAGATGTCTGGCAGAAGGACCCTTGAATTATTTGTAGCAGGTTATTTCAACACTGGAACATAATCTAATGAAGACAGGATAAGTGCAGGAAACTTGGCCTGCCACAGGAGGTGGCACAAAAGAAAGCTTCCTGTCAAAACAGCACTGGGGAGAGAGATAGCATGGGGGTACAAAGAGGGCTTTTTCTCCTGGCCTTCAGAGCCTCCCCACACTCCTCCTCACTAATTGGACTGGAAGGAGTTTTTTTGTTACATAGCTGTACAGGAGTGAGGCCTTTTTTTCTGTTCCAACAATAAGGCAGACTTCCTCCAGCAGTCCCTGGTGCAGAGAAAACCTCAGGCTACAATGGGAAAAGCGAGGTGAGCCTCGGAACATGCACTGTCTTGAAAGCACTCTCAGTGCTATGAAATCATTCTATTCAAAACAAATTTCCTAGCTGGATGCCTTTCATCATAGGGACTCTGGACCATCACCGATAGAAATCCATGCATACATACGTGGAGAGACATAGAGTTACTGACTTTTTTTTTTTTTACTTGTCCGGGGATTGTACTATGAGCCTAGGCACTGTCCCTGAGCTCCTTTTGCTCAAGGGTAGCGATCTGCCCTTAAGCCATAGCCCCACTCATGGGGATTTTGTATTCCTGTGATCCCTCAGAAAGGAGAGTGTGGTAGACTTTCCTGTTCTGGCTTAATTCAAACTGACATTCTCTACCTCTCAGCCTCCTGAAGAGCTAGGATTACAGGCAGGATCCACTGACATCTGGCTTTCTTTTCTTCTCATTCTTTTCATTCATAGTGACAATCTGAAATCTTCACAGTGTCATTCTAATGGTTTGCATTTCGAAGTAAAATACCCAGGCCTGGAGTTCGAATGCCAGGACTGCCATCTACAAATGGAGGGAGATCTAGAGAAAATCATTCCTATCTATGGGAATGCTTAATGGAAAAATTATAAAAGTAACAAATTTGCACTTAGTTCATGATTCTCTTATAGAATGCCACACAAAAAGTATCGGATTATGTCTTCCATTCTAGCACCATGGTATGATTCTCCTAATTAAGGAATACTGACTACTTTTAGATTAATGCTTTAATAAGTATTCAAACATGATACTTCACTAAATGGAAGCATGATTTAATAACTAATAATTCGTAATATATATAATTTAATATCTTTACATTTTCTCTCATATATATAGCAAACTACACATCTGTCTGTCTGTCTGTCTGTCTGTCTATCTATCTATCTATCTATCTATCTATCTATCTATCTATCTATCTATCTATCTATCTATCTATCTATCTATCTATCGATCGATCGATCGATCTATCTATCTATCTGCCACTGCTATTGCTTGATCACAGGTCCTCAGAATTGGCTGGCAGCTCAGTTTGCCAAAGGCTTTTGTTCTACAACTGACCCATTCATGAATTGGGCATGTGGGCTGTGAGTTCAAATCCCAGCATGGCCAAAAGTTTATATGTGGAGTCTGAAGTCAATTTCGACCCATTTTTCCCTTCATGGTGAAAGTCCTGGGTCTCAGTATGATGTATAATCCATATGCAAATAAATCCATGTGATAACATGTAATAAATGAAATAAATGTTATATATGTAATAATACTAAATAAAATAAATAGAAAATAAATAAGGGTAATAAACATCATATGGAGTAAAACCATGTATGTAAATAGATCTCATGTATGAATATCTTTTCCAGTGCTGGGGCTTGAATTCAGTGTCTGGAAACTGATCTGAAATTCTTGCTTCAACGACGGTGAGTTTCCCCTTCCCACAGTCACCCAGACCTTGAGTTCAATTCCTAGGACTGCCAGAAAAATGGTGCAAATTCCAAGCCAGGGTCTTAATTTTTTTTTTTTTAATAGGAACATGCACTGTCTTGAAAGCACTTTCTTTGCTATAACATCATTTTATTTAAAGCAAATTTCTTAGTTGGGTGCCTTTCTTCATAACGACTCTGGATGTTCACTAATAGAAATACATGCATACATACATAGACACATGGCGTTACTGGCTCTTTTTTCTTTAGTGCAGGTCCTGAGGCTTGAACTATGAGGGTAGACATTGTCCCTGAGCTCCTTTTACACAAGAAAGCACTTTATTGTGCCTTGATCTATGATACACCATTAAATTGAGGCATAATTTAATGCCTAATATCTAATAATTTAATATTAATTTAATTTAATACCTAATAATAATTAGTAATATTACATGTAATTTAATAATATACAGACATCTCACGTTCTATAAATTTATTTATATATTTAAATATACAGTGGAATATATATACATCTATTTCTCTCTCTCTTTCTCTCTCTCTCTCTCTCTATATATATATATATGTATATATATATATGTATTTGCAGCAATTTACACATCTATCTATTTATATATTGGCCACTCCTGTGACTATAATTCAGGTGCTGGGAACTGCCTGGCAGTGAATTTGTTCGAGATTGCTGTGCTTACACTGACCCCTTGATGAATTGGGCATTCCATGTCCTGAGTTCAAATCCCAGCAGTGCCAAAGGCAATAGATGAGTTGACCTGTTTTCCTTTCTGTGGAAATATTGTGTCCTAGGTGCAATATGTAATAACTATGCAAATACATATATATGATATACATTATACTTGTTTATAAATATTATTTTTGAAAGTTCTGGGGCTGGAATTCACGCGCTGGGAAATGCTCCTGAAATTTTTTCTTCCAGGAGGTTAGCTTCCACTTCACCCAGAGCACAACAGAATTACCCAGTCCCTGATTTCAAATCCCAGGTCTGGCAGATAAAATGGCTCAAATTCCTAACCAGGATCTTAACTTTTTGGGGGATACAGGCACGGGGCTTAAACTCAGGTCATCACAACTCTACCTCAGCCTTGATTACCCTAGACTGGGGTGCAGCTTTTACGCCCACAAATGATCCAGGGGTCCGAGCACCCGAGTTCAACTCCCAGTTTTTGGCAAACAAACCAAGATGGAGGAGGAAAAACCAGGAACTTTTACACAGTGGTTTTACCTTTGTTTCCTTAGCACTGTGACCATCCTGGGTCTCAATGACTCAGCTTGAAAATTGTACGTGCCCTTGCATGGCTAAAGCCTGGTGGCCTGTCAGTGAAGCCTGAGCCCAACCCAGACACCTAGGCCTTGAGTTTGATCCTGGGACTACCAAATACACACAGCTGACGGTCCTAGAGAACTCGTTCCTATTTATAACAACAATAATGGAATGTTCCTAATGTACTAATTGAATTACTGATTAGTTGGTCATTCTAGTATAAGATTGTATGCAATAAATATAGGTCATTTATTAATTTAATTAATACCTTATTAAGTCTCCTCCATGATTAATTAATGGAGGCATAATTTTAGATTAAATCATTGGTAGTAATAGAATATGTAAAAATAAGATATAGACATCACTCTTTATATGGAATTCTACACTAGAATCTACATAAATGTCTATCTGTCTCTGTATAAATTTATTTATAGATGCATATACATATGTAAATACACCCACACTTGAATCTACACATCTATCTGTTTACATATTGACCAATCCTATGGCTTGATCTCAGGTCCTCAAATTTGCCCGACAACTTCATTTGCATCAGACTGGTGTGCTAACATTGATCCAATCATGAAGTGGGCCTTCTAGGCCCAGAGTTCAAATCACAGAACTACCGAAAACTTAATCCTTGTGGAAGAAGCCAATTGTCCCACTTCTTTTTCTTATCAGTGAAGGTCCTATGTCTAAGGAATGATGTATAATGCATAGGCAAATCTATGTCCTATGTAATAGGATGTAAAAAATGTTATACATGTAATCATACTCTATAAAATATATAAAAAAAACACAAAATAAAATGATTAACTACACCAACTGCAATATGCAGTAAACATGTGTATGTAAATATAAATCATGAATTTAAAATTATGAATATTATTTTTTCAAGTGCTAGGGCTTGAGTTCAGCCCCTGGGAACAGGCCTGAATTTCTTGTCTTCCAGCACGGTGAGCTTCCCCATCCCCCACAGTGCTGCAGATTTACCCAGACCCTGAGTTCAAATCCCAGGCCTGACAGAAAAAATGGCATGAATTTCAGGCCAAGGAGCCTCATAATTGTTAAATATTTTTAATGTATGTCTGTGTATGTATGTATGTTTGTATGTATGTATGTATGTATTTATTTATTTTTATTTTGTCAAGCACAAGGCTTGAACTCAGGGCGTGGCAACTCTGCCTCAGCTTTGATCACTCTAGGCTGGGTTGCAGCCACTGGACACTCAGCCGAACCTGGGTTCCTGGGCCTCAAAGGCTGATAAGAAAAAAAAATAGAATGACACAGAAAAAAACCCAGCAACTTGCAGATGGCTGCCGGTTTTACATTTGTTTTCTTTTCAAGGTGACCATCCTGGGTCTGAATGACACAGCTGAAAAGTGTTGGTAACCTGGTATTGCTGAAAGCTGGCAGGCTTCCAGGGAAGCCATAGGCCAACACGGCAACATAGGCCCTGTGTTTGAAGCCTGGTCCTGACCCCCACCAATGGAGGGAGATCCTAAAAGTCTGATTCCTATTCACAGGAATACTGATGGAAGGTTATGAATGTCAAGGTTCAATTCGTTGTTCCTCAACGAATTTATTATAAAATTAGAGACCCATTTTAGGAGGCCAATGGATTTAATGAATATTTTTGGACACATTAAGAGAATACTATTAATTACATGGATGCAATAGTTTCAGGAGAGTGGTTAATTTAATTAAAAATTAAATAATGATGAAAACAAAAATATTAATTACATGGTCGCATAATAAATACCCAAGAATTTGTAGGAATGTAGTCTATATAACTAAATAATATATAGACATATCTGACACTCTATAAAGATCTATATTTATTTCTGTACTACCATCTGCATGTCTGTTCTTATTTTGTCAACCCTTGGGGCTTGATCTCAGGTGCTGGGAACAGCTTGTTAGCTCCATATGCCCCAGGCTGGTGTGCTGACACTCACTCATTCATGAATTGGGCCTTGTAGGCTGTGAGTTCATATGCCAGCACTCACAAAAATTGAACTTTGCAGTAAGAAGCCCATGGTGACACATGTTTTCCTTTCCTGTAAAAGTCCTGGGTGTCAGATGCGAAGTTTCATGCATAGGCAAATCTATATTATATATAATAAATGTAGTAAATATTCCATGTGTAATAGCAGTCAATAAAATAAATGGTAAATGAATAAAACAAAAAATAAAATGAATAACTACACTAAGCGCAATTTGAAGCCAACATACAGGGCTCGATCTCAGGGCCTGGGCACCACCTGACAGCTGAATTGGCTAGAGGCTGCTGTGCTGGCAGTCACACATTCATGAACTGAGCCTTCTAGGCCCTGAGTTTAGATCCCAGCACTGCCAAAAATGTATTCTTGGAGTGAGTAGCCGAGTGTGACACATGTTTTCATTTTCTGTGAAAGTGTTTAGTGTTAGGTAGGATCTATAATACGTGTGCAAATCTATATGCTATTTAATAGGATGTAATAAAGGTAAAAAATGTCATAGGTGGAAGAATTGTCACTAAAATTAATGATAATCATATTGAATTAGTAGTGAATCATTCTAGGATAAAATTAGACAAAATAAGTGTAGGATGTACATTAAGTATAATTAGTATTTGATTAAGCATTAACAGAATAAAAATTACATGGAGACATAATTAAATACCTAATAATTGGTAGTAACACATGATGCATAATTTAATAATATATAGACATCTGTTTCATTCTATAAAATATTAATAATATGTATGGATATATGTACATATATTATAAACAATAATTATATTGAGTAATTATTAATTAATGCTTTATTAATTATTAACTGGGACACATCATTAAATGGAGGCATAATTTAATACCTATGAATTGGTAATAATGTTATGTAAAATTTAATAATATGCAGACACCTCTCTTTTTGTGTATATAATATTTATATACATCAATCTCTATCTTTTTATACCTTGTTCACTCCTGGGGCTCGGTGGTTGAGTGCTCACCTAGTAAGCATGAAGCCCTGGGTTTGATTCGTCAGTTCCACATAAACAAAAAACGCAGAATTTCTGCTGTTTTTCAACCAATTGAGTGCTAGCCTTGAGCAAAAATGCTTAGGGACAGTGTATAAGCTCTTACTCAAGCGCCAGGACTGCCACCAAAAAAGGTAGGATGTTATAACTGCAATTGTAGAAGGACAGAACTTCAAATACCTCATTACAGAGCAAGCTAGGAGTCTAGTGCTGACAGCTGCCAACTAACCTGACTTAGCCACATTTAAACCACTTCAACTTAGCTCCACGCATTACCCATGTCATCCTGGCTTATACCCATCATCTTAGCTGCTCGGGTCTTTAAACCCCAGTCCTGGTTGGATGTCTGTGAGATCCTTCAAAATGTGGCTCCAAGTAGTAGAGCTCTAGCCTTGACTAAATGTTATTAGAACAGTATACCCATGCTTTCAGTTCAAGCCCATGGCTACCTCCACCATGAAAAAAAATCACCCCACTAATCCATTAGATGTGAACTTGTTGATTTGTGAAACTTTCCTCAAAGAATGGTGATACTGATGAAAGCACCCTAATTCTTTTTTTTTTAATTTTTTTTAAATGTGAAAATACTGTACAGAGGGATTACAATTACATGGGCAAGATAATGAGTACATTTCTTAACATATCTTATCTTGTAGCCTCCTCCTTTGTTTCCCCTTGCCATGCCTTCTCAGCCTCCCCCCGACCCCCCAGCCAATTCTTCCCCCACCAAACTTGTAAAGTTCGTTTTCGACATGAAAACTTGTAATTCTCATTGTTGCAACGGGTCCAACTGTACCTTTATTTAAATAACTGGTTTTTCCCCTTCCACTCCACAAATTATACCAACATCAAATACAGTGAAAGCAGGGGTTATACCGTGGGGGAGGGTTATACAAAGCAACAAAGAAATAATCTCATAAATGCGTTAGAAACAAATGCATGAAAGAAAAAAAACATTTAAATACATATCTTAGGGTTCATTATCCTAACATCACCTTATTTGAACTTTTCTGCTTGACTCATACATATACTAAGTATTGCAAATAAGGGAAACCAGGGGTCATATGTTCCTTTGGGCTTGGCTTACTTCACTTAATATAATTTTTTCCAAGTCTTTCCATTTCCTAACGAATGGGGGAAGGTTATTGCTTCTAATGGAGGCATAGAATTCCATTGTGTAGATATACCACATTTTCTTGATCAATTCATCTACTGAGGGGCATCTGGGTTGGTTCCATATCTTAGCTATAGTAAATAATGCTGCAATAAACATAGTTGTGCTGGTAGCTTTAGTGTGGTCTTGTTTGTAAACATTTGGGTAAATGCCCCAAAGTGGGATTGCTGGGTCATAGGGGAGCTCTATGTGGAGTCTTTTGAGGAACTTCCATACTAATTCCCAAAGTGGTTGAACAAGTTTACACTCCCACCAACAATGAAGTAAGGTTCCCTTCTGTACACATCCCCTCCAGCATCTTTTGTTATTACAGTTCTTGATTATAGCCATTCTAACTGGAGTGAGGTGGTATCTTAATGTTTTGATTTGCATTTCTTTTATGGCTAGGGAGGTTGAGCATTTCTTCATGTGTCTATCGGCCATCCTTCTTTCTTCTTCAGAGGACTTTCTCTTTAAGTCTTTCGCCCACTTGTTTATTGGGCAGGTGTTTCTTTGAGGATTTGTTGTTGGGGGATTTAATTTTTTGAGTTCCAAATATATTTTAGATATGAGACCCTTGTCCATTGTATGGCCAGTGAAGATCTTCTCCCAATCCATAAGCTATCTATTGATCTTGCTAGCTATGTCCTTTGCCATGCAGAAGCTTTGCAACTTCATGCAATCCCATTTGTCCAACCTTTCTTTGATTTGTTGTATTTCCGGGTCTCTATTAAGAAAATTTCGGCCTGTGCCAAGGAGACCTAGGGTTTCTCCTATTCCATCCTGTAATGTTTTCACTGTGTCTGCTTTGATTATGAGGTCTTTGATCCATTTGGAGGTGATTCTGGAAAGCACCCTAATTCCAATGACAGCTTGTGGAATAGAGCTATGTGCTGAGTCCTGCATTGGGTGCTGGGTGCTGAGTCTTTCACAGAATGCTGTGTGCTGAGTCCTGCAAAGAGTGCCATGTGCTGTGTTCTTAGCAGGGTGCATTCTTACATCTTGTCTTTGTAAGGGCTCCACAACTGAGATGATTATGCAGACAAGAATATTGAGGTTCTGATATGTCCCCATATATGGGACAAAATTATGTATTACTGAAGATTAGTGAGTTGTCTCCTGCAGACAATTGTTTGTTTTCTTTTTTCTCAGTCATGAACCTTGAACTCAGGACCTAGGTGCTGACCCTTACCTCTTGGGCTTTTGGCTAGCACCCCACCATTGGGATCCATGGACCCCCTTGCATCAAAGGCCACGGCCAAGGGGTAGGTAACTGGTCTCTCATCCTGCCTTCTCAGGAAGCTGAGATCTGAGGATCTGGGTTCCAAACTATCCCAGACATAAAAGGTTCCATGAGACTATTATCTCCAATTCACCATTTATAAACTTATGTGGAATCTGGGTGTTTGTGGCTCATGCTGGTCATCCTTGCTACGCAGGAGGACGAGATCTGAGGATCATGGTTCAAATCTAGCCTGGGTAGGAAAGTCCTTGAGACACTTAACTCCAGTGAACCACCAGAAAACCTGAAGTGGCGATGTGGCTCATGTGGTAGAGCAAAAGAGTTGAGCTGAAGAGATCAAGGACAGCACCCAGGTCCAGACTTCAATTCCTACAACTGAAAACAACAACAATTTAACAAAGACAGAAACAAACTAACAAACCTGATGTTGAGGGCTGGGAATTTGCATTAGGAAGAGAGTGCTTTGCATATATGACACCCTGGGCTTGATTTCTCAGGACCACATCACTAGGAAAAATCCTGAAGTGGCTCTGTGGCTTAAGTAGGAGAAGGCTATCCTCCTACAAGAGAAACTAGGTACAGTGCTCAGGACCTAAGTTCAAGCTCCAGGACTCATGTACGGTTGCTTGTGCACACACACACTTACACACACAAACACACACACACAAACACACACACTCACAAACCAGAAGTGATGTTGTTACACAAAATGTTAAAGCACAGGGCTTTGGCACTCAGCTCATGCTCAGCATAAAGGCCCTGTGTTCAACCCCAAAACCTAGCCTCCCAGGGCCCAACGAGGAGACATCAAATGTTTCAAAACCTGATAAGTTTCACCAGCCCTAAATGACCCGAAGCATTGTGATATAACTTAGGAGAGGCATCATAGGCCCATCATTGCCGACAATGAAACACTTCATTACGTTCAGGGCCCTAGTTGTCTGCCAGAAGGACTCCTGAATTATACTGAGCAGTGTATCTGAACATGAGAACATAGTCTCATAAAGGCAGAATAAGTGCACATAACTTGGCCTGCTATGGGAAGTGGCACAAATGAAGGCTTCCTGTTAAAACAGGGCACTGGGGAGAGAGATAGCTTGGGATACAAAGAGGCCTTTTTCTTCTGACCTGCAAAGCCTGCCCACACTCATCCTCACTAACTGGCTCAGATGGAGTTGTTTGTTACCCAGGTGTACAGGAGTGAGGCCTTTTGTCTGCCTGTCCAGACAATGAGAGAGACTTCTTCCAACAGGCCTGGGATGGAAAGAAACCCTCAGGTTACACTGGGAACAGTGAGGGGAGCCCTGGAACATGCACTGTCTTGAAAGCAGTCTCTGTGTTATGAAATTATTGTCGTGAACACAAATTTCCTAGCTTGGTGCCATTCATCATAGCTACTCTGGAGCTTCACCTATAGGAATACATCTATACATACACAAAAATATGACGGTACAGGCTCTTTTTGAGGGGGCAGGTCCTGAGGTTGAACTATGAGCCTAATCATTGTCCCTGAGCTCCTTTTGCTCAAGAGTAATATATTAAGCTTGAGTCACAACCTCACTTCTGGGTTTTTCTGTGATCTCTTCGAAGTAACAGTGTCATGTACTTTTCTACACTGGCTGGATTCAAACTAAGATATTCTACATCTCAGCCTCCTAAGGAGGTGGGATTACAGTCAGCAGCCACTGGTACCTTTCATTT
Organism: Dipodomys merriami; assembly: GCF_024711535.1. Classification (NCBI taxonomy): domain Eukaryota; kingdom Metazoa; phylum Chordata; class Mammalia; order Rodentia; family Heteromyidae; genus Dipodomys; species Dipodomys merriami. The sequence goes on along the minus strand of NW_027202538.1, from coordinate 3,337,476 downwards.
CTTCTTGATTATTTAATCTGGACAATCTTGACTTTTTAGCAGGGTCATTCCAATGGTTTGAATTTATAACTAAACTACACAATGCTTATTATAGCTGCTTTCTCTGATAAGGATTTTCTCTCCTCAGCTTCTGCTCTGGTCACAGGTTTGGGGCCAAAAGGGAAAAATGAGTATCACAGGATTTGGGAGCTAATATCCACAGAACATGCCAATTCTCTCACATAGCATTGAGCTGCAGTGAATTTACTGTCTCAGGATGAGAGGACCGAAAGCTGGAGTGATCCATACTGTCTGCATTGCTCCTTTTGCCTATAAAATGATCTAATAATCATGAGTGTTTTGTGTCTCCAACCTTAAGTATCTAGAACATATAAGTAACATCTTCCTATTTCCGTTTTTCTCTAGTACCTCTTGAGATTTAGACTATTTGTGTGGAGCGGCTACTTGGCAAATCCCTGAGGAAAGCCACTTGAAGCCTCCTCAGGAAATTGCCGTTCAAAGCCAGCTGAGCAGGAAAATCTGGGAGAATCTTATCTCGAATAAACCACCAGAGAACCAGAAGTGAAGCAGTGGTCCAGAGGGTAGAGCTCCAGCTTTGAGAGAGCAAGCCGAACAGGAGATACAAGCCAGATCATGCATGAAAGCCTGGGTGTTGCTTATGTCCAATTAACGACTAGATTGCTAGAAGTGGAGCTGCGGTGGTGGTAGAGCCTCAGCCTTGAGCAAAACAGCTCCGCAATACATCGGGCCCTGAATTTAAGCCCTGGGATGACCACAAAAAAATTCAAAAAGATAAGGCCAAGTTTATGTATCAGGGCCTTATCTACTTATGTGTGTATGTATATTACCTCCCCAAGTGCAAACAGACATATCCAATGCTTCTGCTTTTATTTACTGGTTTATTTTTCAGATATGCTAGTTGCACATGCTGCATCATTTTCTTCATTTCAGGCCCATCGATTTTCTCTCCCAGGTTTCCAGGCCTGTGTCCTTATATGATGCACAATTAAACTCTCAGTAGCCTTTATTTACATTTTATTATGAGGAACAGTCACAAATCAAGCAGGGGAAGAGAAGATGCAGTTTCATAGAAGTAACTGGTATTCAGAAAATTAAACTTGGGAACAAAAAATGGTAGCATACTTATATACAAACTACCATTAAGAAAAATATGAGGGGGCTGGGAATATGCATTAGTGAGAGAGTGCTTGCCTAGCATGTAAGCAGCCCTGGGTTTGATTCCTCAAGAGCACATACACAGACAAAGTTAGAATTGGTGCTGTGGCTCAAGTAGTAGAGTGCTAGAGACAGTGTAAAGAGATAGCTAGGTAGGTAAGTAGGTAGATAGAAAGAAAAAAAGAAAGACAGAAAGGAAGAAAAAAAGAAAGAAAGAAAGGAAGGAAGGAAGGAACGAAGGAAGGAAGGAAGGAAGGAAGGAAGGGAGAAAGGAAGGAAGGAAGGAAGGAAGGAAGGAAGGAAGGAAGGAAGGAAGGAAGGAAGGAAGGAAGGAAGGAAGGAACAAACAAAGTAGACAGATGAATCTGGTCTTGAACTTCAGAAGGAAAGAAGGGAACACTTCCCAGTCATCAGGCCTTCTACAGTATGCCAGGACGCCAGCATCGCCTTCACACAACCACAGAACAGGAAGACTATCTCTGTCCCACTTCTCAGGCAGCAAAGAGCCCCAGAGTCAAGAGGGCAGAGCCAGGTTCTAATTCAGGTGCTTGGAGACAAAAGGGAAAGAGCCCTGCCTCTCATTGGACTTGGGATTTGCATTGATGATGTGGAAAATGAAGGAAGGAGAATGTACTGGCAGAGATAGAAGAAGGGCCTTCAAATCTGACAGATGGAGAGTCAAAAACCCACACCCTAAGACCAGAGAGCAGGGTTTTTCTACTTTGTTCCTCTCCTCTCCCCCACTAAACTGGCTCTCTATTGGTAATGAAAAGATTGTCTTAGGCTTCCTTCACCTGAGGGAGGAAGGTTAATTAGTCACTGTTTGAAGAGGCTGAACATAGCTTGACCCTGGTGTAACTCTAACATATGTTTCAGACTTCCCCCCATTGCTGGCTGTGCCTGGAATGAATTAAGTAGTTTAGCAGGTCACTTCCTTGTTGAGTGTGAACATTCAGCCTCCTAATCCTGCAGGCCTAGGTCTCTGCACCTAGCCTGGCTTTTGAAACTTTTTTTCTGTTCTTCAAATACAGTATTACACTGGAGTTCTTCCTGCTAACAAGACTAGGGCTTGTAATCCTGAGAACTACATTTGAACCCAGGATGGGTCAATAATAGTTCTTTCCTTCTTCTATAGCTTGAGAACTCTAAGAACATATAAAGTGCAAGTAACTTCTCATCACCAAGGGAAACACAACATGCTATTGAACATCTGACCTTCACAAGTGAAAGTCAGAGTGTCATAGATTTTCCTGTCCTGGCTGGCTTCACCCTTTGATCCTGAGACCTCAGCCTCCTGAGCTACAATGATGGGGGTGAACAACTGGTGCTCTGCTAGGTTCAGAATTGTAATGATATTGATAATACAAGTCACCTGCTTATCACAAAGGGATTGGGGAGCATATTAAGCCTTTCAACAATGGACCTTTCAGGACCTTTCAGAACCCTGTAGGACACAAGGTTATAATGCTAGAGTCTGAGACGGTGGGCATATAGATGTGCTACACTTGAACCTTGAGCTCTGACTCCAATTCTGGTGTACATCACCATTAATTTTCCAATATAATGTTCTCATAATTAGTAAGTAGGAAAAGTATTTTCATTATTCCTCACCATTTTTCCAGTTGTGCGTCTCAAACTGAAGCCTGGGCGCTGTGCCTGAGCTCTTCAGCTCAGGGCAAACATCTACCCCTTAAGCCACAGCACCACATAGGGTCTTTTGGTGGTTCATTGGAGGTAAGAGTCTAACAGGCTTTCCTTCCTTAGGCTATCTTCAAACTGGGGTCTTCAGATCTCAGCCTCCTGAGAAGCTAGGGTTCCAGTTGTGAGCCACAGGCATCTGGCCTAATGTTTTTGCCAGAACTGGTGCTTTAACTTAGGGCCTGGGTACTGTCTCTGAGCTAGGTTTTCTCAGGCTTAGGACTCTACCACTTGAGCCACTCCACAGCTTCTGGCTTTTTCTGTGTATGTGTCAGTGAGGATTCAAACCCTGGCATTCATTCATGCTGAGCAAGCTCTCTACCAATAAGCCACATTCCCAGTCCCCTTACAATTTTATCCCTCAACTTGCCTATCCTCAAGAAAATGCTTCTGAGTATAAATCATCTAATGAAATCCCTATTTGTCTAAAGATAAATAAGGAAAACTCATACTGGGGACAGACTCTAAGTATGTGATGACTGTGACAAATACTTCCATTTAATTATGTTTCATGTTTCAACACTTAATAAAGTATTAATAAACAATGAGTCAATTTTCTAAATTATTGTGTATAATTTTATAATAGATGTACAAAACATAATAAACATCATGTGTATAATAATACTAAATATAACAAACAATAAAATAATAAAATAATACAAAATCAATAATAATAATATGGAATAAACATACATATTCATATATATATCATATATTACACATGTATATAAATATTTTTTTCCATTGCAGGGCTTTAAATCAGGCCCTGGGAACTCTAGCCTGAACTTCTTTTCCTCAAGGACAGTGAGCTTTGCCTTCACCCATGGTGTAAAGTAGTTACCTGAACAGTGAGCTCAAATCCTATCAATGGAAGAAATACTGGCCCCAGTTCCAAGAGAGTGATTTAATATTTTTAATATTTTAATGGACACAAGTATGTTTACTCAGTGCCATTAATAAAAAAGCAGTGTAGATTTTTGTACAGCTATTCAGAAATCCTTCCCTTACCCCCAAATTGCTTCTTGAGTACATTATTTTTGTACGTTTTTTATTGTAAAAATGTTGTACAGAGCGGTCACAGTTACATGAGCAAAGTAATGAGTAGATTTCCTATTGAGCATTGTTGCCTCCTCCTTTGTTTTCCCCCTACCATCCCTCCCCTCCCATCTCCACAACTACATTTCCCTGCTGAGGTCAGTGACTTAATTATTTATTTTTGGCTTGACATGGGGTTTGAACGCAAGTAGTGGCAACTCTGCACCTTCCCTCACATTGGTACGGATTTACTAAGACCCTGAGTTGAAATCCCAGGCTAGGAAAAAAAAAACTGGCAGAAATTCCAAACCAGGGAGCTTTATTTTTTAAATTTAGTTAATTAATTAATTTTGCCAACCACGGTGCTTGAAATCAGTTTGTGGTAACTCTGCCTCAGCTTTCAACTCCCTAGTCTGGGGTGCAGCCTTCTGACCCATAGCCGATCCTTGGACCCTAGGCACACAGGGCTTGCAGGAAGAAATATAAAAAAGTGAGACAGCAAAAAAATGGGGAGCTGTAGAGGGCTGGTGGGGGTTACAATTTTTTCTTTTCACGGTTACCATTCTGGTCTGAATGACACGGCTGCAAAGTGGACCTGACCTGCCATTGCTCATGGCTGGCAGGCTATCAGGGACTCCATAAGCCAACATGTCAACACAGACCCTGGGTTAAAATCCTGATCCTTACACATACCAGTGGTGGGAGATCACAAGAGACTCGTTCCTATTCATAAGAATACCTTTTGAAAGAGTAGTTCATGCATTTGTCTAGTCTACAATTGGATGCAATAATCCTAGGATGCTAACTGACTTTAATTAATAGTTTATTAGGCATGAAAAGAATAATATTATTTCAATTGCAATATAAATACCTAAGAGTTGGTAGGAACATAGTAGATGTCATTCAATCATAGATAGATGGCTCTGGCACTCTTTAGCTATATATATTTATTTGCATACCACCGTCTGCTTATCCATGTATTTCTGTTTTGATCAAACTTGTAGCTCGATCTCAACACCTGGGAACAACCTGACTGTTTCATTGGCTAGAGGCTGCTGTGCTCACACTCACTCATTTATTTATTGGGCCTGTTAGGCCCTGTGTTCAGATCCCAACACGGCCAAAAATTTAATCTTGAATTAATAAGCCAAGTGTGACACATGTTTTCCTTTTCTGTGAGAGTCCTGGGTGTCAGGTATGATGGAGAACACATCTACAAATCTAGATGCTATGTGATAGGATACAAACAATGTAATAAGTGGTATAGATGTCACCAGAGACAATAAAATAAATGGTAAATACATAAATAAAACAAGAAATAAAATGAATAACCACTCCAAACACGATATAGACTGAACATCTGTATGGAAGTATAAATCCTATCTTTAAAATGTATATAAGGATTATGTTTTCCACACCTGAGGCAATGGCAGGAAATCCTGAGATACTGATTTCTGGACCAGGCAAAGTCATGAAATGTGATCGATCTCATCCTTAAATGAGTAGCTTGTGCAGGATATGAGTAGGAAATGATAGGAAAGACTCATGGGGTATCACTTGTTTGTAAAGAAGTATTGATTAAGTGTGAAAAAAATCATAACAGTCATGAAATTTAGGCATCTGGAAAGATCCAAGAATCAGTAGACACATGGTAGATTACATTCCATCACAGGCCACTGTCTCTCCTACTGTATATAAATATGTACTTATTTATATACTACCTTAAACTTACGAATGGATGACTGCTGTGTTGTGCCCTCCCCCCACCTCCCTAACTGGGGGCTCCATCTCAGGTCCTGGGAACAGCCTTGCTCCTTAGTGGCTTATAGGCTGTTGTGCTCCCTTGGACCCATTCGTCAATTGGGCCTGATAGGTCCCGAGTTCAGATCCCAGCAGTGCCAAAATATTCATCCTGATGTCAGAAGGCAATCATTGCACCTATTTTCCTTTCCTGTGCAAGTCCTGGGTCTCAGCTAGGATGGAGAATCCATGGGCTACCCTGTGGCCATGGGAATAGGTTGTTATCCATATCAGCACAGTTATACCTGTCATCATATACTCAAGAACGTACACAATACATCCATGAATAACATACAAAAGAGAATAACTACACTAAATGCACAATGCAGTCCACACACGGATGGGAATATATATCCCATGTTTAAATGATGCATTCAGGACTATTGTGGTGTATGATTTTTTGGATGAATTTTTGAAGTCGATTGGCCAAAATTTTGTTGAGAAGTTTTCCATCAAAGTTCATCAAAGAAATGTGTCTATACTTGTCTTTCTTTGATAAGTCCCTGCCTGGTTTTGAGATGAGAATTATGGTGGCTTCATAGAATGAGTTTGGTAGTGAACTTTTTCTTTCAATTTCAGGGAAACATTGGAGGAGTATTGGTGTGAGTTCTGCTTTGAAGGCCTTGTAGAATTCCGTTGTAAATCCATGTAGTCCTGGGATTTTCTTAGATGGGAGGTCTCTTATTGCTGTTTCTATTTCAATGCTTGACATGGACCAGTTAAGATGGTTTAACTCATCTTGGTTTATTTTCAGCATGTCGATCTTTGCTAGGAAGAGGTCCATTTCTTCCAAGTTCTCAAACTTATTAACATAAAGTTTTGAGAAGTATTCCCTTATAATGTTCTGAATCTTGGTTATTTCTATGATGATGTTTCCATTCTCATCTCTGAGTTTATTTATTTGGGTGTGTTCTCTGATTTTTCTGATAAGATTTGCTAAGGGTCTGTCAATTTTGTTAATTTTTTGAGAAAACAATTCTTTGTTTTGTTGATTCTTTCTATGATTTTTAAAATTCCAATTCGTTTAATTCTGAGTTAATTTTAATTATTTCTTTTCTTCTACTGGATTGTGGATTATCTTGTTGCTCTTTTTCAAGAAGGCTCAGATGTCTCATTAAATTGTTGGTTTCCGATCTCTCCAATTGTTGATGTAGGAAATCGGAGCTATAAACTTGCCTCTGAGTACTGCCTTTGCTGTGTCCCAGAGAAGCTGGAAATTTGTGGGTACATTTTTGTTGACTATCATGAACATTTGAATTTCCTTTCTAATCTCTTCCATGACCCACTGGTGATTGAACAGTGTGTTGTTGTTCAGCCTCCATTTGTTACAGGATTTCTATGGTGAATTTTGGTGTTTAGTTCCTCTTTTATTCCCTCGTGGTCTGAGAGAATGCAAGGTAAAAACACATTGCTTTTGAATGGAAAAGTTTGCTTTGTGACCTAAAATGGGGTCTATTTTGGAAAATGTTCCATGTGCTGCTGAGAAAAACGAGTATTCTGATGTTGCTGTGTGAAATATTAGGTGGATATCTGTTAAATCTAGTTGATCCATGTAGTTTTTTAGATCTGTGGTATCTCTGTTGAGTTTTTGCTAAGTTGATTTATCTAGTAGGGATAGTGGTGTGTTAAAGCCCCCAACAATGTCTTTGGATCTATAGGAGCTTTGGGGGAAAGTAGTGTTTCTTGGATAAATCTGGGTGCTCTTTTTTTTTGGCCAATAGATATTTAGATTTGTAATATCCTCCTGAATGGGCGATCCCTTAATTAGTATGGAGTGACCTTCTTTATCTCTTCTCACTAATTTTCCTTTGAAGTCTGTTCATCTGATATTAGCATTGCTACTCCCGCCTGTTTATGGGGGCCATTTGCTTAGTAGATTTTGTTCCAGCCTTTCACTTTCAAAATGTTTTTGTATGGGCAAGATGTGACTCCTGAGGGCATCAGGTTGAAGGATCTTGTTTTTTAATCCAACTAGACAGTCTATGTCCCTTATTTGGAAAGTTAAATCCGGTAATGGTGAGAGTTAGGACTGAAAGGTGTTTGGTTGTTCTGGTCATGTTATCAACCTTCTTGGGGGCTGTGACAACTGGGTTCTTCCTATGGTTCTTGGTTATCACTTCTTGTGCTGTTTCTTTGCCTTTATTGTGGTCTTGTTGGTTTTCTATGTGTAGGACACCTTTAAGTGTCTTTTGTTGGGCTGGTTTGGTGGAGATATATTGTTTCAGTTTTACTTTTCTATGGAAGCTTTTTATCTGACCTTCGGTTATGAAGGAGAGTTTAGCTGGGAACAGTATTTTTGGTTGATAGTTATTTGCCTTTAGGGCATGATATGCATCATTCCAGGGTCTTCTTGTTTTAATTGCTTATTCTGAGAAATCTGAGGTGTTTCTAATTAGTTTCCCATTATAAGGGATTTATCTTTTCTACTTGACAGCTGTAAGGATCTTTCCCTTGGTCTGAATTGATCCTGGGTGGTCTATAATTTCACGGTGGGATGTCCTGTTCTGCTTTGTTCTATTTGGGGTTCTAAAAGCTTCTTGTATCTGAATAGGTCTATCTTTTTGCATGTTTGGGAAGTTCTCTGCTAAGATCCTGTTAAACAATTTCCTAGAATATTAGTTTCTGTTTCTAGGTGCTCCTCTACACCCATTATCCTCAGATTAGGGCTTTTGATGGTGTGTGCCAAATGTTGAATTGATCTATCATATTTCTTGGATTTGCTTGGAGAGTTGTATGTTATTTCTCTATAATATCTAAGCTGTCTTCCATCCCAGAGATTTGATTTTCCACATGGTATAATCTACTGTCAGGACTTTCTACATGGTTTTTATTTCTTTTCCTTCTAATTGGTCAGGTTTGATGGCTTCAAATTCATTGTTGGAGCTTTGTTTTAGATCTTGTATGAACTTCTTTACTTCCTTAATTTGGTGTTCAATGTTTATTCTCAGAGCACTTAGTTGATTGGCTATGGTTACCATGGACTCCCATTCCTAATGGTAGGCTCCATTCAGCATTCCCTTTGTAGGCACCCTGAATTCTTTCAGCTGTCTCTTTATGGATTCCGTGAATGCCTACATTGATTGTTGTGCATTCTCATCCTACTCTTCCAATTGCTCTATTACTCTTTGATTAGCTTCCTCATGTTCATGAAATTCATGTACTTCTCTTTGACTTTTGTCAGACTGCTCATGCAATTCCTGTGTTTCTCTTTGTCTGTTCTCAGCTTGCTCATGAAATTCCTCTTTTGTCTTTGAATGTTCTCAGCCTGCTCACGAAAGTCCTGAATCAATCTTTGAGTAGCTTCCTCACTCTCACGAGATTCCAGTATTAATCTTTGGTTTTCCTCTCTCTCTCAATCACCCCCATACTGAGTCCTTTGCAGGTTTTCAATTTTTTCATTCATTGTTTACTAGTAGTGTTTGTAGCGATTTTTGGGAACTCTTCTCTGGTTTATTCATTAACTATTCTGTCAATTGATTATCATGAGTGGGAGTTCAGATACCATGACTTGCCATTTTTCTTGTGGTTTTTCAGGCTTGTTCTGCCCATTTGGTATGAAAGTAACACCAATTTTGTGCTAGAACTCAATTTTAAGGCAAGCATCACCAAAAGTTCTGTAGTAGCACAGTCAAAAGGCTGCAGATACAGTGTAGTTCAACAGCTACAATCTATTCACCATCAAACAACTATGGATTCATGGGCTAAAACCAGCAAAGAAGAATTTGAGGAACCAGAAATGATAAGTTTTAGGGAGAAATTTAGGGAAAAATAAGATTAGAGGGATGTGGAAAGTTAAAAGAGAGTGAATTTAACCAAGTCTTTATTGCAGAGCAGGAAATGGATTGGACAGAATGATAGAAGAGAGATTAAGGGGAAAATAAGAAAAAAATAGAAAACAAATTAAATTTAAAAAGTGAAACCCTTAAAAATTATGTACATTTGAAGATGATTTTCAGAGAAGAAAAAGATAGGATGAGACGAGGGGAGGGAATGAAAAGAGACATGAAAAACTAAAAAAAAATTCTTAAAATTAGTTACTTGAAAATTATATAGGTATAATGAGATAATACTGCTATTAAAGAATTTAACCCTAAGAGGTTGTGAAATGAGTAATAAATTTGTGAATTAAGTGTGTACACAATGGGGGATAATGTCTAATAATCGATGACAGATAAAAATCTGGGGATAATCAGAACAATAATCAAGTGTTGCAAAAAAGAAAGAGAAAAAATTAAAAGAATTTTTAAAAGGACCAAAAGTTCAGAGGAGATAAAAAAAAAATGGCATACACACATATGCACCTAAAATAAAACTATGAGAGAAAAAAAAAGATTAAGAGAAAACAATTTTTTAATATGAAAAGTTTTAAAAGGTACAAAAAGATTTCTTTTATTTTTGGGGGGGTGGGGTAGAATGGGAACATCCTGTATGTCCCCTAACCAGTCTGTAATCAGTCTCTTGTTGGCGTCTCTAGTATGTTTGTGATATTTTGTTTTCCTGTGGCTTGATTAGTTTCTTAAGTCAGTTTGTTTCAGCAGGCAGAAAAAATCCTCTATATTACCCAGGATTTTGCGATCCTCCCCCCAGGCTAGTTCAGCGGGAGGAGATCTGTTTTGAGTATCACAAAAGAAGGAGATGGCTTTTTCCACTAGTTTGGAGATACTGTGAAGAGGCTAGGATCTGGGTAGAGTTGAGGCCTTTCAGAAAAGGGTAGCTTTTCCTTCAGTGGCTAGCTTCTGAGACATTCACAGAGCCCAGCCTGGAGCCATTCTCAGGTTTTATCTTTATCAATTGATTGTCTAGGTTGCTGTAGGGAGGGGCAGCCTCAGACTTTGTTTATCCAGAGAAGAAAGTCACTCCTCCAAGGGCGGACTTGCCCTGTCTGGGCTAGATGACTTTCCCTTGGGCAGAGCTGAGCCTGGTAAGTGTGGTCAGGTTCCTTTGACCTTCTAAATGACTCTTGCTTTCTTCCAAGGCCTGAGTTGGAGATAGTTGTTCAAATGGGCCTTTGTCAGTATCAAAGATGGAGATCTCCGGTGATGGTGGCCAGGGGGTGAGGTGGAGGGGGGGCAGGACTGGGGGGGGCGGTAGGCCTTCCCTCCTCTGCTCCCTGAGAAAGAGTGAGGATGTCACTGTTCCTGGGCCATCTCTGGTCTGTGATTTGCAGGATAAAGTTATCTGCTCCTTGTCAGTTTTTGCTGGTGTTGAGTACAATCTGCTCGCTGGCTTTATCTGGTATCTATTTCCCTGACTCTCTGTGTTAAAGGTATGTTGGCTATGGCCACCGCGGCTACTGCCGCAGTTACCAGCAAGTGCTCAAATCTGTCTCCTTGCCTGGATTTTCCCTCTCTGGGCAAACTGTCTGTACTGTGATGGCACACTTATGATTCTCTAGCCTAGGACTATTCAATGGAACACTAAAACTGCTTTCTATGCAAGAGCTTTTGTCACCTCTAGCTTCTCCTCCGCCATCGTCCTCTGAACACATTTTTTACTCTTATTGAAGTATAATTGACATTTTAAAGTAGATTTGTCCAAATATAGTATTAATTTAATCAATCATTTCATTACAACAATGTAGTTCAGATTTATTTCCAGTAAATCTTATCCCTTATAAGAAATGAGAGTATGCTGTGTCAGTCTCCTATCAATATGACAAAATACATTATAAAATTAACTTAGAAGGAGGAAAGATTAATCTTGTCTTCTGATTTTTTACATTTCAATTTACATTTCTTATCCCAATTGCTTTGGGTTGGTTGTGGTACAGTACCCCATATCAGGAACATGTGATGGAATATGTGTATTCATGGAAGCCAGGAAGTAAAGAAGAAGAAGAATAGGAGTAGGAAATGGAGAAAGAAGAGGAGGGGAATAGGGAGAGGGAGAAAGAAAAGGAGAAGGCGATAGAGAATTAAAAGAAGGAAGAGGAAGAAAGGTCTTTGATCTTAACATACTCTTTGATAACAAGTTCTCAGTGACATAATCTCTACGACTATGCCCAATTGAAAGGGTTCACCTCTTTATGGCAACAAAGTGAAAGATAATTATTACTCCAAATCCTTTATGATTTCAGATTTAATTTCTAGAGTGGTGGGTAGATCTTTCTATTCAATTGTGATAACTTCTGTTCCTAAATATCAGAGATGCTATTTGGCATAGAGGTGTTTTGGTTATACCATTGCTGGAGAGATGAATGAAATATTTTGAGTGCAAATACATTTTACATAACAGATAAAGAAACTTCTATAGGTTTCATTTTGTGACCTTCAAAAATGAGTATTTCATCTAACTCATAATGACTTGAATTTTTCATAATTTTATGGCATTTCCATTCAAGTATTTGTCATCTATAGTGAACATCTTTCTTTCAAATTGAAGGAAACATAAATACTATCACAAACATTTATCTTTATTATTCTATAGAGAGTAGGTAAAATATGAATTTCCTACCATTCAAAAATAAGTTATCTTCAAATCTATAGGAATAATTGGATAAGACATGAAATATCTTGCTTTAGTTATCTTATACTTAGATTGATTCAATTTCTAAAAATCACTGTTGACATAAAATATATGAAATTCAGTGTTTCTCTGAAATGACTTGGTAATCAATCCTCAGAAATACATGACCAGAAACTAAGATCTTTATATACTAAAAAAATGTATGAATCTACATTTTCATGTCAAAAAAAGTTTAGGTTTAAAAGAAGAGAATATCATGTGACCACAGTAGATAATATTTAATTCAATGAAAAATTGCTTCATTCAGCATGACAGAGCCTTTTGCTTTTAACTTACAAGAGAAATTTGATTAACGATCCCTTTATTGCTTTTGAATAATAGAGTATTTCAATTTGTCCAAAGATTATGTCATTTAAACCTGTGAGTGCATATTTTTTCATAAAAATGAAAAGTTTTGTTCACAGTGCAGGTTGCAGTTTAATAACTAAATATCTAAATATTAATTTGTTAAATTGAGCCTCTAGAACTCAAATGATATGAAATTTATTTTATTCTTAAATATATTAAATCTGTGCTAAATATGGGTGTCTCAAGATTGTAATCCTTGCTACTCAGGAAGTGGGGGTTCAAAGCCAGCCTTGGCAAGAAAGTTTGTGAGACACATCTCAATTAATCACACACATCTTAACACACACACACACACATACACACACACAAAGCCAGAAATGGAATTGTGGCTCAAATGATAGAGCAATATACTTGAGGAAAAAAAAAAACAAACTAAGGGATAGGTCTTGAGTTAAAAATCACAAGACCAACACATACACACATACAATTTTATGTCTAAATACTTATTTTAGTTTGAAGAAATAAACAATATCATGAAAAGTAATATTTGTTACATATCTTGCAACAATTGTGAAGTTGTTCTTAGCAATTTGTCTTAAGATATAACATAGGTTATTATAATTAATATTAATCTAGTTAATATTTATAATTACTCATAATATCTTGGAGTACAAGAGTTGGTATTTTTCTATAGCCATAAGAAATATTCTGAGTAAAAGAAAAAGAGGAAGTTTGGAAGAAAAAAAGGAAGAAAGATAGAAAGAAAGAAAGAAAGAAGGAAAGAAAGAAAGAAAGAAAGAAAGAAAGAAAGAAAGAAAGAAAGAAAGAAAGAAAGAAAGAAAGAAAGAAAGAAAGAAAGGACGGAAGGAAGGAAGAAAGAAAAAAGAAAGAAAAAGAGAGAGAGAAAGAAAGAAAGAAAGAGAGAAAGGAAGGAAGGGGATAAAGAGAGAGAGGGAGGCAAAGAGGGAGGAAGAAAAGAAGAAAAGAAGGAAGGTAGGAAAAACGAAGGAAGAAAGGAAGGGAAGGAGAAAGGAAGGGACAAAACAAATTAATTTATAAAATCTATTTAGCAAAAACTTCATGTAATTAATCCTTTAGTAAATTCAAGTTTGCAATGTTCACTTCTTTGCATGTTCTCCACGCATGAATGAAACCAACAAATGAAGGCTCAAAAATAAGCAGGCGAATCTGTTTGCATCTGTAGTAATATGTATGCAAATCTTTTTCTCATTTTCTATACTTTATCACATAACTACTGGCAAACAAATTACACTTAGTTATGAATATTCTAAAAATTTATGAATCCAAAGGATGTCAATATGTTATATAATGTGAATACAAGTATTTATAGTGATATTAATATTACAGTCTTCATGTTATATAAATTATAAAATTTGTTATGTATTTTATCAGAGAAATTAGCATCCTATGATTTTGGTGTCTGTGGGAATCCTAATAGCAGAAAGTAATTAAAATCAAAGGAGATCTGTATTTGTTGGCTCAAATGCCTATTTCTGAAAGCAATAACTCATTGGTGATTGTTCAAACACATCAGAAGTTCCTAAGAAAGATTGTATAATGTTTACATGATTACCTATGATGTGATTCAAGAGCCACTAAACAATCTTATTTCACATTACCATCACTATAATTATTCCTATTGTAAGAAGAATCATTCACATAAGTCACATGATATAAACTTGTCCTTAAGTTATCTTCTATGAAAAAATATCCAAATGATACACTACACCTTCAATTTCCTACCCCTCCTATATTGACTCCCCCACTGTCCTCTCTTGAAGTATAGATATATAGATATATAGATATGTATGTATATATCTATATCTCTATCTCTATCTTATATCTATATATATCTATATATATATATACATATATATATATATATATATATATATATATATATATATTTATACTGGTATTTATTTTGTTGGGCTTTGACCTAGCCTTTTAAGAGAATTATGGAATTTTCACTCTTCATGGTCTCTGTCACTTCAGATAACTCATTTGTACCTCCTAGCATACCATCCAGTTTGTTTACTTTTATATTTATAGGCACCTTCTACTTACCACAAATTTGGAAATTCATGCAAGCTAAGTTTCTCTGGGTCTGCTTTATTTCACTTAATATTATTTCTAAGTGTTTCATTTTCCTTAAGAATAGTGAAATATTATTCTTTGTGATGGATGAACCGAATTCCATCAGGTAAATTTATTTAAGTCACATCAACAGTAATGGGAAATAAACATCCCCTAGCTCCTTAAAAGAAAATCAATAAGAAAAAAAGGAAACAAAAAAAATTGAACCTCAATTTGCACGTGGTCTTTGTTTTTTTTTATTTTATTGTGAAAATACTCTACAGAGGGGTTACAATTACATGGGCAAGATAATGGGTACATTTCTAATAAAGCATTGTAGCCTCCTCCTTTGTTCCCCTTCCCATCCCTTCCCATCCTCCCTCGCCCACCTACCCAATCCTCCCCGCTTGCACGTGGTCTTTGTATATTATGGTGCTTTGCAATTGTGGATTATGTGACTATCCCAAGAATCTGGGTTCAAATCACAAGGGCTACTTAAAGAAAATTTCAAAATCTAGAGCAATTAACAGAGGTCAGCAGTTGCTTGTAGTTTTCATTACAGTCGCAGCTAGAAATCAACGGTACAAAGGAAATAATTCTACTGCTTTGCAGGGAAGAATGTCATGGAAAAGAATACTTTTATCTTGTTAGATGACATAAGACGACCACACTTTAAAAGCTGACTAAACGATCAGCCCTTTGAATAACAGTGCCATTTTTAAGGCACTCTAGATAATTTAAGTCCTTCATCCCTCCACAACTATTAATGCCATTCACAAATCATTGTCGAGGGGAATTTCCAATTCTATTTGATATTTCAAATGGCTTAGGAGTAACATAAACAATAATTCAAATTGTTGAGAAAATGAATTTAGGAATATGGCATGTCCTTTGTAATTTAATATTTGAAATTAGGGCAAAATGCCAGAAACAGACTCTGCAAGAAAGAAACAGAAGTCTTTGATAAGATATATTAAAGATTACCTTGGGACAATTAATTTTACCTACATTTTTCATTTTATGACAACGTATTTTTGTCTGATAATCAAAGAGACTCAAAAATTTTTTAATTATGTTATGAAAAATGCATAATCATGAATGAATGAAATCAGGAAGTAGATGGCTCAAGAGCTGGTTGGTTATTTTAAATATTCTCAATATTTTGAATGAGCTGGTGCTTTTGTGTGTGGGGGATTATGAATGTATTTTATGTCTGGGCAGGAAAGTTTGATTATTAGATCATTTTCTGATACCCAATGTCAAGAATCTATCCTGAGTCAGAGTAGTAGATGTGTGTGTGTGTGTGTGTGTGTGTGTGTGTGTGTGTGTGTGTAAGACTGCCTAACTGTAAGTCTGTATTTAGGAGGAAGTATCTTATTTCTCTCAGGGTATATAGTTAATTCTATTAGTTATATTACATTAAAGACAGTAGATAAACGTAATTAACATTTTGAGATGTATGTTTATTTTCCTATGATTGCATGAACAAACTATAAAGTTATGTTTGGGGTATGAGTTTTGTGGAAGGTCAGCTGAAAGCATAAACATTTGGAATCTTGAGAAAGATATAAATGGCAATCATTTCAGTGTAGATCAATTTAAGACAACACTTGCAAGGATATGTTATCCAATGTGAAAATGAAATATTTATTGATTTTCCAAAGCTACACTATTCTAGATATTTGTAGGAAAACAGGTTAAATTATGGAAACATAAAAGTAATATCATTATTTATTGCATACAATTTTACATTTTACTTTTGTCAAGTAAAAATACCATTTATTTCTTCTGTATAGGAAGGAAAACCCTAAATATTACAGTTTGTGCCATATTCCCAATTGGGAAGATTTGTGTATACCAATAAGTTTATTTCTTTGTTTCTGCTTTCCTATTCATAATTCTGCTTCTCATAGTATTCTTCTAAGGACTTTTTCTTTCTCTCATTTTGGATTTGAGCATACCTCATGAACTTTCCTACCAGCCTGAAAACAATTATCCCCCAAGTCACATCCTTCTTAATCACTAGGATTATAGAGATGAGTCATGGACCCCAAGAGTCAATGACTTTTCATGTCTTACAGATTCCCATGTTTTCTAGTAATTATAATAATAAACGACCACAGATTGGGTAGCATTAACACTGTAAATACATTGCCTCTGAGTTGGAGAACTAGAACTCCAAGATCAGAGTTGACTTCTGAGTCCTCCTTCCTTGTCATATTCAAGGCATTCTGCTTTTCTTGGAGGAGACTTCAAATTAAATGCTAACTTTGAGATTCTGTTTCCATATGCAGTCACTTTCTAAGACAATGTGTTTTTGATCTTTAGTATGATTTCAGTGGGACCATATCCAACATATAACATGTTACTTAATAGATAGAAGAAAATCTCTAATAAGAAATTATTTGTTGTGGCATGGAAGTTATGGGTATACTTTTAAAAAATAGGAAAAGAAATAAAAGTTTTATTAGAGCTTCTAAAACCAGTATGAATTCTTGACATTAGACATGCCAAATTCTTACCCTGGCACACACTTAAATTCCTAGTGGTACTGGAGGATTGAACCCACAACCATATATTTGTGAATCAGCATCTCTACTACTACCGGCAGATTATAATTGGATTGCTTATTTTGAGGTAGTATCAATATGCTTGGGCCTGCTTAGACTGCAGTCCTCCTAACACAAGCATAAAACATTGTACCCAGGAAATGGTTAGAGTTTCTGAAACTGCTTTTTGTGTCTGGGCTTGCCTGGAACTGGAATTCAATAATCTCTATTTTCCAAGTAGATAATATTATAGGTTTGAGCCACTTTGTCCAGAAAAAGTATACAATTTCAAAAAATCTTTATATTGCCAATATTTGTGCTTAACATACATAGCTAACCTTAATATTCTCCATCTTTTCTTTAGTACTCTGAGTTGAAAACATTGGTTTTCTTGGTATACATGGCTTTGTTTTGGATGGAATCCCATCATAATCAAAAAAATCTCCCAAAAGTTTATGTCATAAGTCATGGAAAAGAAGGCTTCAGGTTGAATGAAAAAGACTGATCCTTAAGTTATAAATGCAGTGTATATATAGTGTTAGTCCATACTTTCTTAAGTATGAGGAGGAAGGAAGTAATGTGAAAGAAATGTGAAATTCTGTAGTTGTCATTTCCTTTATGTTATCTTCCTTCCTTAAAGCTTGCTTTATTAAACCACTCTGGGTGAATATTTGTTGGACTGATTAGTAATCTTCTCCAGGAAATGAAGCTGATTTTAGAAGGCTGATGATGTGGTAAATAAAGGAATGATCAGAATGAGCAGATATTGTCACAGAATGAGGCGACCAGGTTAACTGCTGAACTGCAAAACAAACCAGTTTCAAGTCTGATGATCCACACTGGAACATATATATATACATATATATATATATATATATATACATACATATATATATATATATATATACATATACATATATACAAATACATAAATAGATGAACCATTAAATCTCCAGTAGAATATAGAGAAACGTGGCATGACCAGTATTGTACTATATCATACTGGTTGCAGGAAAGGCGCAGTAAAACATCAATAGTTAAGAATAGATTTTGCATAGATATTGTAAAGGATGAAAATTCTTCCCTCATAATATAATTTACAAATATCCTCAGTATGTTTTAAGTGTTTTTTATTGTGAAAATACTGTGCAGAGGGTTTACAATTGCATGGGAAAGGTAATGAGTACATTTCTTATCAAGAATTTTTACCTCCTCCTTTGTTTCCCCTTAGAATCCCTTCTCTTCACCCTCCTCCCGACCCTCCCCCCCCCCGCCCCACCTGAGCCAAAGTTGTAAATTTCTTGGCCTGGCACCAGTGGCTCATGCCTGTAATCCTAACTACTAAGGAGGCTGAGATATGAGGATCACAGTTCAAAGCCAGCCCGGGTAGGAAAGACCTTGAGACTCCTATCTCCTATAAACCACTAGAAAACTGGAAGAGGCGCTGTAGCTCAAGTGGCAGAGTGCTCGCCTTGAGCTGAAGAGCTGTGGAACAGTGCCCAAGCCCAGAATTCAAGCCCCATGACTGACAAAAAAAAACCCAAACTTGTACATTGCGTTTTTCAACATAAGATCTTGTACATCTCATTGTTGCAATGGGTCCAACAGTATCCCTATTTAAAGAATTTGGTTTTTCCCTTCCCCTCCACAAATTATACCAATATCAAAAACAGTGAAAACAGGGTTAAGTTTTTATTTTATATATTGTAGTAGGAGCATCAATACAATGCTGAAAATAGGAATTACACAAAATATGCAACATGGCTAGGCACTGGTGATTCAAGGATGTAATCTTAGCTAGTTAAGAGGCTAATATCTGACGATCACAGTTCAAAGCTAGCCTGAGTAGGAAAGTTCATTAGATTTTTATCTCCCAATAACCACCAGGGGAAAAGAAGTTCCAGTTCAGATTGTATGTCGAGCACTGTCCTAGAACACAAAAACACCATCCAGGCCCTGAGTTTAAGCCCTGGAATCAACAGAAACTAAAACATAAAACAAAACAAGGAGTTAGATATTTTAGAATGAAGCACAATTTAATATACTCTACATTTTTAGAAAGACTAGACTTCTGTGTTAGCTTTATAACCTACCATAATAAGTGATATTGTCCTTTTATTAAACAGAAAGGCTTACTCAGATTTACAAGTTTGAAGGTTTCAGTGGATGTTCAGTTGGTTTTATTGATTTAGGGGCCTGTGACAAGACAATGTCAAGGTGGGGAGTATGTCAAAGAGAAAAGTTTTGATCTACAATGATTAAAAGATAAAAGGAGAAAGTAGATGAGAGTGTATGTTCTCATAGGTTTCACACTGAAGAACTTAACCTCCAGAAGAACTATTCAGGTATTCTCCAAATTCTGGGAGGGACTAGAAAGTCATTTTTCTTTAACACATAGGTCTTTCTGGGGCATTCTAAATTCAAATGGCAACATCTTCACCAATGATAATAACATGTCCAGGGGTGGAAGCAACTAGATATTTCTATAAATTCTAATCAGACCTCAACAGACTAAATATATTATGGAATTCCTATTAAAATATTTTCTTGCAGACTTACTGGGTCTTCATACTACACATGTGTATATCTGTGTGTTTGTGTGTATGTGTATGCTTGAATAAAGTAATACAACAATGAAGCAGATAAAAGAATTCGTATGGCCTTTTGTTTTTCTTCTCATACAATGAAAGTCTGTCACAATTCCCAGTCAAATCCTATCCAAGATTCAAACATTAATGGTGTCCAAAAGTTTTGCATGCCATCCCAAGTACATCCACCTCTTTAAGATGGCCATGGTATATAAAATTTTAAGTCTTCGAATTACGTTGTCACCAAGGAAACAATATACAATATTCCTTTAAAAAATACCTAGATTGTAGAACACTTTAGCCAGAAAATTGAAGGAATATTCTTTATGTGAATTAATTTAAATATTTGTCACTAAATTTGATGTTCTATATCCACAACTCAGAGCCCTATTAAACTACATAATCACAAAACTTTTTGATATCAGAATTAAACTGCATAATCACAAAACTATTTGATGTCGGTATAATTTGTGGAGGGGAAGGGGAAAAACAAGTCGTTTAAATAAGGATACAGGTGGACCCGTTGCAACAATGAGAAGTACAAGTTGTTATGTCGAAAACGAACTTTACTACTTTGGTGGCGGGGGGGGGGGGGTGAGGAGGATTGGGTGGGGGAGGGGGAGGAGGATGGGAAGGAATGGGAAGGGGAAACAAAGGAGGAGGCTACAATGCTTGATAAGAAATGTACTCATTATCTTGGCCATGTAATTGTAACCCTTCTGTATCGTATTTTCACAGTAAAAAATGAATAAAAATTTAAAAAAAAAGATTTACAGAGTAAGTTTCTGGCATATATTTTTTTGTTCCTCTTTTTTTTTGGGTGATATAAATATTTTTTAAAGACAACTTGGTCTTAAACATTACCCACAAAATTTGTGCTGTCATAGATTCAGAGAGTTTTTTTGATTAATTTAAGACAATAGTAGGCCCATTTTATGGCAAGGCAAAAATATAAAAACCAATGACATTTTTACTGAACAACCACTCATAAAAAATCATGAAATAATAAAATAAAACTCCATGTCAATTTTTTTTGTCGGTCTTGAGGCTTGAACACTGGGCCTGGGCACTGTTCCTCAGAAATTCAGCTCAAGGCCACCACTGTACCATTTGAGCCACAGTGCTGTTTCTGGTTTTAGGTGGTTTATTGGAGATAAGAGATTCACAGACTTTTCTGCCCAGGAGGGCTTTCAATCACTATCCTCAGATCTTAGATTCCTGAGTAGCGAAGATTACAGGCATGAGCCACCAAAGCCCAAATCCACTGATTCTTCTTATACTTTCTGATATATCAAACAAAATATAAACACAAAACAATTGAAATAAAATGCACACATATGTTGAAATCACCACAGCTGGAAAATCAACCAAGAAAGTGAAACTCTCCCAGGAACAAAAACATGTTGTGCCCAGTTATTTTTTTAAGTACAAAAACCTCAAATAAATTTTAATTTGAGTAAAGCTATTAGGATAATTTTCTCTCAGAAATAAGGTTGTGTTAATTTGTAATAAAATTCATCTGGATGAACCGAATATAGCAAATCCCTTGAATGGATCAAATGGTTTAAAACAAATGTAACTGGATATGAAGTAAGATCTGCACATATATAAAAGAAAAAACGTGCTACAATAACCATAGTCGTGCTGGTAGCTTTAGTATGGTCTTTATCCCACTTATTTATTGGGGTTTCTTTGAGGATTTGTTGTTGGGGGAATTAATTTATTATGTTTCAGTTATATTTTAGATATGAGACCCTTGTACAGTGTATGGCTAATGAAGATCTTGTCCCAGTCTGTGGGCTTTCTATTGAGCTTGCTAGCTATGTCCTTTGATATGCAGAAATTCTGCAATTTCATGCAATCCCATTTGTCCAACTTTCTTTGATTTCTTTTTTTTTCTGGGTCTCTATTAAGAAAATTCCAGCCTGTGCTAAGGTATGGAACCAACTCAGATGCCCCTCAGTAGATGAATGGATCAAAAAAATGTGGTATATATACACAATAGAATTCTATGCCTCTATCAGAAAGAATGACATTGCCCATTTGTTAGTAAATGGAACGACTTGGAAAAATTATATTAAGTGAAGTATGCCAGACACAAAAAAAAGGTCCCATGGTTTCCCTTGTTTACAATAATTAGTATATGTCTGAGACAAGCACAAAAGGTCAGATAAGTTGATGTTATGTGAAATGAACCACAAGATAAGTGTTCAAACGTTTTTGCTTTCATGCAATTGTTTCTAACATATTTATAAGATGATTTATTTGTTGCTTTGTAAGTCCCTGCCCCACGGTATAACCTCTGATTTCACTGTATTTGATGTTGGTATAATTTGTGGAGGGGAAGGAAAAAAATCGTTTAAATAGAGATACAGGTGGACCCATTGCAACAATGAGATGTACAAATTGTTATGTAGAAAACTGAACTTTACAACTTTGGTAGGGGCAGGGGACCAGGAAGGGAGATGGGAAAGGATGGGCAGGGGAAACAAGGGAGGAGGCAACAATGCTTGATAAGATATGAATTCACTCTATTGCCCATGTAATTGTAACTCCTCTATACAGTATTTTCACAATAAAAAAAGAAAAAATGATACATTAGTAAATCACAAAAATCATGACATATTTAAAAAATTCAGAAATGCATGAATATGTCCAATAGTATCCATATTGAGAACTAAATACCACTGATTTAACAACAAAATATGCAAATAATAGAATCTTAGCAGTGTACATGAGTGTACATAATTTAAAACTACTCTAAATTACACTGTTTGTGGAAGATTGAATGTGGGTTTTCTGAAGGAAAACATCAGCACATTGTATAAATGAAATTAAAAATCTCATGAAAAGTGGGAATAGTCGTTTCTGGAAAACACGATTTTAACAAGTGGTGGTCACAATCTTTCTGGTACTGACAAAAGTATATACCTATTTAGGTAGATTCAAAAAAGATTCAAGTTACTCGAACTGATTTGAAACTTTGGCAAAGTAGCAGGAAACAACTATAACATTATTATGGATGTTGACCCTGGCATGGAATTCAATTCCTCTTTAATTTGACAAATGAACATATGTAACTTCTCCAACTAAATGTCAAGACCTAACTAAATATATAATCAGAAAAGTCATCAAGCAAGCCATATTGCAACTGGAGTAAAAGAAAAATCAGTCACACTGATTCTGTATTTATTTTAAGTTTTGATATTTTTTCATAAATTATACCCTTTGGCTTTCATTTCTAAAACACAGTGTTAAATGATGTTTGTCTTGGTAACTAATTTTGGATGCCTCCTTAAATTTTGCTCTAATATAATGTCTCACTTCAGTTCCTAATCCACGAAATGTGTTGATTACAAAACAAATGCTAATAACCACTGTTAATAATACACAGAATCTCATAAGAATGACACCAGTAAGCATAGGTTAACATTTTGATATCATGGTCTCATGACTAATGAGGCCTACCTGCATGAGCATAGTTGTGCCTAGATTCCTCCGCCTAAATTTAGCCACTGTTAAAAAATGGTTATATCTTTATTTGTCACCCATCAGAGATTAAACCTGAGTATAGAACCTAAGGAAAATGATAAGGTAAGAATTTAGCTTTTCTGGATATAAATTAAACAAAATACAGCAGAGAGTAAGTCACTGGTTTAAAGTCAAGCTATTTCTCCAAAACATTCTAAGCATTTCCTTACAATATGCATTATTCTCAAGAAGGGTATGCATTTTTCTCAAGAAGGGAATGGGGAATGTGAGAAGAGGACTAACCAAATATTGTCTTTAAATATACAGAATTTGGATTTACCTCTTTATTTCACTATAAGCATTTTTGATAAAAACTACTGTTTGAATAATTGATTTCCAGGTCAGGTATAATATATCCTAGTTGCATATACCAAACTACATTCAGAAAATGGTAATTAGGAATTAACTAAATAAACCATATTCAATAAATAGCAAAAAGTATATACCTATAGAGATAATATTCTGAAGAATGCATTGGAGAGTTCCCAGAAGATGGCGGAGGAGAAGCTGGAAGCTAAAAAAGCTCTCGCATAGAAAGCAGTTTTAGAGTTCCAGTGAACAGTCCTAAGCCAGAGAATCACACCAAGTGTGCCATTACAGGATATAGAGTTAGGCCAGCGAGGGAAAATCCAAGCAATAGACAGATCAGAGCTCTTGCCAGCAGCCGCCACTGCTACAGCTGCTGCGGTGGTGGTGGTGGCCAAACCTGCCATACCTGAATCACAGAAAGTCCGGGAAGAATGATCCTGGCGCAGTGGGTGAGCAGATTCTACTCAACACGAGCAAGAACCGACAAGGAGCAGACATCTTCATCCTGCAGTTCGCAGACCAGAACCAAGACATGGCGTGAGTAGAAGCCTGACGTCCTCTCTCCTTCTCGGGGAGCAGAGGAGGGAAGGCCACCCCTTCCCCCCCCCCAGTACCGGAGATCTCCATCTTGGATAACCACAAAGCTCAGTGGAACTGCTAGCCCTAACTCAGCCCTTGGAAGAAAACTAGAGTCTTTAGCAGGTAACAAGAACTAAAGCTGACCTGCCAGAATAAGCTCCACCCACGGAAAAGTAACCCAGCTCAGGTACAAGCCCTAGGAATGGCTTTCTTCACTGGGTAATCAGAGCCAGAGGCTGCCCCTCCCTTTAGCAGCCTTGACAATCTATTGAAATTCTGTAAACATAAACCCTGAGAATGGCTCCAGGCTGGGCTCTGTGAGTTTCTCACAAACTAGCCCCCAGGAAAAGCTACTGTTTGCTGAAAGGCCTCAACTCTACCCAGAACCTAGCCTCATCACAGCATCTCCAAACTTGAGGAAAAAGCCATCTCCCTCTTTTGTGATACTCAAAGCAGATCTGCCTCCCATTGAACTAACCTGAGAGGAGGATCGCAAAATCCTGGGTAAAGCAGACCATTTTTCTGCCAGTGCAAACAAACTGACTTAATAAACCAAACAAGCCACAGGAAAGTCAAACACCACAAGCAGAACAGAGACTCCAACAAGAGGTTGGTTAAGACACAAGGGAGATACAGGATTTTTCCCACCCCTCCCAAAAAAATCAAAGAACATTTTTTTCTTCTTCTTTTACTTTTTTTTTGTACCTATTACAAAAAAATTTTTTTCTTTTCTAAAACTTTTTTTAATTTTTACTTTTTTTGAAAAAACTGTTTTCTAGTAACTTTTTTTCCTCTTATAATTTTTATTTTAGGGATACGTGTGTGTGCATTTTTCATTCTTTTAAAAAAAAATTTCTTTTTGTTTTTTGTTTAGCTCTTCTGAACTACTGATCTTTTTTTCTTCCTTTCTTATCCTTTTCACGTTTTCTTCTCTTTTGTTCTCTTTTATGTGACTTAATTTTTGATCTGTACATCTTCAGATAAACCCATAGTTGACTATTAGACCCTATCCCACACTGTGTACACACTTAATCCACAAATTTATTACTCAATTCAAAACCTCTGAGACTTAAATTCCTTAATAGCAGTACTACCTCTTTATACATATATAATATTTTAGGTATTTTTAATTTTAATTTTTTCACATCTCCTTTATATCCCTCACCTTCCCTCATTATATTCACGTTCCTCTCTGAATAGTGTGTTTTTGACCTGCATAATATTTTTAATTTTCACATTACTATTTTTTCTAGTCTTTTTTCTTTTCCCTTTCTCTTTCTTCTTTTTTCTCGCTCTCTACTTTCTTCCTATCCAACTTATTTGCTGATTTTAGATTAGGACTTAATAAAGTTAACTCTCCCTGTACCTTCCAACATCACTCTATTCCTATTTTTTACCCACATTGCTCCCTAACCCTAATAATTTTTGGTTTTCCAAATTCTTCTTTGTGGTTCATAGCCCATTCATATATAGTTGTTTGATGTTGAATAGATGTATCTGTTGAACTAGAATTTATCTGCAGACTATTGACTGTGCAAATACAGACTTTGGTTGATGCTTGTCTTAAGATAGTGTTCTACCACAAAACTGGTGTTAATTTCATCCCAAATGGGCAGAGTAACCCGGAAAATAACAAGAAAAATGGCAAGTATGGGTACCTCAACTCCCACTCATGATAATCAGGGGACAGAACAGATAATGAATAGTACAGAGGAAAGTTCCCAAATAGCTCTACAAACACTGCTGGCAAACATGATAAATGAAAAGATCGAAAACATACAAAGGATTCTGTATGAGCGTGATAGAGAGAGAGGATGAAAACAAAAGGTAAATACAGGAAAAGATCGAAAACCTACAAAGGACTCTGTGTGATCATAATAGGGAGAGAGAAGAGGCAATCCAAAGGTTTATACAGGAATATCATGAGCGTGAGAAAGCTACTCAAAAACTGATACAGAATTTCTGTGAGCAGCTTGAGAATACCCAAAGAGAAAGACAGGAAAGGCGTGAACAGGCTGAGAACACTCAAAGAGAAATACAGTAATGGCATTATTGGGAGCCGGAGCAAGCTAAACAAAGAGTAATACAGGAATTGAGAGCAGGATGAGAATACACAAAGATCACTACAGGCATTCATGGGATCCATTAACAAAGAGCTGAAGGAAGTCAGGGAGACCACAAGGGGAATGCTGAATGGAACACAAGAGAAGTAATGGGAGTCCAAGGAAACCATAGCCAATCAAGTATGTGATTTGAGAATAAACACTGAACACCAAATTAAGGAAGTAAAGAAGTTTATAAAAGATCTAAAACCAAGCTTCAAAAACGAATTTGAAGCCATCAAACTTGACCAATTAGAAGGAAAAAAAATAAAAAACAAAGTAGAAAGTCTTGACAGCAGGTTAGACCATGCAGAAAATCAAATCTCGGGGATTGAAGGCAGCCTAGATATTACAGAGAAAGAACATACAACCATCCAAGACAAGTACAATAAATACGATAGATCTATCCAACACTTGGAAGACACCATCAGAAGGCCTAATCTAAGGATAATGGGTGTAGAGGAGCACCTAGAAACAGAAGTGAATGGTCTAGGAAATTTATTTAATGGGATCCTAGCAGAGAACTTCCCAAATATGCACAAAGATAGTCATATTCAGATACAAGAAGCATTTAGAACTCCAAATAGGCCAGACCAGAATAGGACATCCCACCTTCACATTATAATCCACACAGGATCAACTCAAACAAAGGAAAAGATCCTTAAAGCTGTCCGGGAGAAAAAAATTAATCACCTATAAAGGGAAACCAATTAGAATCACCTCATATTTCTCAGCAGAGACAATCAAAGCAAGAAGAGCCTGGAATGATGTATGCTATGCCCTAAACACAAACAAATATCAACCAAGAATACTGTATCCAGCTATAATCTACTTCATAACTAAAGGCCAAATGGAAACCTTCCATAGCAAAGAAAAACTGAAACAATACATCTCCATTAAACCAGCCCTACAAAAGATTCTTAAAGATGTCCTACACATAGAAAACCAAGAAGACCACAATAAAGGCCAAGAAACTGCAACCAAACTGAGAATCCAAGAACCATATGAAGAACCCAGTTTCGCAGCCCCCAAGAAGGTTGATAACATGGCAGGAACTTCCAAATACCTCTCAGTCCTATCTCTTAACATTAACGGACTTAACTCTCCAATTAAGAGACATAGACTCTCTATTTGGATTAAAAAACAAGATCCTTCAAACTGATGCCTTCAGGAGTCACACGTTGCCCGTAAAAAAAACCAAAACAACAACAACAACAAAAAAAAACCACATTTTCAATGTTAAAGGTTGGAACAAAATCTACCAAGCAAACGGCCCCCATAAACAGGTGGGAGTTGCAATCCTAATATCAGATAACATAGACTTCAAATTAAATTCGTGAGAAGAGATAAAGAAGGTTGCTACATACTAATTAAGGGATCTCTCCTTCAGGAGGATATTAGAACTCTAAATATATATTCACCAAACAACGCAGAACCCAAATTTATCCAAGAAACAATATTTTCCTGCAAATTCCACATAGATCCAAAGACATTAAATGTTAGGGATTTTAACACACCACTCTCCCGACTAGATAGATCACTCTGCAAAAACTCAATAGAGAAATCACAGATCTAAGCAGCTCCATAGATGAACTAGATTTAACAGACATCTGCCGAATATTTCACCCAGGAGCATCAGAATACACGTTTTTCTCAGAAGCACATGGAACATTTTCTAAAATAGACCACAATTTAGGCCACAAAGCAAACTTTTCCAAATTCAGAAACATTGAAGTTATACCTTGCATTTTCTCTGACCACAAGGGAATAAAATTAGAACTCAACAGCAAAAGCTACCGAAGAAAGTCCGGTAACACATGGAGGCTGAACAACACACTTCTGAATCACCAGTGGGTCATGGAAGAAATTAGAAAGGAAATTCAAATGTTCATGCTATTCAACAAAAATGAGCACACAAATTATCAGCTCCTCTGGGACACAGGAAAGGCAGTACTCAGAGGCAAGTTTATAGCTCTGAGCTCCTGCATCAACGAATTTGAGAAATCTGAAACCAACAATTTAATGATACTTCTAAACTTTCTTGAAAAAGAGCAGAAAGATAAACCCCAATCCAGTGGACCGAAAGAAATAATTAAAATTGAATCAGAATTAAATGAATTAGAACCCAAAAAATAAAACTATAGAGAGAATCAACAAAACAAAGATTTGGTTTTTTGAAAAAATTAACAAAATTGACAGACCCTTAGCAAATGTTATCAGAAAAAGAAGACAACACACCCAAATAAATAAACTCAGAGATGAGAATGGAAACATCATCACCACAGAAACAACTAAGATTCAGAACATTATAAGGGAATACTTCTCAAAACTTTATGCTAATAAGTTTGAGAACTTGGCAGAAATGGACCTTTTCCTAGCACATATTGATATGCTAAGACTAAACCAAGATAAGTTAAACCATCTTAACAAGCCCATATGAAGCATTGAAATAGATAGCAATAAGAGACCTCCCAGCTAAGAAAAGTCCAGCACCAGATGGTTTTAAAGTGGAATTCTACAAGTACTTCAAGGCAGAGCTCACACCAATACTCCTCCAACTCTTCAAAGAAATTGAAAGGGAAAGTTCACTACCGAACACATTCTATGAAGCCATCATAACCCTCATCCAAAAACCAGGCAAGGACTCATCCAAGAAAGAGAACTATAGACCCATTTCTTTGATGAACATTGATGCAAAACTTCTCAACAAAATTTTGGCCAATCATCCAAAAAATCAAACACATGATCCAACAGGATTCATTTCAGGAATGCAAATCTGGTTGAATATACACAAATCAATTAATATTATTCATCACATCAACAGGAGCAAGGATAAGAACCTCATGGTTATCTCAATAGATGCAGAAAAAGCATTCGACAAGATCCAACACCCCTTTATGATAAAGGTTTTGGAAAAATTAGGAATCCATGGAACATTCCTCAATACAATAAAGGCTGTATATGACAAACCTACAGCCAGCATTATACTTAATGGTGAAAAACTAAAGCTATTTCCTCTTAACTCAAGAACAAGACAAGGATGTCCACTCTCTCCACTTCCCTTCAATCTAGTATTAGAATGCTTAGCTACAGCAATAAGACAAGATGCAAACATAAAGGGGATCCAAAAAGCGAAAGAAGAAATTAAACTCTTCCTCTTTGCAGATGACATGGCCTTGTATTTAAAGAATCCCATAGACTCCACACCCAAATTACTCAAGCTGATTCAAAACTTTGGCAAAGTAGCAGGTTATAAAATTAACCCCCCAAAATCAATTGCTTTTCTGTACGCTAACAATGAGAAAGTGTGGCTGAATTTAGGAAAGCAACTCCATTTGTAACAGCCCCACCAAAAAAAAAATACTTAGGAATTAACTTAACCAAAGAAATGAAGGACCTCTATGATGAAACTTTAAAAACTTGAAAAAGGAAATCAACACAGAACTTAGAAAATGGCAAAAACCTCCATGAAACTTTAAAAACTTGAAAAAGGAAATCAACACAGAACTTAGAAAATGGCAAAACCTCCCATAGAAGGACCTCTATGATGAAACTTTAAAAACTTGAAAAAGGAAATCAACACAGAACTTAGAAAATGGCAAAACCTCCCATGCTCCTGGATTGGCAAGATTAACATCGTGAAAATGACAATACTTCCCAAGGCTCTCTACAAATTCAATGTGATACCTATCAAAATTCCAACCTCATTCTTCAAGGCAATAGAAGAGGCAATCCAAAAATTCGTATGGAACAATGAAAGACCCCGAATATCAAAAACGCTCCTCAATGGAAAGAACACTGCTGGAGGAATATCAATACCAAATTTCAAACTCTACTATAAAGCCATAGTAATCAAAACAGCTTGGTACTGGCCCAAGAACAGCCCTCAGGATCAACGGAATGGAATTGAAAACCCATAAATGAACCTAGAGAACTATTGCCATCTAATCTTCGATAAGGAAGCTACAAAAAAATGGAAGAAAGACAGCCTCTTCAGTAAATGGTGCTGGCAAAATTGGTTAACTACTTTTAGAAAACTAAATCTAGATCCTTATATATCACCCTGCACCAGAATCAACTCCAAATAGATCAAAGACCTCAGAGTCAAAGCAGACACTATGAAGATATAACTGCATGGAATAGGAGAAACCCTAGGTCTCCTTGGCACAGGCCGAAATTTTCTGAATAGAGACCCGGAAACACAACAAATCAAAGAAAGGTTGGACAAATGGGATTGCATGAAGGTGCAGAGCTTCTGCCTGGCAAAGGACATAGCTAGCAAGATCAATAGAAAGCCCATGGATTAGGAGAATATCTTCACTGGCCATACAACCGACAAGGGTCTCATATCTAAAATATACTTGGAACTCAAAAAATTAAATCCCTCAACAACATGCCCTCAAAGAAACACCTGCCCAATAAATAAGTGGGCGAAAGACTTAAAGAGAAACTTCTCTGAAGAAGAAAGAAGGATGGCCAATAAACACATGAAGAAATGCTCAACCTCCCTAGCCATAAAAGAAATGCAAATCAAAACACCATTGAGGTACCACCTCACCCCAGTTAGAATGGCTTTAATCAAGCATTCTAACAACATCAGATGCTGGAGGTGATGTGTACAGAAGGGAACCTTACTTCATTGTTGGTGGGAGTGTAAACTTGTTCAACCACTTTGGAAAGCAGTATGGAGGTTCCTCAAAAGACTTCACATAGAGCTCCCCAATGACCCAGCAATCCTACTTTTGGGCATTTACCCAAATGTTTACAAACAAGACCACACTAAAGCTACCAGCACAACTATGTTTATTGCAGCATTATTTACCATAGCTAAGACATGGAACCAACCCAGATGCCCCTCAGTAGATGAATGGATCAAGAAAATGTGGTATATCTACACAATGGAATTCTATGCCTCCATCAGAAAGAATGACATTGCACCATTTGTTAGGAAATGGAAAGTCTTGGAAACAATTATATTAAGTGAAGTAAGCCAGGCCCAAATAAACATAGTTCCCATGGTTTCCCTTATTTGCAATATCTAGTATATGTATGAGTCAAGCGGAAAAGGTCAGATAATGTGATGTTAGGAAAATGAAACCTTAGATACGTATTTAAATGGTTCTTTTTCTTTCATGCATTTGTTTCTAAAGCATTTATAAGAATATTTCTTTGTTGCTTTGTATGTCCCTCCCCACAGTATAACCCCTGCTTTCACTATAATTGATGTCAGTATAAATTGTGGAGGAGAAGGGGAAAAACATTTCATTTAAGGATACAGGTGGACCTGTTGCAACAATAAGTACAAGTTGTCATGTCGAAAACGACCTTTACAACTTTGGTGGGTGGGGGGATGATTGGGTGGGGTGAGGGGGAAGGCTGTGAAGGGATGACAAGGGTAAAAAAAGGAGGAGGCTGCAATGCTTGATAAGAAATGTACTCATTATCTTGCCCATGGAATTGTAAGCCCTCTATACAGTATGTTCACAATTTAAAAAAAAGAAATGGTAAGTAACGTTTTATGAAAAGAAAAAAAAAGAAAATGCACTGGAAATATTCTAATAAAGTAATTAATTGGATTGAACAATTTCACATTGACAGCAAATAACTAGAATAATTTAAAGCTCATTGGACAAGATTGTCTTTCTATGCATGTGTTTCTAACGCATTTATAAGATTATCTCTTTGTTGCTTTGTATGTCCCTCCCCCATAGTATAACCCCTGCTTTCACTATATTTGATGTCAGTATAACTTGTGGAGGAGATGGGGAAAAACCAGTTGTTTAAGGATACAGGTGGACCAGTTGCAACAATGAGAAGTACAAGTTGTCATGTCCAAAACTAGCTTTACAACGTCGGTGCGGGGGGGTGTGGGGAAAGGGGGGAAAGGAGAAGGATTGGTATTGGGGGGGAGGGGGGAGGCTGGGAAGGGATGTGAAGGGTAAACAAAGGAGGAGGCTGCAATGCTTGGTAAGAAATGTACGCATTATCCTGCCCATGTAATTGTAACTCCTCTGTACAGTATGTTCACAAATAAAATTAAATTAAATTTAAAAAAAAGATTGTCTTTCTAAATGATAAAAACTTATTTCTTCTTTTACTTTGTCAGCGAAATAACTGCAAAAAAAACAACTTAACATATGAATCTATAACAACTGGAATGAATTTTTGTCTTTTTATTATCAAATATTAATTTCACTTAGTAATTTTATTGTGTTATACTCATATGTCCACATAATGTAGCTTGTAAAATTTTATTCCTTTTATTAATTTAATTATACTACTTTTTACTTAATTTGATGTTGTGATCATACTAACTTATAAAGTATTTGAGCATATTTACTCCATAATATTTCTCTTCATTTCCTCATTCACTTTTTTCCAAACTTAATAACTTCCATCTTTTACACTTGGGTCGTTTATTTTATTTTCTGGGACTAGAGTCTGCATATGAGAAATCTAGTATTTGTTTTACACAGTATAACTTATTCCTTTAATATGAAGGTTTCCAGTTCTATCTATTTTTCTGCAGAATAAGTGATTCTATTATTATGTTTGGCTTCACAATATATCATTGTGTATATATGCATATATATATTACAATTTCTTTATACAATCAGAGATTAAGGAACATGTAGGTGAATTCTGTGGTTATTCCTGTTTTGGGATTTTTGGGGGGAACAAGAAAGGATGTAAATAATGATATTTGGATAGAGAAACGTGATCTTTAGGTTTTCACTCTAGTATTTGAAATATCCTCCCACCTGCTCTTTCATTAGTATTTCAATAATGCTTCATATTTAAAAAGTGAAATTTAATTACACTTGCGAAGGTGTTCTTTTTCAGTATCTATGTTATTTTTATTACAGTGTTACATTTAGTATGTCATGTGAGTATGGGGATGTATGTGAACATGAATATGCATGAATGTTTGTAAGGAAGCTGAATGTATGTGAGATGCAAGATTGAAATAAAAGTTTGAGTCCTGTAAGTTGCTAAATTGATGTATATGTACAGTTTGTAGAATATGATTTCTAGATCAAATTTTGCTAGGTTTCATACCAAGTAAGTAGATGTTTCTAATTCAAAATCATAAAGAATAAAACAGCTATTCTGTTTCATAGTTATTTTCTCAGTACTCCATACATTGTAATAAGGGGAAAAAATGATTGAAAGTGGGATGGGTCAGTGGTAATCCTTTAGAAATTAAAATTTCCCCCAAATCTTCAGATGTACTCTTTGGATAAAAATCACAAATATATTTATAAACATACAGATAAAATGTGAACATCTCATATAAGTAAATATATGTATATAATATAGATATATCATATACTTAGTTATATTTTAAATGTATATCATAAATATTTATTTATATTTAAATAATTCATCTAATAACTTGTATATATATATATATATATATATATATATATACATTGTTTTTCTTTTTTCTTTTTTTTTTTTTTTGGTCAGTTTTGAGGCTTGAATTTTGGGCTTGGGTACTGTCCCTGTGCTCTTCAGATGAAGGCTATTGCTCTACCACTTGAGACATAGCGCCACTTCCGGTTTTCTGGTGTTAGTGGAACAAAGGGTACAGAAACCATTATTCTTATCACTAAAGGACTTCACATTGGCAGGTATAATTACAAGAAGACAAATAATAAATATTCACAGTGGCACAAAAATCCCTTAGGTGACTAGCAATACAGCACTTTTTCCAGACACTATATGAGATGTGAGAGGTTTGCAACCTAAGAAACTGTAGAAGATATTGAACCCTAAACATAACTGACAATTGCATGAACCCAGTCTTCTCTGACGGAATTAGCAAGGACTATATTGGAGATTCTTGTTAGGGACATGATGAAAAGTTTATAATTTAGTTGTGAATACAGAGCTCTTTACACCTGTCACTCAGACATTAATTATATTTAATATAGTTCCTTTTGTTCTAACATATTTTCATGGTTCAGGAAACTGGTTTTGTTTGTGAATCTTGGCTGTTCACAACATAGACATTGGTTTTTAATGCTTTTGAAATTACTGTCTGCATAGTGTTCTATGAGATGAGCTGCTCTTTACCAAATCATAGGAATGAACTTACTCTGATTCAAACTTGGACAGCAGCTAGGTTATTCCCTCCCCTAGAAAACCATCTGTCCAGTCTTCTTTACATGTCAACAAATGGTTATTTCCTTGCAAAAGTCTGCCAGTGAGTCAAACCTAACTCACCCAAGTGAGGTGAATTCCTCTCCCATGTTTTCCTTACATTAAAAATGGTTATAAATCTTTAGCCATGCACATACTTTTTAATGTAAAGTGTTCCACCTATTTTCCATAATGTGAATCAAGCAGAGGAATCAGGTTAAGATTTTGAAAGAGCTTTTGAAAGAGTTTTTGATGTTGAAATTTTTCCTATGTATGAATTTTTGGAGAAATATCCCCATTCAAATATGAAGGATGCACTTTTTTTGTGCTGGTACAGGGGTTTGAACTCCTAGCCTTGAGCTCTATCTGGGCTTTAATTCTCAATATTTGTACTCTACCACCTGAGCCACACTTTCACTTCTTCCTTTTACCACAAGTGGAGAAACGAATCTCTTAGGTTTATTCATTTGGAAGAACTTAGAATTGCAATTGTCATATTTAAACCTAACTAGTAGATAGGTGTAAGCTACGGGTCCTCTGCTAAAACTAATTTCTTACATATAAATAATCATAAAAAAGAGAAAATATATTTGCTCAATTATATATGTGTTGTCTGATGAAACAAATCACTTGCTACTGGAAGATAGAAAGAGAATTTATAGATGAAATGGAGGACAGAGACACAAAGAAAGAAGAAAGGAAGGGAGGGTAAATGAGGGAAGGAGAAGGAAGGAGAGGAGAGGAGGGAGGATCTGAGTAGTATTGTCTATAAGGTATTATTGGACAATCACTGCTTTGCATTTATGTAGCCAAAGCTTTATATATTTGGTAGTAATAAGTTGAGATATAAAATACCAATTTACAGGTAATAACCTGTAGGTGTGCTTCCTTCTGCACCAAGGGTGCCACAGTGATGTTACTGTTACAGAAAGGGCAAGCCGGGCGCCGGTGGCTCATGCCTGTAATCCTAGCTACTCAGGAGGCTGAGATCTGAGGATCGCGGTTCAAAGCCAGCCCGGGCAGGAGAGACTGTGAGACTCCTATCTCCAATAAACCACCAGAAAGCCGGAAGTGGCTCTGTAGCTCAAGTGGTAGAGCGCTCGCCTTGAGCTGAAGAGCTGAGGGACAGCGTCCAGGCCCAGAGTTCAAGCCCCACGACCGACAAAAAAAAAAAAAAAAGAAAGGGCAAGAGTAAGCAGTTTAAGTGATTCTGAGTAACAATAAATGATATGCCAGGAATGCTCCCTTGTATGGTGAAGTCAAGCATCACTCTTGTTCTCTGATCTAATCTTCCTCTCAACAAGAATAATACAACAGAAGAGGAAGGAGATACCTGAGTTATGATCATCTCTCTGTTTACCATCTTCCCTTGGCCTCTTAAATAGTAAACCACAGGAGACTTAACCTGAACTAGTGGGGGTAATGGCAGGAAAAAGTTCAGTTTAGCTTAATGGAAAAGTTTAAAAATAATTGGGGCAGCTTTTCAAATACTGAAATAAAACGTTTGTAATTGTTAATAAAAAGTAACTCTAAATGTATTGAAAATTTAGAAGACTACAGGGCTCATTCCATAGTGGAATCTGCATAATTAAACTGACTCCTGTTTCTATCAGAAATTGAAGACCGTTCCAAACTTCCAACTCTAGGTAAATTTCCCTTTATATTTACTTAAAGTGTGTGAATATGATGCAGAAAACATTACTTATGTAACTGTAACCCCTCTGTACATGATTTTTACAATAAAAATGGATAACATTTTTAAAAAATGATTGCTGAAGTGATAAGCAATGGAAATTCATGATGGATAGTATAATGCTGAGAGCATGGAAATTATGTTCCTTCATCTTCTGTGTGTAGAGAAGAAAAACGCTTTATTGGATGGCCTTGAAGGTCCAATTCTGAAATTGACAGAAAGTGACTAATAAAGGAGACCTATCTCAGCCATTCAGAGATTAGAAATGTGGAGAAATAGCCTCATTTATGTACATCAAACATGGAAGAGAGAATGTGGTAAGCCCAAAGCCAAATGCCAAAGACAGAAATTTAACAAAATACCATGAAGTTGAAACAAATCTTAAAA
The DNA here is from genome assembly GCF_024711535.1 of Dipodomys merriami. NCBI lineage: Eukaryota > Metazoa > Chordata > Mammalia > Rodentia > Heteromyidae > Dipodomys > Dipodomys merriami. The sequence goes on along the minus strand of NW_027202538.1, from coordinate 3,300,974 downwards.
GGGACAGTTGGGCTTAAGGGGAGTAGTACAGAAGAATGGAGAGGGAAATGTTGGATTAATACAGTCATAATAATCAATGTATATATGTAAGAATATAAGTAGGAAACTTGAAGGGATATGTGGGGTTGGGGTAAGGGAAGGATGACAAATGAAAAGTTTGACAATGATCCAGATGCAGTGTACATTGAAATGCAGATACACTCTATTCAACACTGACAGGATGAAGCGAAATCCCTTTACACAACTAGCTAAAGATAAAATTTCTTTTGAAGTTTTAATATTAAGAGACCAGAAGCATAAACCTTTAGAGATAAATAAGAAGATAGCATTGACATATTATTGATGCTGGTGCTCCTTTCAATATACAAAAATTAATGTGTCAAGTCTGCTGTAAATGTAAATTTTATTTTGCCAATTATTTTTGCAAATTTCTTAAAATGTAGAGAACCAAAGTCCCGTATCCTTTCACTTCCAATAAAATAATCTTTTAGAACTTTAGGTTACTCAATTGTTACAAATATCTTACTGTAATTCATTGGGACTAATTTTATTCCATATTTAAATTTACATTTTATATCTCTAAAGTCTTTTAAAATCCTCTCTCTCGGGCACAGTTATGGATAGATAACTGATGTGGGCAGAATCAGAATTATTCAGAAGGTAGAAAATGGATGTTTACCTAGTTTTCTCTCTACTGGATCATAGAATACAGATTGTCCTAATTGGAAAAAGTTAACCCTCCCGTTTTCTGCATATAAACACTCCATCAACATTTTGTTATTAGAGGAGTATTCAAGATTAGTTATTTGTTGATTGATAATGACTGAGGATGACAGAAAGGTGAAAGAAGACCATTTACTCTTCAGGGAAGTTCTGACGTGTGCTTCACAAAATGTTATGAAAGCTCTCCAAGAGAAATCTAGCAGCTGCATTTCTAAAAAGTCCTTGGGTTGTTACACTTTCTGATAATGTCTCAATTCAAGTACTTCTCCTTGGAGATCCATACTATTCAATGATGCTGTATTAGCTCCTTGTTACAATTTGCAGTCCGGTGTTGGTGATGAAATTTGTGCTTTTCAAAAGTGCTCTTGAATTCCATCCACAAACTGCAGACAAAATTTATCTGAAAAAAAATTGTATCTGTTGATAATGCATATATTTTTATTTTTTCATTATAAATATAGAATGTAGAAAAATTTTTCATAGCAATTACACTGCACTAGGTTGTGGGAAGATTTTAATGTAAAGAATATACTGTGTTCATGTAGAGAATTTGAGTATCCAAAATTTTAATATATTTGTGGTCCTAAAACCAATAACTTACTGATATTGAGTGACAAATACAATTTCCATAAGTATAGAAGTTTTCCTTGTATCTTTTTAATATGTATTTTTATTGTAAAATACTGTACATAGGGGTTACAGTTACATAAGTAAGGTAATAAGTATATTTCTTATTAAGCGTTGTTACCCCCTCCTTTGTTTTTCCCTACCATCCCTTACCTTCACACCTCCCCAACTCCCCCTTCCAGCCCCTCCTCTGATAGTGTCTAATACATCTCAGTGTTACAATGGGTCAACCTGTATCCTTTCCTTATATATTAAATGAAGAAATGCTGGCTTGGTTTATGATGATTCTACTTGCGTAGAAACACCTAAAATCACTTGCCAAGTCCAAGAGCACATAAAAGAAACACCATCAAATTTTTGTCCATTGGTATAATTGTGTTCGACACATTTGACAGGTTACAATTTATTCTCAAACTTCACTACATTAAAAATACTTTCTTTTTTTTCTTATTTTCTTGGCAAGGAAATCAGCAAGACTTCAGTCAGCATGTCTCACATAGGACTTTTCACATTGGTTGGTTAAATATATGTGTAGAGACTAGTCATCTGAGAATTCAGTCATCTGCTAAGGAATTGATGCTGGCTGTTAGAAAACAGCTCAAGGAAGGATGCCATTTAAAGCTTTATAACTTTATTCTTTGCCAGGATATTCTCCTGCTACCTTGGTTTTTCAGAGTGTCTACAAGAGCAAGCATTACGTGGGGACCAGGGATACACCATATGGCCTATACTTATGGAGATTTCTGAGTGACTTTCTATCACCTGCACTGCATTTTGCAAGTCGAATCTGTCTAAACCTACCAGTTTTAAGAGTAAGAGTAGCGGTAAAAGAACTCTTAGAGACAAATACATCTTCAGCATATCTTGTTCCAAGCATTCCGTCTAAGGCATATTCAGGAAGTGAAACTGTGTTCTCTGTAATTATTTGTCTTTCTCCATGTGTGCATGTATACATGTGTATATGTATATGTGTATTTGTGTGTAAAGTAACATGCAAGTGTACATATATAAGGGCATATACACATTTATATATGCATATGTAAATAAAATTACACATATAAATATATGTGCATATCTTTCAGTTGTTCATTGATTTAATATAGAGTTACCAGCACATTGTCATTCTCACAAAGTGTACAAGATAAATTGCTCTGAGGGTCTGTGCTCTATAATGAGCATCCTTTGTACTAACTTCCCCCATTACTTTGATTTTCATCGCTATGAAAAACTTGGGTCTACTTTCCATTTGATAGCTTTATTTTCATTACATGTAGTTACTAACATAATAAACACAAAAGATTGCTTGTAAAAGAAAAAGAACGTTCAGGTCACAGGTTAAAAGTATCTTATCGATGGAGGCATAGAATTCCATTTTGTATGTATACCACATTTTCTTGATCCATTCATCTAATGGGTTGGTTCCATATCTTACCTACAGTAAATAATGCTGCATTAAACATAGTCGTGCTGGTAGCTTTAGTGTGGTTTTGTTTGTAAACATTTGGGTAAACGCCCAAAAGTGGGATTGCTGGGTCATAGGGGAGCTCTTTGTGGAGTCTTTTGAGGAACCTCCATACTAATATTCTATGCCTCCATCAGAAAGAATGACATTGCCCCATTTGTTAGGAAATGGAAAGACTTGGAAAAAATTATATTAAGTGAAGTAAGCCAGGCCCAAAGAAACATAGGTCCGATGGCTTCCCTTATTTGCAATATCTAGTATATGTCTGAGTCAAGCAGAAAAGGTCAGATAAGGTGATGTTAGGGAAATGTTCCCTAAGATATGCATTCAAATGTTCATTTTTCTTTCATGTGATTGTTTCAAACACATTCATAAGATTATTTCATTGTTGCTTTGTATGTCCCTTCCCCACAGTATAACCCCTGCTTTCACTCTATTTGAGGTCGGTATAACTTGTGGAGGGGAAGGGGAAAACCAAATAGTTTAAATAAGGATACAGGTGGACCCAATGCAACAATGAGATGTACAAGTCGTTATGTCGAAAACGACCTTTACAACTTTTGTGCGAGGGGAAGGTGGGAGGGGAGGGGAGGATTAGGGGGGAGTAGGGGGGAGGATGGGAAGGGATGGGAAGGGGACAAAAATGAAGAGGCTACAATGCTTGATAAGAAATGTACTCATTATCTTGCCCATGCAATTGTAACTCCTCTTTACAGTATTTTCACAATAAAAACAAAGAAATAGAAAAAAATATCTTATCCATACCAATGATTCCTATGAGATAAAATTTATAAGGAATGAAGGAATGAAAAGGAATGCCTAGATCTGGTGTTTTTCCAATTAGAATGGCAAAGAATAATATCACATCACTGTTATAACTCTTAAAGAATGCAAAGGTAACTGATGGTCTCTATCATGTTCCCACAAAACCAGGAGATTCTGAAGGATAATAGTAGACCCACAGAAATTCTAAGTAGCAGACATGGAGCATGAAAGAGAAAAAGAGGAAATGAGAGAGAGTGAAAGAGAGAGAGAAATATCATAATAATGAAAGCGCATAACAGATAAAAAAGAACTGAATGAGAAAATTCATACTGCTATCTTTAGACTCTATGTGTACATTCGAAAGTATCTGATGTATGATAACCCATCAAAATGAAATATAAAGTTATTTTGATGAAAATAAAAATGACTCAGACGAAGTTGCAAATGCAAAAACAATCTTCACAGAAGCAAACTCTCAGAGATACTTCATGACTTTGGAAAGGATAAAGTGGCCGAAGTTAGTATAAATTTAGAAGTACGACAATTTAAAAAATATAAAACAATATTTATATCTTTATATAACCCAAAGCAGAAAGCAAATGTTGTTTAGATGATGTTTTTAAAACACAGTCTCTCAGGTGCTGGGAACATGGCTCAGCGGTAGAGTGTTTGCCTTGCATGCATGAGGCCCTGGGTTTGATTCCTTAGCACTACATAAGCAGAAAAAGATAGAAATGGTGCTGTGACTCAAGTGGTAACGCTAGCCTTGAGATGAGGGACAGCACCCAGGTCCCAGAATCCATGACCAAGAAAATAAAAATAAAAAACAAAAAAATCAGTCTCTCACTTTTGTGGCCTCAACTCTGTAATATTGTTGCTTCAGACTAGGGCTAAGTTTTTAGATGTAGACACTTATCAACACTCCTGATTCAGATTCTACTTGATCATTTTTTAAATAAATATTTTGTTTTTAATTTTGCTGTTTGTAAATTCACATGCACCTATAAAAAATTGTTTGGCCATCCAGTAACCTTCTCAAATAACCTCCTAATGACGACTTACAAAAAGTTGTATTATATTACAAGTAAAACAATGCTACAAATAAAGAAAACTAATAATTAAATATTAATGATTAATAAAATAAAAACGAAACAATTACTAGTATTTTCAGTATTTGAAGTGTACTACATATTAGATTTTAGCATTTTCTCATATTCCTATACATTTAACACTGGCTAAGGTTTTGATGTTCAACAAGATTTTTATAGAATATGAGTACTCTTTAAAATTACACACTAAGATTACTATTTATGGCTCATCTCATCATTTGTTTATGGTTTATATCATCATTTATTCCTTGCTAGCATATAAAGTAAGGAAGTCCTAAGGTTTTAACAGAAACTGTGTAGTTAACAAAATCTAAACTCTTCACTCTGCCTCTTTACACAAAGACTTTGCAAGTTTTCTTTAATCAAGTTTCTATAAACTCTGCAATGTACATTCTTAGTAGGATACGTCTGCTACCATAAATCTTAAATACTTCATAGAAAAGTTTTATATCTGCCAAAAAGTCCTAATTTTGGCATATATAACCAAATACTCAACATTAAATATATTTAAAACATTAATTCTTTTAACAAACCTTAACATTTGTTGCTGTGTTCATTATGACAGGTGCCTTGTATAGAATAATTGAATTCCTCCTCCTACACATCTCTTGAACAAGAAATATGTGGAATTATTTTGTTTTTGACATGTCAATCTTGACTTTATTCTTAAATGTGTGCTTATGTAAGAAATATATGGTTCTAAAATTTCATGACAATTCTTTTGAACTTACTTTTTGTTGAATTGTCTAGTTTAATAGAATCAATTACACTTTATATATAAAAAGTGTTCTCTGCTCAATTCAGCATCACATACACTAACATTGGAACCATACAGAGAAGATTAGCATGGCCCCTGCACAAGGATGACATGCAAATTCGTGGAGCATTCCACATTTTTACAAGAACAGATGCTGGTGGGGATGTGGTCACAAGGGAACCGTATGCATTCTTGGTGGGAGTGTATACTTGTTCAACCACTTTGGAGAGCAGAATTGAAATTCCTCAAAAGACTCCACATATATACCACATTTTCTTGATCCATTTGATGTCAGTATAACATGTGGAGGAGATGGGGGCAAACAAGTCGTTTAAGGATTCAGGTGGACCTGTTGCAACAATGAGAAGTACAAAATGTCATGTCAAAACCAGCTTTACAATGTCGGTGGGGGGAGGGAGGGGGGTATAATTGGGTGGGGGGAGGGGGGAGGCTGGGAACGAGGTGAAGGGTAAACAAAGGAGGAGGCTGCAATGCTTGGTAAGAAATGTATGCATTATCCTGCCCATGTAATTGTAGCCCCTCTGTACAGTATGTTCTCAAATAAAATAAAATAATATTAAAAAAAAAGACTCCACATAGAGCTCCCCTATGACTCAGCAATCCCACTTTTGGGCATTTACCCAAATGATCACAAACAAGACAATACTAAAACTACCAGCACAACTATGTTTATTGCAGCATTATTACCATAGCTAAGATATGGAACCAACCCAGATGCCCCTCACTAGATGATTGGATCATGAAAATATGGTATATATAAACAATGAAATTCTATGCCTCCATAAGAAAAAGTGGCATTACTCAATTTGTTAGGAAATGGAAGATTGGAAAAATATTAAGAGAAGTAAGCTAAGGCCAAAGAAACATAGGTCCCATGTTTTTCCTTATTTTCAATAATGAATATATGTCTGGCATATGACCAGATAAAATGATGTTAAGGGAATTGAACCCCAAGATAGGGAAACAATTGGTATTTTGTTTCTTGCTGTTGTTTCTAACATATTTATAATGTGCAATGTGATTTTTTGTTTCTTTACATGTTCCTCCCCCACTCTATAACTTCTGTTTTCACTTTATTTGCAGTTGGTTCACCTACATCTTGTATGTACACTACTATAATTTGCAGAGGGAAAGGGAAAACAGGCTCAAATAGGGATACAGGTTAACCTATAACAATGAAAAGCACAAGAAACTATGTTGAAAAATGAACTTTACACTCTCCGTGGGGGCGGGGAGAGAAGAGTGTACTTGTTGAGGTGGGAGGGAAGGGATGGTAGATGAAATATAAAGGAGGAGGCAACAATGCTTGTTAGGAAATGTACTAATTATCTTGCTTATGTGAATGTGAACCCTCTGTACTGTATGATTACACTAAAAAACTTATAAAATTGTCCTGAGATGGAAGAGTTTATTTCCTTTATTTTACCCATATAATATCATTAACAATGAAATTAATTTGACTTCTGGGAAGATCTATGCGGAGGAAGATCTCTCGCATAGGAAGCAGTTTTAGTGTTCTAATGAACAGACCTAGGATAGAGAATCACACCAAGTGTGCAATTACAGTACAGAGGGTTTGGCCAGAGAGGCAAAATCCAGGCAAGGAGACATATCTGAGCACTTGCCTGTATAGCCTCAGCTGCGGTGGCTGCGTTGGCTGCCGTGGCTGCAGTAGCAGCCATACATATAACACAGAGATTCTGGGACAAAGGTGCCAGACACAGGAGGCAAGCGGATTCCACTCAACACCAGCAAGAATTGACAAGGAAAAGGTATCTTCATCTGGCAGATCACAAACCAGAGACGACCCAGGAACCAACACTCCGCCATGAATAGAACCCTGACATCCTGACTGTTTCTCATGGAGTAGAGGTGGGAAGGCTGCCCCTCCCCCCATCCACCTGAGATCTCCATCTTTGATACAGCAAGACCCAGCTGAGCAGCTAGCTGCAACTCAGGCCCTGGAAGAAAAAAAAAAGAGTCATTTAGCAGGTCACAGGAACCTGACCTGACCTGCCAGGCTCAACCCCACTCAGGGGAAAGTCACCCAGCCCAGACAGAGAAAAGTCTGCCCCCAAATGAGTGGCTTTCTTCACTGGGTAAACAGAGCCAGAGGCTGCCCCTCCCTACAGCAGCCTAGTCAAACAATTGAACTTCAGTAAACATAAATTCTGAGAATGGCTCCACGCTGGGTTCTGTGAGTGTCTCTGGAGCTAGCTCCTGAGGGAAAAGCTACTGTTTGCTGAAAGGCCTCAATGCTACCCAGAACCTAGCCTCATCACAGCATCTCCAAATTAGAGTTAACAGCTATCTAACTCTTTTGTGATACTCAAAGCAAAACTCCGTCTCACTGAACTAGCCTGGGAGGAGGATCTGAGTAAAACAGAGCATTTTTCTGCCTGCTCAAACAAACAATTAAGAAACCAAACAAGCCACAGGAATACCAAAAACCACAAGCAGACCAGAGAGTCCAGCAAGAGATGGGTTTTGGGCACAAGGCAGATACAGGATCTTCCCATCCTCCTCCCGTCCCCCCCCAAAATAAATCAAAGACATGCTTTGGTTCCATTTATTTTACTATTTATGTTTTAAAATTCGCTTACTATTAATCTTTTTTTTTCAATTATAATTTTTACTTTAGGTGTATATGAGCACCCTTTGGTGCTTTTTTTTTCTTTTCTTCATTTTTTTCATTTTTTTCCTCTTGCTGTTTTTCTTTTTTTTACTTAAACGCTGTTCTGTTCATCTTCAGATATATAGCCCTCTTCGAATATTATACCTTATCCCCCATTGTGTACACATTTAATCCAGAAATTTATTACTCAATTCACAACCTCTTAGGCTTAAATTCTTTAATAGCAGTATTACCTCTTTGTACATATATAATTTTTAAAGAATTTTTGTTTTTCTATTTTTCTTGTTGTTTTTTGTTTTAATTTTTCTTTTTTTAATCCCTCTCCTATCACTCTGTCCAATTCATTTCCCTCTCTGAGATTAGGACTTGATAAAATTCACTCTCATTTTACTTCTCCACACCACTATAATCCTATTTTACCCACATTTCTCCATAAACCTAATAATTTATGATTTGCCAAATTCTTTCTTGCTGTTCTTATCCCATTAATCCATAGTTGTTTGATGTTGAGTAGATTGTATCTGTTGAGTTAGATTGTACCTGCAGCTTTTTTTTTCTTTTTTGTCAGTCATGTTGCCTGCACTCTGGGCCTGGGTGCTGTCCCTCAGTTCTTCCTCTCACGGCTAGTGCCCTATCACTTGAGCCATAGCATCATTTCTGGCCTTTTCTGCTTATGTGGTGCAGAGGAATCAAACCCAGGGCCTCATGCATGCAAGGAAAGCACTCTAACACTGAGCCACCTTCCCAGTCCTCCCAGCCTTTTGAATGTGCAGCTACAGAACTTTGGTTGATGCTTGCCTTAAAATTGTGTTCTAGCACAAAATTGATGTTACTTTCATACCAAATGGGCAGAACAAGCCAGAAAAACAAAAGAAAAAATGACAAGTCTACGTATCTCAACTCCCAATCAAGACAATCAGGTGACAGAACAGCTAATGAATAATCCAGAGCAGAGTTCCCTAAAAGCTCTACAAAAACTCCGGTAAACATGGTGAATGAAAAGATTGAAAACCTGCAAAGGACTCAGTGTGAGCGTGATAGGGAGAGAGAGGAGGCAAACCAAAGGTAAATACAGGAATCTGGTGAGCGTGAGAAAGCTACTCAAAAATTGATACAGGAATTGCATGAGCAGCTTGAGAGCAGTCAAAGAGAAAGAAGAGAATTGTGTGTGAGAGCAGGCTGAGAACAGTCAAAGAGAAAATAGGAATTGCATGGGCAGGATGAGAACAGACAAAGACCAACACAGGAATTGCGTGAGCAGTCTGACAAAAGTCAAAGAGAACTACAAGAATTGCATGAACATGAGGAAGCTAATCGAAGAGTAATGCAGGAATTGCGAGTGCAGGATGAGAATGGACAAAGATCAATACAGGCATTCATGGAGTCCATAAACAGACAGCTGAAAGAATTCAGGGAGTCCACAAAAGAAATGCTGAATGGAGCCTGCCAAAAGGAATGGGACTCCAAGGAACCATAGCCAATCAACTAAGTGCTCAGAGAATAAAAACTAAACACCAAATTAAGGAAGTAAAGAAGTTCATACAAGATCTAAAACAAAGCTCAAAGAGTTTGAAGCCATCGACCAATTAGAAAGAAAAGAAATAAAAGAACATAGTAGAAAGTCTTGACAGTAGGTTAGACCATGAAGAAGATATTATAAAGCCTAGATATTATAAAGAAAGAACATACAACTATCCAAGACAAATCCAAGAAATATGATAGCTATATTTAACATTTGGAAGAGACCATCAAAAGGCCTAATATGAGGATAATGGATAGAGGAGCACCTAAAGACAGAAGTTAATGTTCTAGGAAATTTGTTTAACAGGGTCCTAGCAGGGAACTTCTCAAACATGCAAAAGGATAGGCTTATTCAGATACAAGAAATTTTTAGAACCCCAAATAGACCATAAAAGAACAGGACATCCCACCGTCACATTATAATCCACATGGGATCAATTAAGACCAAGGGAAAGATCAATCACTTATAAAGGGAAACTAATTATAATCACCTCAGATTATTCAGCAGAGACAATTAAAGCAAGAAGACTCCAGAATGATAAATGCCATGCCCTAAAGACAAACAACTATCAACCAAGAATACGGTACCCAGCTAAAATCTCCTTCATAACCGAAGGTCAAATAAAAACCTTCCATAGCAAAGACAAATGAAACAATATATCTCTATCAAACCAGCCCTACAAAAGGTACTTAAAGATGTCCTACACATAGAAAACCAAGAAGACCATAATAAAGGCTGAGAAACAGCACCCAAAAGAGATACAAGAACCATAGGAAGAACCCAGTTGGCACAGCCCCCAAAAAGATGGATAACATGGGAGCAACTCCCAAATACCTCTAAGTCCTAACTCTTAAAATTAAGGGATTTAATTCTCCAATTAAGCGACATAGACTGTCTAGTTGGATTAAAAAGCAAGATCCTTCTATCTGTTGCCTTCAGGAGTCACATCTTGCCCATAAAAGCAAACAACTTTTTACTATGGAGGTTCCTAAAAAGACTCCACATAGAGCTCCCCTATGATCCAGCAATCCCACTTTTGGGCATTTACCCAAATGTTTACAAACAAGACCACACTAAAGCTACCACCAGCACAACTATGTTTATTGCAGCATTATTTACTATAGCTAAGATATGGAACCAACCCAGATGCCCCTCAGTAGATGAATTGATCAAGAAAATGTGGTATATATACACAATGGAATTCTATGCCTCCATCAGACAGAATGACATTGCCCCATTTGTTAGTAAATGGAAAGACTTGGAAAAATTATATTAAGTGAAGTAAGCCAAGCCCAAAGAAACATAGATCCCATGGTTTCCCTCATTTGCAATAGTTAGTATATATATGAGTCAAGCAGAAATGGTCAGATAAGGTGATGTTAGGAAAATGAACCCTAAGATATGTATTTAAATTGTTTTTCTTTCATGCATTTGTTTCTAACGCATTTATATGATTATTTCTTTGTTGCTTTGTATGTCCCTCCCCACAGTATAACCCCTGCTTTCAGTGTATTTGACGTCGGTATAATTTGTGGAGGGGAAGGGGAAAAGCAAGTCGTTTAAATAAGGATACAGTGGACCCGTTGCAACAATGAGAAGTACAAGTTGTCATGTCGAAAACAATCTTTACAACTTTAGTGGGGGTGTGGGTGAAGAATTGGGTGGGTGGGGGAGGCTTGGAAGAGATGGGAAGGAGAAACAAACTAGGAGGCTACAATGCTTCATAAGAAATGTACTCATTAACTTGCCCATGTAATTGTAACCCCTGTGTACAGTCTTGTCACAATAAAAAAAATTTAAAAAAACAACTTTTGAAAGTGAAAGGCTGGAACAAAATATGCCAAGCAAATGGAGTCCATAAACAGGCAGGAGCTGCAAGGCTAATGTCAGATCAAATAGACTTCAAATTAAAATTAGTGAGAAGAGATTAAAAAAAAAAAGGTCACTACATACAAATTCACTGATCTCACCTCCAGGAGTATATTACAATACTTAATATCTAATCGCCAAACAACGGAGCACCCAAATTTATCCAAGAAACATTACTTTCCCCCAAAACTCACATAGATCCAAAGACACTAATTGTTGGGGACTTTAACACACCATTATCCCCACTAGATAGATCAACTCGGCAAAAACTTAACAGAGAAAACGCAGATCTAAACAACTGCATAGATCAACTAGATTTAACAGACATCTACCAAATATTTAACACAGCAGCATCAGAATACACGTTTTGCTCAGCAGCACAAGGGACCTTTTTGAAAATTGACAATATTTTATGTCACAAAGCAAACCTGTCCAAATTGAGAAACATTGAAATTATACCTTACATTCTCTCAGACCATAAGGGAATAAAATTAAAACTCAACACCAAAAGCCACCAAAGAAAGTCCGGTAACACATGGAGGCTAAACAACACACTGCTGAATCATGAGTGGGTCATGGAAGAGATTAGAAAGGAAATTCAAATGTTCATGCTATTCAACAAAAATGAGCACACAAATTACCAGCTCCTCTGGGACACAGGAAAGGCAGTACTCAGAGGCAAGTTTATAGCTCTGAGCTCCTGCATCAACGAATTTGAGAGATCTGAAACCAACAATTTAATGACACTTCTAAACTTTCTTGAAAAAGAGCAGCAAGATAAACCCCAATCCAGTGGACCGAAAGAAATAATTAAAGTTCAATTTGAATTAAATGAATTAGAATCCAAAAATTCCACAGAAGGAATCAATAAAACAAATAATTGGTTCTTCGATAAAATTAACAAAATTGACAGATCTTTAGCAAATCCTATCAGAAAAAGAAGAGAACACACCCAAAAAATAAACTCAGAGATGAGAATGGAATCATCACCAAAGAAACAACCAAGATTCAGAACATTATAAGGGAATACTTCTCAAAATTTTATGCTAATAAGTTTGAGAACTTGACAGAAATTGATCTTTTTTGCTAGCAAATATTGTCATGCTGAAACTAAACCAAGATGAGTTAAACCACCTTAACAGGCCCATATCAAGCATTGAAAGAGAAACAGCAAGGAGACCTCCCATCTAAGAAAAGTCCAGGACCAGATTGTTTTACAGCAGAATTCTACAAGGTCTTCAAAGCAGAGCTCACATCAATACTCTTCCACTACTTCACAGCTGTTCCACTCTTTCTATTATACAGTATTTTCCCCAGTCCCATATCTTGTGTTGCTGCTCTCATATATTTTATTTTATTTTTAATTGAAATTTTAGTGTCAATTTAATGTACAAAGGTGTTATAGTTACATAAGTATGGTAATGAGTTCATTTCTTTTCTAACTTGTTACCCCTTCACCCATTTTTCTCCCTCTTCCCTCCAAACGGCCCCTCCAAGATTATTTCAAACATGTTGTCTTGTGATTATCACTGTTGCATAGGTTCCTCCTTTGTCCATTGTCTCACCATTTTTTCCCTTTCCCTTCCCTAGTTCAGATCAACATATTTACAATACCCCGGGTATTAAAAACAAATACAGTGACTACAGGGGATAAACCATATGTGGGGAAAAAAAAACATAAGGATGAAAAAGAATCACATAGTACATTAAGAATAACAAAAATAAAGAACAGGTCTTGGGGTTCATTTCACTTGGAATCACCTTATATGGTCAAATGTACATAACTATAGAGCTATTCTGCTAATATACTAAGATTATCCATGATGTACACAATAATGCTCCCTATTATCCAGTAATCCCACTTCTCAGCATTTAACCAGGTGAACACAAACAAGACCATAGTAAAGCTACCAGCACAATTTTGTTTATTAAAGTATTATTTAACATAGCTAAGATATGGAATGAGCAGAATAGCTCTATAGCTATGTACCTATGACCGTATAAGGTGATTCCAAGTGAAATGTACTCCAAGACATGTTGTTTGTTGTTCTTAATGTACTATGTGATTTGTTTTTATCCTTTTGCGTTTTCCCCACCTATGGTTTATCCCCTATAGTCACTGTATTTGATTTTGATACCTTGGGTATTGTAAATATGTTTATCTGAACTAGGGAAGGGAAAGGGAAAAATGATGAGACAAAGGTCAAAGTGGGAACATATGCAACAGTGATACTCACAAGACAATATATTGGAAATAATCTTGATGGGGCCATTGTTAGCAAATGGGAGAAAAGTGGGGGAAGGGGTAACCTTAGAAAAGAAATAAATTTGTTCCTTACTTATGTAAATATAACCCCTCTGTACATTACCTTGACAGTAAAATTTCAATAAAAAATAAAATAAAATACATGAGAGCACCAATAAAGGATATGGGACTGAGGAAAATACTGTACTATACAAATAGTAGAAGAGCTGTGGAGAGCAGTAATTTTACTTCAACCTAGCAAAAAATCAACTAGCATACAGATTTTCAGCCTCATGTCAGTCACTAAAAAGGGAAAACAAAACACACAATCAGCAAACCAATAGAGATAAAATAGAAAACTAAACACGTAAAATGAAGAGACAATTTGGACCAAAAATGACAAATGATAAAATTAGGAAACAAATAACAAGCTGGTAAGTTTAAAAAATATTACCAATAATTCTATTAAATATTGTTACATCACAATGTGTTAAAACTATAAGTAAAATTACAGTTTAGAACTCTATCATTTTAATAATAGTTTATTTATTATTGATTTCTTGATGTTGAATGTTTAGTATATAATTTTACTTTTAGGAGCTGTAGAAAAGAAGAAAGTTAAATAATTTTAATAATATATTTCATGAAATGTAAAACTGAGAAGCATTAGAATTTAAATAAATAATATATCATTACTGTTTTAATTCCATGAATTAATGTAATAATTCAAAGTGTATTCTACACTTAGCAGTCGCCTTAACATCAAATAATAAATTATTGCACATGACTCTTGGTATTAGGTGGAAGGGTTCAGCACTGTGGTAAAATTCACACGACACAAAACATGAGGGTATGACTCCTGTCATCTTGCTTAAATTGTGGAAATTTTATTTCTATAAGCCTGTTAAATTCTTGTCTAGGTTACATCTATACAAGTAAATACAATTATATACATGAGGAGTATTTCAGATGATACATAAAAGTCATATTCATTAATTAAATTTTTCTATTCTGTACCAAATAAATATTTATAGAGACACTGAATTTCTGAGTGGATGATGGTGTATGTGTGCTAGCTTATTTGTATTGAGGCTTATTTTATATTTCTGACATTCTACAGTTGGATTTAATTTTCCATAAGGGGTTAAGTGTATTATATTGGATATATGAAAGTAAACTGAATATTTATTCCATTAATACTTTGCCTCTTGTCTAATCCCAATATAAATTATCCATATATTTGAAGTAATGAAAATAACAACAGATATAAGCAAGATAAATCATTCTGTAGTAGACAACTATTTTCACCTTTATTTTTATGGTTGGTCCTCTTTTACACTAGAGAATATTCTTGGGGAAATGTCCTCCAGGCTGATGACAACTGCCGAATATTATGGTTTGATATATCATAAGAGAAGGAAGGAAGGGGCAGCTTCCTTCCAAAAGCCTGCTCTCAGCAATGTGATCAGTTTTATGGTGGTGAGTTGGAAATGAACATTTTTCACAGTCAACCTTGAAAAATCATCTTGATAGACTATTTCTGTAAGTGGTTACAGAGGATTATTGATGGCTTTGCAAGGATGCAAGATTGCCTCATTTTGAAACAATTTAAACAAGAAATTAGTCAGTTGTTCATTGCATCTTTAGGAGAAAAACCAATTGACTCTAGGCCAGAGGATCACTGGGGCCCAAGAAGCTACTACCTTAAATAGTAATCCTAAACCTCTAAAAAAAAAATCAAAACAAAACAAACAAAAACTCTATTGAGCACAGCCAGTCAGGGCTACTATCACTGCCTACATGAAATCAGGCAAGAAACAGAAGCTGAGATTCATTTACCTGATAACTAATATATATTTTTATGAGGCAGACTGAAATTAGACTACAGAGAGAGGGTCAGAAAGACTGATGAGAGAGACTAAAATTGGTCACACGAAGATTGGAAAGTAGACTGCCTTGTGGAACAAATAAATCATACAAAGCCTGTGCATGTAAAAACAAGAGAGTAGACCAAATTCCAAAAGTGCACGTTTTCGTAGAGGACAGCTTAATGAATTGTCAATGGAAATCTTTGAAATCTTAAATATTTGACCACATGTGGGAGAAGGCCAATTGCTGAAGAGAAAGAAAATGTCATCACTTTGTTAAGAGGTCCAATATCACTTTAGGAACTAATCAAGCACAGATTTGTTATAAAAAGAGAAAATAAGTATACCAAACGAGGTTTTCATTTGTTTTGATGTAACAGTTCTTGATTTACATGCTAGCAATTAACATAATATTGATCCAGTCCCACACCTGAGTTGATATTGACTGCAGTATTCCTACACGAAGGAAAAGAGAACATTTACAATGTCTGATGAAATGAGTTGAGGATGAAGTGTTCTAATAGTGATATCTGAGGTTTAGACACAGGTGAAGAAGTACATATTCTTTTCTAAAAATCCCCCATTTTTCGCCTGGTGCTAGTCACTCACAGCTTTATTCCTAGCTACTCAGGAAGCTAAGATCTGAAGACTGCGGTTCAAAGCCAGCATGGACAGGAAATTCCCTGAGACTCTTATCTCCATTTAACCACCAGAAAATTAGAAGTGGCTCAAGAGGTAGAGAACTCACTTTGAGTTGAAGAGCGCAGGAATAGTGCCCAAGCCCAGACTTAACAACAACAACAAAATGTCTCCCATTTCTTAGACTGCCTACATCTTTTCCTAACATTCAACAAAGAAGCCATTTTATCACCCATTACCTTTAAGTCCTATCCTAGCTACTGTAAATAGAATGATTTGGTATCTTATGTCAAAAGGTTCATATTTGAGGAAACAAATACCAACAGTGGTAACTATTTTTCCAGCCCTTGAACTCTGGACCTGGGCCCTGAACATGGTTATGTTGATAGCTTTCATGGGAACTTGTGGGATTACTGCCCATGAGGGGAATTACTGGGTCTTAAGGGAGATCTATGTTTAGTCTTTTCAGGAAACTCCATACTGCATTCCACAGTGGTTGAACAAGTTTAATTTCCCACCAACAGTGTAGTAGAGTTCCCAATCGGCTACATCCATGCCAGCATTTGCCATTGTTAGTTTTCTTGATAATGGCCATTCTAACTGTGATGAGGTAGAATCTGTCATGTATACATGTAGATTTGTGGGCACCTTCCAGCTACCATAAATGAATGAATCCATAAACCTATATTTCTCTGAGTCTGCAGTCCTTTCTCTTTGCTCTTAGTATAATTTTGCCAAGCCTTTTATTTTCCTTTAATACTGGTGAGAAGTCATCGTTTCGATGGATGTATAGAATTCCATTATGTGTGTGTGTGTGTGTGTGTGTGTGTGTGTGTGTGTGTGTGTGTGTGTGTGTAAGATGACTATAGGCCCATGATTTCATTTCTAAGCCTTCTGCTTCATGTGTAATTTTGTAATTCCATATTAATTTTGGATTGTTTTCTCTACTGCATTGAAGAATATTGTTGGGATTTTGATGAGTATTGCAATGTCAATTATTTGCGGTCAGTGTAGGAGTTTTTGCCATGTTAATTCTTCGAACCAGAAGCATAGAAAGATTTTCCATTTCCTTGACTCTCTTTCAATTTCCTTTTTTAGATTTTAAAGTTTTCACAGTAGAGATCCCTCACATTTCTACTTAAATTTATTAATTCCTACTTTTTTGTTGTTGTTTTGTTTGTTTAGATTTGATTTGATTTTGAGGCTACTACATATGAGGCTGATTTTTGGATTTCAGCCTGGTTCTTCCCATTGTTGGTCACACAGGAATACTACATATTCTTGTATGTTTTATACCCTGCTACATTGCTGAAGATTAGCATCACTTTACTAACTTGATGGAAGAAGCTATAGGGTCCTTTAAATACAGGATCATTTCATCTGTAAAAAGGAATAGTTTTACTTCTTCCCTATTTGGATCCCCTTTGTGTTTTTTTTCATTGTGGTAATACTGTACAGAGGGGTTACAATTACATGGGCAAGTTAATGAGTATATCTCTTATCAAGCATTGTAGCTTCCTCCTTTGTTTCCCCTTCCCATCCCTTCCCATTCTCCCCTCTGCCCCCACCCAATCCTCCTCCTACCTACCCCCCCTCACCAAAGTTGTGAAATTATTCTCTTGCCTATTGCTCTTGCTAGAAAGTCCACTACCATATTGAAGAATATTAGAGAGAGTGGACATCCTGGTCTCATTCCTGATTTTAATGTCTTCATGTTTCCACCATTAGGTAAATGCTAATAATCTCTGTCATATACATACTCTGTATTATATTGAGGAAATGTGCATGCATTCTTAGCTTCTCAGACCTTTTAATCATAAAGGGGTTTTGGAGCTTGTTGAAAGCTAATTCTATATCCCTATAGACAATCATGTGTTTCTTGTCTCTGCTTCTGCTTATGGTTTGTATTATGTTTATTGACAAGTATATTGAATCCAAATGTATCCTAGAATGAATACTGTTTGATCATAGCATATGATTTTTTGTTATTTGTTATATTTTGTTAGTAAGAATTTTATTGAGAAGTTCTGTATCATTCCTTATCAAAGAGTTGAGTTCATAGTTCTCTTCTTTGGTGAGTCCCTATGTGTCACTGACCTTGGCTGGGGGAGATGTTGTGGAGATTGGAAGGAAGGGATGGTAGGGGGAAAACAAAGAGGAGGCAACAATATTCAATACTAAATGTACTCATTACCTTGTTCATGTAACTGTAACTCTCAGTACAACATTTTAAAATAAAAAACGTGCAAAAAAAGAAACAATGTAATGCTCAGAGAAGCATTTCGGGGGCAAGGGAAAGATGTCTAAATAGCTGTACAAAATTCTACTCTGCTTTGCTTTTAATGCTCAGTATGGAACTGAATAAACATAACTGCTTCCATTAAAAAAATCAAGTCACTGCCTTGGAACTGAGCCAGTATTTTTGCTATTGCTGGGATTTGATTGCACCACCCATGTAACGTTTTGCAACAAGGGTGAAGGCGAAGCTCACTGTACTTGAGGAAATGAAATTCAGGCTAGAGTTCCCAGGGACTGAATGAAGGCCCTGCAATGGAAAAAATATTTCCATACATGTGTAATATATGATATATACTTACATATGTATGTTTATTACATATTTTTATTTTCTTATTGATTTTGTATTTATGTATTATTTGATTCATTTGTTTTTTTTGTATTAAGTGTTGTTATACACATATTCTTACATGTTATACATTTATTTACAAATATACAAAATAATTTAGGACATTGACTCATTTTACATTAATACTATATTGAGTGATGAAACATAATGCATAATTAAATGGAGGCATGTTTAGAGTCTCTCCCCAGCATGAGCCTTGTCTTATTTATCTATGGACATCTTCCTATAGGGATTTCTGTACATGATTTATACTCAAAAGCCTTTTCTTTAGGATAGGCAAGTTGAGGGATAAAATTGCAACGTTGGTGTTAAAATATGGCTTAGTAATAAAGAGCTCGCTCAGCATGCATGAATGACAAGGTTTTAATTCTCAGTGCCACATATTCAGAAAAAGCCAGAAGCTGTGGAATGGCTCAAGTGGTACAGCGAAAGACTTGAGAAAAGAAGCTCAGAGACAGTACCCAGGCCCTAAGTTCAAGCCCCAGGACTGTTAAAAACAATAGACCAGATGCCGGTGGCTCACTCCTGGAACCCTAGCTTATAGGAGGCTGAGATTTGAAGACCACAGTTCAAAAACAGCCTACACAAGGAAAGCCTGTTAGACTCTTATCTCCAATAAAGCACAAAAAGACCTGACATGGCACTGTGGCTCAAGTGTTAGAGTGTTCACCTTGACCTGAAAGGCTCAGGGAAAGTGCCCAGGCTTGATACAAGACACACAACTGGAAAAAATGAGGATTAAAGAAAGTACTTTTCCTATTTGCTAACTAAGAGAACATTCTGTGGAAAATGAATGCTGATGTACACCAGAACTGGAGTCAGAGCTCAAGGTTCAAGTGTAGCACATCCATATACCCAGACTCTCTGACACTATCATTATAACCTTGTGTCCTACAAGGTTCTGAAAGGACCAATGTTGAAGGGCTTAATATGATCCACAAGCCTTTGTGATAAGCAGTTGACTTGTATTGTCAATTTCATTACACTTCTGAAGCTAGTAGAGCTCCGGAAGCTCATGCCCATCAACCTAGCTCAGAAGGCTGAGGTCTCAGTATCACAGGCTGAAGCCAGCCAGGGCAGGAAAGTCTATGACACTCTGACTTCCACTTCTGAAAGGTCTGATGTTCAAGAGCCTCCTGTGCTTCCCTTGGTGATGAGAAGTTATTCGCACTCTAAGTATTCTTAGAATTCTCCAGCTATAGAAGCAGGAAAGAAACATTGGCCCATCCTGGATTCAAATGAAGTTCTCAGGATCCAAGCCTTAGCCCTGTTGGCACGAAGAACTCCAATGAAACACCAGGATCAGGCTTTTCTCAGCCTCTTCAAACAATGACTAACCTTCCTCCTTCAGGTGAACCGAGCCTCAGGCTATCATTAGGTTAATAATAGTGAGCCAGTTTAGTGGGGGAGAAGGGAGGAATAGAGTAGAAAAACCCTGCTCTCTGGACTTAGGGAGTGGGTTTTTGACTCTCCATCTGTGAGATTTGAAGGCCCTTCTTCTACCTCTGCCAGTCCCTTCTCCTTCCTTCATTCTCCACATCATTAAAATAAATCCCCAGACCAAAGAGAGGCAGGGCCATTTCTCTACTGTCTCCAAGCATCTGAGTTAGAACCTGTCTCTGCCCTCTTGGCTCTGGGGCCTTCCGCTGTCTAAGAACTGGAACAGAGACAGTGTTCTTGCTCTGTGGTTGTGTGAAGGGGATGTTGGTGTCCTGACACACTGTAGAAGGCCTCATGACAGAATTGTTCCCTTGTTTCCTTCTAATGTCCAAGACCAGATTCATTTATTATCTTTTTATCTACCTATCTATCTGTCTGTCTGTCTATCTATCTATCTATCTATCTATCTATCTATCTATCTATCTATCTATCTATCTACCTACCTACCTATCTACCTATCTATCTATGTATCTATCTATCTATCTATCTATCATCAATCTATCTACCTACCTACCTAACCAGCTAGGTAACTTTGTGTGAGTTCTTGGGTTAAACTCGAGGGCTGCGCACTATCTACAGCACTCTACTACTTCAGCCACAGCATCAATTCTGGCCTTTTCGGTGTATGTGCTATTGAGAAAGCGAAACCAGGGCTTCTTGCATGCTAGGCAAACACTCTCTCACTAATCCACATTTCCAGCCTCCTCATTTTTTTCTTTTCTTTTTAAAAATATTTATTAATTTTTTGTTGTGAAAATACTGTGGAGTGGGGTTAGAACAAGTTTACACTCCCACAATCAATGAAGTAAGGTTCCCTTCTGTCCACATCCCCTCCAGCATCTGTTGTTATTAGAGTTCTTGATTTTTGCCATTCTAACTGGGGTGAGGTGGTATCATAATGTTGTTGAAGTCGTTTGGCCAAAATTTTGTATAGAAGTTTTGCCTCAATGTTCATCAAAGAAATGGGTCTATATTTCTCTTTCTTTGATGAGTCCTTGCCTGGTTTTGGAATGAGGGTTGTGATGGCTTCATAGAATGCGTTCGGTACTGAACTTTCTCTTAAATTTCATTGAAGAGTTGGAGGAGTATTGGTGTGAGCTCAGGTTTGAAGGCCTTGTAGAATTCTGCTGTAAAACCATCTGCTCCTGTATTTATCTTAGATGGGAGGTCTTTTACTGCTGTCTATTTCAATGCTTGATATGGGCCTGTTAAGATGGTTTAACTCATCTTGGTTTAGTTTTGACATGTCAATATTTGCTAGGAAAAGGCCCATTTCGGCCAAGTTCTCAAACTTATTAGCATGAAGTTTTGAGAAGTATTCCCTTATAATGTTCTGAATCTTGGTTGTTTCTGTGGTGATGTTTCCATTCTCATCTCTGAGTTTATTTATTTGGGTGTGTTCTCTTCTTTTCCTGATAAGATTTCCTAAGGGTCTGTCAATTTTGTTAATTTTTTCGAAGAACCAACTCTTTATATTGTTGATTCTCTCTATAGTTTTTTGGGATTCTAATTCATTTAATTCTGATTCAATTTTAATTATTTCTTTCTTTCTAATGGATTGTTGTTTACCTTGCTGCTCTTTTTCAAGGAGGTTCAGATATCTCATTAAATTGTTGTTTTCAAATCTCAATTTGTTAATGCAGGAGCTCAGAGCTATAAACTTGCCTCTGAGTACTGCCTTTGCTGTGTCCCAGAGGAGCTGGTAATTTGTGTGCTCATTTTTGTTGAATAGCAAGAGCATTTGAATTTCCTTTCTAATCTATTCCAATACCCACTGGTGATTCAGCAGTGTGTTGTTCAGCCTCCATGTGTTACCAGACTTTCATTGGTGGCTTTTGGTGTTGAGTTCTAATTTTATTCTCCTGTGGTCTGAGAGAATGGAAGGTATAACTGTATTATCTGTATTATACAGAAATGAAAAAGAAATATACAGAGAAGTACGTGGATATAATGAGAGAAGGGGAGGGATGGAAAGGAGATGTGCAAAACTTAAAAATGAAAATACTTAAAATATTATATAGGTATAAAGAGGTAGTACTGCTCTTAAGGAACTTCAGTCTAAAAGGTTTTGAATTGAGTAAAAAATTTGTGGATTAAATGTGTACACAATGGGGGATAAGGTCTAATATTCAACTGTGGGTATATCTGAGGATGTGCAGAACAACAATTAAGTCACATAGAGAAGAATGAAAGAGAAGAAATGGTGAAAGAATAAGAAAGAAAGAAAAAAGATCAGAAGTTCACTAGAGAGAAAAATAAAACGAAGTTTTTTAAAAGGAAAAAGAAATAAAGAAAAATGCACACACATATATACCCTAAAATAAAAACTATAAGAGGAAAAAATGTTACTAAAAACAATTTTTTTTGTGTGAAAAACTGTACACAGGGGTTACAACTACATGGGCAAGATAATGAGTACATTTCTTATCAAGCATGTAGCCTCCTCTGTTCTTTCCCTTTCCCATCCCTTCCAAGCCTCCCTCCCCCACCCAATCCACCCCCCACCCCCCATCAAAGTTTTAAAGTTCATTTTCAACATGACAACATGTACTTCTCATTGTTACAACGGGTCCACCTGTATCCTTATTTAAACGACTGTTTTTTTTTTCCTTCCCTTCCACAAATTATAGCAACATCAAATAAAATGAATCATTTAGCAGGTCACAAGAACTTAATTGCGGCGTGACCAGCCAGACTCAGCTCCACCCAGGGAAAATTCACCCAACTTAGGCCCCAGCCCCTGGAATGGCTTTCTTCACTGGGTAAACAGAGCCAGAGGCTGCCCCTCTCTTTAGCAGCCTTGACAATCTATTGAAATTCTGTAAACATAAACCCTGAGAATGGCTCCAGGCTGGGCTCTGTGAGTTTCTTACTAACTAGCCCCCGGGAAAAGCTACTGTTTGCTGAAAGGCCTCAACTCTACCCAGAACCTAGCCTCATCACAGCATCTCCAAACTTGAGGAAAAAGCCATCTCCCTCTTTTGTGATACTCAAAGCAGAACTGCCTCCCATTGAACTAACCTGAGAGGAGGATCACAAAATCATGGGTAAAGCATAGCATTTTTTCTGCTTGTGCAAACAAACTGACTTAATAAACCAACCAAGCCACAGGAAAATCAAACAGCACAAGCAGACCAGAGACTCTAGCAAGAGGCTGGTTATGTACACAAGGGAGATACAGAATTTTTTCCACACCTCCCAAAAAAATCAAAGTACTTTTTTTCATTCTTTGTACCTTTAATAAAATTTGTTTTCTTTTCTAAAACTTTTTTTTAATTTTTAATTTTTACCTTTTTTTGAAAAATATTGTTTTCTAATAACTTATTTTTCCTCTTATAATTTTTTAGGGGTATATGTGTGTCTGTGTTTTTCTTTCTTTCTTTTTTTGCTTCAGTAGCTGCACTTTAGCATTTAAGATTTCTAGTACATGACTATGTTTTATTCAGGATTAAATGATTTCAGGAACTAAATTTTTTCTAGTTACATTTCATTGAAAAAATATGTTGATGAAAATTAATGAAAGGATAACAGGTTATAGTAGAAAGAAATCTTAAACACTCATTATGGTAGGCAGTAAAATACCTTCTCAAAATATCCATAGTCCCCATATATCTTATCCCTCAAATATACATTTACATTTTATATATAATTTTGTGAAATAATCACCTTTCATTACCTAAATTACACAAATTTGAATAATTATCAGATGGGGAAAGTATACTCAAATGGGTAGTTAAAAGTCTCAGCTGTAGTTCAAAGGGACATGATTAGGTAAGAACCATCAGAAAGATGTAAAGATGCTACATTAGAAGATAAGGGAAAAGACAACAACCCAGATTCTGAAGTTTATGGAAAGCTGAAAGACCCCAGACCCCCTGCGATGCTTTCTTCAATGGGAGGGCACCCCAAGAACCAAGACTTCAAGCCAGCAGCTGCAATAAGCAAGAGGAGTTTATTTGGCGTTTGCGCAAACCGACTCTCTGTCTGAGGCAGACAGGAAGCCCTGAGCAGTGGTTATAGGCACTTTTAAAGACAAAAGCCATAGGATTAGCATAAGGCCCCAGGTTTCCCAGGATTGGCTCAGTTTACTACACGGGGAAGTTTATAACACTCTTTGTAATAAAACAATTGGCATGGATAGTCACTCTGGGAGATAAGGGTTAGGGAGTTTACGGAGTTACAGACTTGTGATTAATTAATATTTGGCCTAATTTGTTGGGCTCACCAGATGGTCCTTATCTTGGGCCCTCTAAACCATGAATTTTTACACAAGAATGCAGAGGAACATACTCTTTGTACCTTATCTTGGGTCCCATTTGGCTATCTGGGAAATTCACTTGTTAGTTCTTTATTTACAACTACAGAGCTTGTCCCAGGGCCGACATCTAGACTCCGAAGCTTTTTATTTATCTCCAGCGAGGGGAAGGGTCAGTGCTAGCGCAAGCAAGTTTACAGAAGCAAAACCAGCAGTTAGCAACTGTAAAATGTAACTCTAATTTTTGATCTTTCAAAGCAAAACAGGAAGTAAATGCCTTTTCCACTAGAATCATCTGAAAAATGTTTTAGCTCTGTAGGTGGCTTGATTTTAATCTAGTGTGATTTCTTTTAGATTTCTGTCCTTTAGAAATATAAAATGATAAATATGCATTACTCAAACCAATTAACTTGTAGAAAAATTTTACAGCAGATTTGGTTTTGTAAACTATCTAAACTTCGACCTTTTCGTGATGCAACTACAGGGACACCATATGTCCTAGTTTCTGAGAATAAGAAAATGTTGCCACCGGCTTTGTACATGTGTATGATGTACATACTACTAAGGGCCTTGTATGAATGAAGTCTTGAAATTCTAAATAATATATAAATAAGAAGCTCCGTAACTTCATTTTCACATTTTTGTATTACTAACTACCAAAGTTATGTAGAAGGGTAGGGTAAGAATATGGAAATGAAATCTGTATCCTAAAATTATAAAGATAATTTCTGTCATTTTGAGTTATAGTTTGTAAAGTAATACAATATATGGTAAGACAGAAACTCAATTTCCAATTCTTCCTAACTTTCCAATAGAAATTAAAGAATACAGTGAAGTTGTAGACTTTCAGGATGGCATATGATGTTATAGTATCACTAAATGGTGAAAAAGAAGATGACAAAAATGAGTCCCCTGGAACAATGTGAAACAAAATCTACACCTACAGATTGTTATATAGCTAGAAAATAGTTTCCACTATGCTAAGCCTTTGATATTTTGTTTATTTTCACAGCAACTTTCCTCTCTTAGGAAATAACTATTAATACTCAAGGGTTTGCTGCTTATAACCCAGCAACAAATAATGCTTCTAAATGTAAACAAGCATGATACTAAGAGTAACCAAGGCTACTTGTGTTGCTATAGCTGATAAATAAGAAAGATCTTGGGGAATAGTCAAACAATCTTGAACTTTTTCATACCTTTTCTCTTCTCCAACCTGAGAAGTCCTAGTCAAGATATGTAAAACATTAATAAAAATTTTTATATATTTTATTATTCCCACTAAAGCAAATACACTTTTCCTCTTTGCAAGCCTGACTTTGAAAGAGTCAGAACCTCACACTTATTTTATAGACAAAAGGTTATTGCTTTGGCTTAGTAGTTTTCCTGCTTTTGGGTCTTGCTCTCTATTATTTTGGCAACAACATAGAAAAACAAGATAAATCCATTATGCTTATGTTGGATTGTTCAGTCAATCTGTTTTCAAACAAAGATTTCTTTTCTATTCTTCACTGCTAATTAAAGTTTAATTATTGCTCTTTAAATGATAATAAAAACATGATACTTTAACGTATATTCTCATTGAAACCGGTGAAAACAGGAGTGTCTGTGATTGCTTTTTTAATTGGTTTCAAGTATTTTCCTTGGCTATTTTCATTATTGCCTTTGTTCCGGTCTTCTAATCAGGAACACTGGGTTACACAAAAAGATCTTCCTAAGATATATGATGTTAGACAGAAAAGAAAGATATATAATTAAAGATTTTCATCTCTTAAGAGACTGAAAAGCTCAGAAGACATTTTTCTATTACTGGTATGGTTAAGATAACTTGAATGTTTTGGTTCTTAAACTAAGTGAAATGCAGGTAAATTGTTACAATTGTTCCAAACAATGATTTTGGCTTATACTTTTCTGCTCCAATAAGATGAAACCTCTGACAAGGTTGGAGGGCGTATTGATCTCTGGGTAGAAGGATTAATGTTAGAAAGCCAAGGGAGATTCCTAAAACAGCAGTGCCTATCACATATCAGTTAATTGTATTTATGGCATATAAGTATATAAACCTACAAATATGAATTAAGTTAGAAATATGTGATTTATACAATTGAATATCAAGGACAACTAAAACCAGAAAACACTTCAATACAGTTGTATAACCTATTAAATCTAGTGAGGATTTAAAAAAAATTTAGAATATATTTCAATGTCAAAATATTTGTTTATTTTTAACTGTTTATGTTTATTTTTAGTTTTTGTCGGTCATGGGGTTTGAAATCGGGGCCTGAACACTGTCCCTCAGCTCTTCAGCTTAACACTAGTGCTCAACCACTTGAGTCACAGCCTGTTTTCTGGTGGCTCCTTGGAGATAAGTGTGTCAGGGACTTTCCTGACTAGGCTGGCTTTGAACCATGATTCACCTCACCCCAGTTAGAAAGGCTATAATCAAGAACTTCAATAACAATAGATGCTGGAGGGGATGTGGACAGAAGGGAACCTTACTGCATTGTTGGTGGAAATGTAAACTTGTTCAACCACTTTGGAAAGCAGTATGCAGTTTCCTCAAAAGACTGCACATAGAGCTCCCCTATGACCCAGGAATCCCTCTTTTGGGCATTTACCCAAATGTTTACAAACAAGACCTCACTAAAGCTACCAGCATGACTATATTTATTGCAGCATTATTTACTATAGCTAAGATATGGAACCAACCCAGATGCCCCTCAGTAGCTAGGGTTACAAGCATGAGCCAGTGACACAGAGCTACATAATTAGTTTATACATATTTATGAAGTATTGAGTGGTAATCTCATTCATTTATATGTTGTGTAATGATAAACTACATCCTATACATTAATTTCGGCATGTAACATTTCTTTTAAGTGATAATGTCAAAAACTTATCATCTGGCTTTGGTGAAATATCTATTCATAACTATAATCATTTTGCATCTTGTGGTATACAATTAATCGATTTACTTTTAGCCATAGAAGTCTGCTAATTGAGGTTATATAAAACATGAATTGTAAAGTGAAAGAAACTCATGGTACCATTACTTGTTTTAAGAAAACAATTATTCCATTTTTTCAATTATATTTCTTTGGGAATGTGTAATATTCATTGATTTAACTGTTCAAGTTGATAACAGTTACATTATATCAAGTTGATTCAAACTTGTATATGAAAATTGCACACTTAACACAAATATACTTCCACTTTCTCCTAACATATGATTTAAATATTAGTAAAGTAAAACTTGATGATAGCGGCTCATGTGTAGAATCCTAGAAACTAATGAGGCTGAGATCTGAGGATTTTGGTTCAATGCCAGTCTAAACAGACAAAAATGTGAAAACTTATCTGCAATTATCCAGCAAAAAGCAGAAGATGAGGATGTGGCTCAAGGAATAGCGTGTCATCATCCATAAGCAAAAAAATACAAGGGAGACCATTACACATTGAGTTCAAGCCCTAAAAATGGCATATACACACAAGACAACAACAAGATGGTAGTATGAAGATCAATAATGAAGACAAAATAGAAGAAAATATCATGAGAAATGTTGTGTAAACATCCGGAAGACAGAAATTATTTGAAAGAATTTTGACTCATGAGAGGGAAAAGTCCTAGTCTCATTTGTACAATCACATTGTAGTCATTTGTGATGAAACCTGGCTATTGCTTAACATGTGAAAGAGTGGATCGGATTACCTGAAATAGCAGACATTACCTGTGACTATGACCATCCCACTCTGCAAAAATTTAAAATTGTGCTTGTTATTTTAAAAAGAACCTCATGTTAAGTCCACAGAACCTGGAGTCCTTAGTTGAGGCTTTATACCAGTGCTTTTGTTTATAACCACTCCTGTTTTACCCCACTTACTTTGTGCAGCTATACCTTACTTAGCTGGCACCAAGCCAAGGTTTTGAACTAGACCCCCTGACTTAATCCCTCCTTTGTCCAGTTACAACTCATTTCACGTGCTATCTATGTTTTAGCATTAGTTGTTTTTTACTAACCCCCACCAGAAAACTCTTGTATTCATGTAAACCCACTATAAATAACGTACGTAGAAAAGGGAGTAAAGGTTTAGCATTGGCTTAGGCTCTCATCTGTAGGTTTGCTCCCTAATAAATCTGTGCTACACTATCTCTTTTTTCTTCAAGGCTTTTGAGTCTGACAAATGATTGATTTGGTTTGATGTAATCCCATTTAGGTAGACTTACTTTGGAAGTTTTGACCTGTGCCAAGGAGCCCTCTTGTTTCCCCTAACTCTTCCTGTAACATTCCTAAGGTATCTAGACTTACATTGAGGTCGTTGATCCATTCGGAATCAATTCTGGTGCAGGAGGATATATAAGGATCTAACTTCAGTTTTCTGAGTACAGCCAATTCTACCAGCACAATTTTTTGAAGAGGCTGTTTTTCATCCATCCTGTGTTTCTGGCTCCCTTATTAAAGATTATATGCCTATAGGAATGGATTCATTTCTGGGTCTTCAATTCTGTTGTATTAATGGAATTCTATGATTCCATTTGAAAGAATGGCATTACACCATTCTTAAGGAAATGGAATGTCTGGAAAAAATGATATTAAGTGAAATAAGCCAGATCGAATTAAATATATTCTGCATGGCTTTCCTCATTTGTAATAACTGGACTATGTCTATAAATCTACAAGTTAAACCAATAGATAGCAAAAGACAAATAATTACACTTGGACATGATTAACTAACAGCACTCTAAGCATTCACATGGCAAGAACAAGGGACGCTATTTTTAGGAGAGGATCACAATGGCTCAATACCTATGCACATATGACCATATAAAATGTTCCTTATACCAATGACCTTTAAGAATCAATCATACATGTTTAATTCATATGTCTATATATAATTTTGTAAGATGTCATAAAACAACCGACTTCTCTTTAAACTCAAAAGCAACATTCTAAGTTTAGAAGATAAAATTGAGGAAAGTTTTCAACACATAAACTAAAATACATAGGGGAAAAGGTGAGAGAGAAAAGATAAGATGAAAAGTAGAATAGCTAACTGTTGAAGAATTCATAAAAAATTTCTGAAACTATTCAAGGGGGCTGAGGTACTGCTCAGTTGTAGAACTAGACTAATATATACAAAGCCATGGGTTCAATCTCCAAGAAGGCCTAATAATAAGTTAATAAATAGTAGTAATACAATAATTACTTGAAATAAATGCCTTCATATTAGAGAGGCCTGAATCCTCAAAGAGTAAACAAAATACTCTCAATTCTTGGACCCAATGACAAGAAAATACAAGAACGAATAGGAAATAATTTTCCTTTTCTCTCCTTTCCTTTCATTTCTGTTTTCTTCTTTTCTTTATTCCTTTGGCACTACTGGATTATGAAGTTTTTAAGGCTCTAACCATTTCAGATTATTTTTCAGGCAAAACCTCCCTTGAGCAATGATCTCTTATCTACAGCTTCCACAAATGTGAGATAACAGGGAAATTACACTATAACTAGCTTACTTTTTTTTTGGAAAATTCTCACTTTTTATTGTCAAAACTGGCCCTGATATCAGTTTCTAATTCACTGCCTTCTAATTAGCAAGGTATGTTTCATCTCAAGCTTGGATATAGACTATTTTTCAAGGGAAAGATTCAATGTTGACTTCTGTTTTGTAGATATCATTGAAGTCTATTGAGATTAGTATAGATCTTTATGATGTAATAAGAACACAGATAAATCCCTTGAATAGATTTTCCAATTTATTTAAATATTTATAGTATGACATCACAAGTAGGACATTAATATTTCACAAGTACATCATGCAGACTTCAGTTGTTTTAATTATTTTGTACACACATTATGTCCAATATATTTTTATATATTATATGAAGATCCCATATCTACAGATACTTTTTTTGCCAAAAAATAAGTCTGTCTCATGCTTCCCTTTAATAATTGAACCCACTACTTCTCTTTTTCTTATCCCAAACCTTTTTCATCCTGGCAACCGACTTGTAGATCATGCCATAAATAAGTTTTTAAGATCGCCTTCAAATTTATGAAAGATTATTCCCAGTTATTGTATGCCTTAATATTGTGTTGTACTCACTCGAGTTGCCCTTTGGTTCTGTTATTAGAGAATGTAGCACAATTCTTTTTCCATTCACCTGAAGAAAGCCTGAATTGATTTCCATTTCTTTGACTACAGGAAATAATGCTGCCATAATCCTCTGTGTTTTGGCCTTTGGGTGAATGTTACATTTTATTCCTATGAGACAAAGCCTGAAGAGCTCAATTCCTCTGCTATACGGTGGGTATTTGTATATTTTGTATTCTAAGAACCTCTCAAAATGTTTTCAGAACTGGCTTTCCCATTTGACATTCCTGCCATCATTCAGTTTCTCTATTTCTGCATTATTAAGGTAATTATTGTATTATGTGAAGTAATACTCATACATGTTTTATGATGTCATTTTAATTTTAATTTGCATTTATTTGAGGTCTGATGATGATTTTCTTGTGTTTATTTTTCACAAGATGTATTTTGCTGGTTTCGAATTGATGTTCTTTTTAACATTAGGTTTTGAGAGTTCTATGCAGAGTCTAGATTTGAGGCCTTCTTCAGGTATAGGATTTGCAAATATTTTATCCTTGACTATAGGTACACTTCATCATCATTATCAGCAGCAGCAGCCGGTGCAGCAAAAGCATCATCATCATCATCATTACTATTAGAATTACTACTATTACTTTTGTACATGTATGTATGGTCCTGGGGCTTGAACTCAGGGTCCCTGTGATTGTTGCATTTTGTTAACAATTAACCCTTTGAGTCATGACTCACTTCTACTTTTTTGCTGATTAATCAGAAATAATATTCTCAGGGACTTTATTTTGTGGTCTGGCTTCAAACAGCAATACTCAAATCACAGACTCCCCAGTAGCTAGGACTAGATATATAAGCACCCTACTCCCAAATTCTACTCACTACTTGTATACAAGCTTTCACAGACCAAATTATTTTACACCTTTATTGAGTTCTACTATATCAAGTTTTCCTTTCCAATAATTTTAATGCCTAAGTTAAGAATGCTTCATCACCAAAATTGTCAAGACATCTTTCTTTGCTTTATATTTACATCACTCTTTTTGTTTTTATGCCATGTTTTAAATCCTGCTTGAAAGTAATATTTGAATATATTGTTATGCTTATGTCAATGTTTATTTTATAATTCTCCCCAATACTGTCTAACCTATTACCACTTATTAAACAGAATGTCATTCCACAAATATTTGGTTTTATCTCTTCTTAAATATTCCATGATAAAAATTATATGAATCTAATCTGGAGCTTTAACGACCCATTAAGCTGTGTAAGATTTCCTCTAAAAACATAACAATGTTACACTAATAGCTTTAAGATTGAGCAGAGAAATAGATTCCAGTTTATTTTCCTTTGTCAATGAGTCAAATAGTACTGGTCAGGTGTTTTTAGAAATTATCATAAACCTATAAATAAAACTGTGAAGTTGGGTGCTTTTGGCTCATGCTTGTAATCCTAGCTGCGTAGGAGGCTGAGATCTGAGGACTGCAGTACAGGAATATCCGTAAGACTCTAATGTCCAATTAACCACCAGAAAGCCAGAAGTGGCACAGTTGCTCAATGGGTAGACCACTCACTTTGAGAAGAGTTGAGGGATAGCACCCAGGCCCAGATTTCAAGCCCCATGAATGACCAAAAAAAGGAGGGAGGTAATTTATGTCTTTGCTCAATGGTACACCGTCATTTTATTCATTTTTGTTGTTTCCTTTTGAAATGGTAATATTACATGGGAAAAATGGATAAAATAGACTACATTTTCTAATTATATGAGCTTTTTAAAATTGGCACATCTGTAGAGGTAGAATATGAAATGATAGCTTCTCAAGGGGAAGGTAGGTTGAAATGATGACAGGAAGTGACTACTAATAAATATTGAAATACTTTGAGAGAGTAGTAATGTAATATTTTCTAGAACTGAAGTTGATGTTCTTACTCCAATTCTTTAAGAATCATTGTACTTTATCAAAGAATTACAGATTACATTTGCAATAACCTTAGGAAAAATTTTATAATACTAGTGGGTGAATCTAAGTGATAATTTAGAATTGACAATCACAGAATTCTGTAATGTATAACTTTAGTATGTTGATGATAAGACTATCAATAAAATATGATCTGTGATATATCCTCTGAGTGTCTATACATGATATTGCGAGTCAGTGAATATTCTACAAAATTATGTAGATATAGAGGAATGAGATAGGATTGAGAGGGATAATGAACCTCAAAGCGCATTGTATTGGTCATGGAATGTGGCTTAGTGATAGACTGCTTGCCTTGCAGGTGTGAAGCCCTGGGTTTGATTTCTCAGTACTACTTAAACAAAAAAGCTGGAATTGACACTCTGACACAAGTTGTAGATTGCTAGCCTGAGGAAAAGAAGCTCAAGGACGTTGCCAAGGCCCTGATTCAAGCCCAGGACTAGCCAAAAAAAAAAAAAAAGATTCATTGTATTAAGCTGGGCACTAGCGGCTCATGCCTTTTGTCCTAAATACTCAGGAGGCTGAAGATTGAGTTTTGATACCAGCACAGACAAGAAATTCTGTGAGATTCTTATCTCCAATTAAATCTCAGAAAAATCTGCAAGTGCTGCTGTGCCTCAAGTGATAGAGTTCTAGCTTTCATCCAAAGGAGCTCAGGGACAGTGCCCAGCCCCAGAGTTCAAAACTCAGGAGAAAAAAAGAAAAAAAAAACTCACTAAACACTATTCATAAACTGCTTTGTCAAATAACAATCCCCATAAAAATTCTTACAGTTAATTTAAAAATGTGATAAGGATAAACTACAAGTCATTTTAGGACGAAGACATAGAATTAAAAAGTTGTTTACAGGGGACAAAGTAAATTTTATATCATGCAGTATGGGTTGAAATGTTCTTTTCCTCTTATATCATTTATGACAATACTGCAAATTGTAGATCAGTTTCCTTGAGGAACAGATTGTATTCTGCTGTCTTTTCATAATAAATAATAGAGGTGATTTTTTGCCTCTTATTGAAGTATATCTAATATTTTAAAGTAGATTTGTCCTAATATAATATTAATTTAATCAATCATTTCATTAGGGCGATGTTGGTCATATTTTTTTTCCAGTAAATCTTATCGCTTATAATAAATGAGAACATGCTGTTTCAGTCTGCTATTAATATGAGAAAACACATTATAAAATTAACTTAAAAGGAGGAAAGATTAATATTGACTTCTGATTTTATACATTTCATTTTATGTTTCGTATTCTCATTGCTTTGGATTGCTGGTGGCACAGTACCCCATGTCAGGAACACGTGATGCATTATGTGTATTCATGGAAGCCAGGAAGTATAGATGAGGTGGAATAGTAGTGGGGAAAGGAAGAAAGAGGAGTAGGGGAAGAGAGAGAAGGAAAAGGAGAAGGCGAAAGAAAATTAAAAGAAGGAAGAGGGAGAAAGGACTTTGATCTTAACATCCTCTTTGATCACAAGTTCTCAGTGACCAAATCTTTATGACTATGCCCATTTGAAAGGGTTCACCTCTTTATGGCAACATAGTGAAAGCTAATTATTAATCCCAATCCTTTATGATTTCCGATTTAATTTATAGAGTGGTGGATAGATATTTCTATACAATTGTGATAATTTCGTTTCTTAATATTTACTTGAATTAGTCAGAGAAGCTATAGAGGTGGTTTGGTTAAACCATTGATGGAGAGATGAATGAAATATTTTGAGTGCAAATGCCTTTTATTTAACAGATAAGGAAGCTTCAAGAGATATCATTTTTCACATTCAAAAATGACTATTTCATTTAACTCATAAAGACTTGAATTTTTCATAATTTTATGGCATTTCCATTCAAGTATTTGTCATCTATAGTGAGATTCTTTCTTTCTAGTTGAAGGAACAATAAATAGTATCATGATCATTTATTTCTTAGTTATTCAATAGAGAGTAGCAATAATATGAATTCCCTACCATTCAAAAATAAGTTCTACTCAAGTCTGTAGGAAAAATTGGATAACTGATGGAATATCATGCTTTGTTATCTCATATTGAGATTGATTCATTTCCAAAATCACTATTGACATAAAATACATGAATTTTTTTGTTTGTCTGAAATGACTTGTTATTCAAACCTCAGAAATACATGACCAATAACTGAGATTTTTATATACCCAAAAAATTTATGAATCTACATTTTTCTGTCAATTATAGTTTAGGTTTAAAGGAAAATTATGTGACTTCAGTAGATAATATTTAATTTAATGTATAATTGCTTCATTCAGCCTGACAGAGCCTATTGATTTTAGTTTACATGAGAAATTTGATTAATGATCCTTTTTCGCTTTTGAATAATAGAATATTTCAATTTGTCCAAAGATTCTCTCATTTAAAACTTTGAGTGTATATTTTTCCTAAAAATGAAAAATATTTTTCACACTGCAAGTTCAAGTTTAATAACTATATAAATATCTAAATTTTAGTTTGTTAAATTGAGCCTCTAGAATTCAGATAATATGAAATTTAATTTATTGTTAGACATATTAAATCTGTGCTAAATATGGATTTCTCAAGCTTGTAATCCTCGCTATTCAGGAAGCTGCGGTTCATAGCCCACACACATCACAATACAAACATATCACACACAAATCACAACACACACACACACACACACACACACACACACACACACACACACACACACACACACACAAAGCCAAAAATGGAATTGTGGCTCAAATGATAGAGAAATATCTTTGAGGGAAAAAAAAAACTAAGGGTTAGGTCTTGAGTTCAAATCACAAGAACAACACACACCCACACACACAATATTATGTCTAAATTCTTATTTTAGTTTGAAGAAATATGCAATATCATGAAAAGTAATATTTGTTACATATCTTGCAACGTTTGTGACATTGTTTTTAGTATAATTTTTCAAAATATAACATAGGATATTAAAATTAATGTTAATCCAGTTATATTTGTAATTACTCATAACACCTTGGAGTACAACACTTGGTATATGTTCTATAGCCAAAAGAAATATTCTAAGTAAAAGAAAGAAAGGAAGATTGGAAGGAAGGAAGAAAGGAAGGAAGGGAGGAAGGAAGGAAGGAAAGAGAAAGAAAGAAAGAAAGAAAGAAAGAAAGAAAGAAAGAAAGAAAGAAAGAAAGAAAGAAAGAAAGAAAGAAAGAAAGGAGGGAAGGAAGGAGGGAAGGAAGGAAGAAATGAAGGAAGGAAGGAAGGAAGGAAGGAAGGAAGGAAGGAAGAAAGGAAAGTACGAAGGAAGGAAGGAAAGAAGGAAGGAAGGAAGGAAAGAAAGAAAGAGAGAGAGAGGTAGGGATGGAGGGAAAGAGGGAGAAAGGAAAAAAGTAAACAAGGAAGGAAAAAAGGAAGGAAGGAAGAAATGAAGGAATGAAGGAAGGAGGGTGAAAGGGAGAGACAAAATCATTTAATTTATAAAATATGCTCTTATTCCAAGATAAACTTCATGTAATTAACCCTTTAGTAAATTCACTTCTTTGCATGTTCTGCATGCATGAATGAAACCAACAAATGAAGAATCATGAATAACCAGGTGAATCTGTTTGCATCTGTAGTAATATGCATGCAAATCTTTTTTCTCATTTTCTATACATTGCAAACAATTTACACTTAGTTATAAATATTCTAAACATTTATGTAGCCAAAGGATGTCAATATATTATATAATTTGAATACTAGTATTTTAGTGCTATTAACGTTACAGTCTTCTTGATATATTAATTACAAAAATTTTATTAAATATTTTATCAGAGAAATTAATATCCTCTGATTTTTGGGTCTGTGGAAGTCCTAATAGCAGAAAATAATTAAAATCAAAGGGCATCTGTATTTGTTGGCTCAAACGAATATTTCTGAAGGCAATTAACTCATCAGAGATTGTTCAAATCTCAGACGGGCCTTAGAAAGGCTGTACAATGTTTACATGGGTACCTGTGATGTGATTCAAGAGCTATTAAACTATCATACTTCACTTTGCCATCACTATAATTCTTCCCATTTTAAGAAGAATCATCCACATAAGTCACACGATATAAGTTTGTCCTTAAGTTATTATCTTCTATGAAATAATATCCAAATGATATACTACACTGAGTTAAAGCAAAAGTTGCAAAGTGTATTGGACGATGTAACTCCTTTCAGATACACATGTTGAAATTCTATTACCCTGTCTGGTGACATTAGAATCAACCTTTCAAAGATGATCCTGCAATAATGATCCTGATTAAGGAAGCCCAATATAATTACTCTGCCATATTAATGTCCAGCAAATAGATTATAATGAACCAGAAAGTGGACCACCATGAGAAAGGAATTGCTTGGAACAACCGTTTTTATAATCAATGTTCAAGCTTCTAGAGTATGGGTAATGTACTTCTTTTGATTTTATGCCACTTACTTTGAAGAATTCTCTTATAAAAGCCAAACGGCTTACAAAAAGCAAAGTAGTTTGGAGTTAAATATCACAAATTTTGATAAAAATATTCATAATATTTTATTATTTGAATTTTATTCTCTAAGTCTCCAGGTTAAAAATATTTTTAAATGGTAATTGAATTGAGGTTCAATTCTATTCAACTATCATAATTAATTTTCAAAAAGTTTTCATTAGCTTTAAGTAGTTGTACAAAGGAGTTGCCATTTACTCAAACAGTATATGGATACAGTGCACCTTGATCAATGTCACCCCTTTCAACATTCTCATCCATCCCTCCCAATCAACCCCAATACTTATGTATCTCAATATTATGTTATGGAATTACTTGCCATTTAACAAAGCAGTTTATATATACAATGCACCTGGAATTGTGTTACCACTTCAATATCTTCACCCCCATTTCACACTACCCCTTCCTTTGTACAGTTCAATTCTGGGAATTATACAATGGATTGTTGCCTGTATTCTATCCTTTTCCCCTTCAATTTCCTACCCCTCTCACATTGGCCCCACTGTCCTCTCTTGCAGTACACATTTACTGTTATGTATTTTGTTGGACTTTGACAGTCTTTTAAGAGAATTATAGTATTTTCACTCTCCATGGACTCCGAAACTTCAGATAATTCATTTGTACCGCCTTGAATCTCGTAAGTGGAACTGCTGGATCATAGGTAGCTCTCTATTCAGTTTTGTGAGCAACTTAAATAGTGTTTTCCAAAGTGTTTGAACAAGATTACATTCCCACCAACAGTGTAATACAGTTTCCTTTGGGCCACAGCCATATCAGTATTTGTGATTGTTCGTTTTTTTATAATGAAATTGTAACAGTGTTGAGCTGAATCTCAATGTTGTTTGGATTTGCATTTCTTTTATGGAGAGAAATGTGTCTATTTGTTATTTTTACTTCTTCTTAGAAGTTATCTTTAAGTCTTTAACCAATATATTAATTGGGTTCTTGTTTATTT
The DNA here is from genome assembly GCF_024711535.1 of Dipodomys merriami. NCBI lineage: Eukaryota > Metazoa > Chordata > Mammalia > Rodentia > Heteromyidae > Dipodomys > Dipodomys merriami. Next base: position 3,262,874 of record NW_027202538.1, on the reverse strand, counting down.
GAGGATTTATTTTTGTTGAATTTAACTTTTTCATCTCTAAATATTGGTTAGTTATGAAAAAGCCTTTTCCGATGCTTAGCTAGTAAAATTCTTCTTCCATCATGTTCTCTTTCTATATATCCTGCTAACTTTTCCTTTGCCATGAAGAAACTCTTCAGTTTGATGCAATTCTATTGATCCAGAAAGAATAATATTACTCCATTAATAAGGAAATGGAAATACTTGGAACAAACTTATATTAAGTGAAGAAAGACACACTCAAAGAAATATAGGTTGTCTGATTTTCCTCATTTGTTTTATTAGAATATGCCTCTAATTCTACAAGTAAACACACTTGAATGGTAAAAGCAAAAACATTACACTTTGACATGTAAAATTATATGTGATTCTAAACATTTATACAGTGAGATCAAAGTAGAATGCCCTTTGGAGAGGATCACAAAGGCTCAATAATTATATGAATATTATCATATAACATAATGTTCATCAAAATGATCTCCAATAAGTAATGACAGATTTTTATTTGTTTGCTTTTTCCTTCTTTCTTCTGATGCTGTTTTTTCTGCACCTTTTGTCTTATATGTAAGTTTTCAAAGGGCAAGGGGGAACAGAAATGGTGGGACAAAGGGTGAACAAATGCAGCAGTGCTACTCAATAGACACTACATTAAAAGTGAACTATACAACTTATGGGGGAAGGAGGTTGAAAGGGAAAAACTGGGAGAACATTAAGGAAGAGGTGACACTTAAAAAAGAAATGTGCTCATTATCTGATTTATGTAATTGTAACCCTTCTGTACATCATGTTTAAAAATTAAAAATGGACCTCAAAAACAGGCCAGAGTAGCTATACTAATACTAGATAAAATAGGCTTTAAATTAAAAGTGGTATGAAAGTAAAAAGAGATAAAGAAGGACATTAAATATTGGTAAAGAAAACTCTCCATCAGGAGTATATAACAATTCTAAATATCAATGCCCGGAATCCTAGAGCTCCCATATTTATCAGACAAATACTACTTACCCTAAAAACATGTAAACATCCAAACACATTGTGGTTCCTTGAACACATCATTCTTACCTCTGGACAGGCCAGCCAGGTAAAAACTTAGCAAAAAAACTTCAGAGCTAAATAACTGCATTGACAAGTTATACCTAACAAATATCTACAGAATATTTCATCTAGCAGTGTCACAATATATATTCCTCTCAACAGCGCACAGAACGTTCTCCCAAAGAGATCATATCTTAGATCACAAGGAAATCACAATGAAATTACTCCTTGTAATCTGTTAGCCCACGATGGGACCAAATTAGATCTTGACATCAAAAGGCATCACAGAAAATTCTGAAACTCACAGAGACTGAATAACACATTGCTAAATCATCAGTGAGTTACTGATGAGATATGGAAGGAATTTCCAACGTTTGTAGAATTAAGTGGAAATGAAAAGACAAAATACTACCTCCTCTGGGATACAACAGCACAGGCAATACTCAAGGAAAATTTATATCTTTGAGTATGTACATCAACAAATCAGAACAATCTTGAATCAGCACTAGGTACTTGAAAAACAGGAACAAGCCAAACCAAAAACAGGTAGACAGAATAATTCAAATTAGAATAAAGAAATAAATGAAACAGAGTCTCAAAAAACCATACAGACAATCATAATTGACTTTTATCTACTAGTAGCTCACAAGTTTTCCCAATAAATGTCAATGTAGCTATTTTCAGAGATAGACAACCAGCCCAAAACAGTGAACAAAGCAAATTACCAAGATTCTAAGAAACAACGTTTTGTTTGTCTTTAAATAAATTTAATCTGTTATTATTAACGTGATTTATAGAGGGATTACAATTACGTGAGTCAGGTAATGAGTACATTTCCTTTTATAAAATGTCTTCAGTTCCCTCACTTGTTCCCAGTCCCACTCTCCTGTCCCTACCCATGTGTTAAATAGTTCACTTTCATCAATGTTCAATGAACTCCACTGCTGCAATTTTTCACTAAAGCTCTGTGCCAACCCCTCACCTTCCTGAAGACATACAATGAATATATCAGGCATGAGGTAAAGACGACGGAATCATCATAAGCTATAAACAACAACAACGAACACAAAACAAAAAAGGAGTCTTTTGTTTCCATATCTCATACTGTGTTTCAGTATATATATTATATAAATATAATGATTTTATCATAAAGTCAATTCAGGGATTGACTTTTTATTTAATTTTGCTTTCTATTTAATAATGCTTTTTATTCTAACATTAAAGATGTAAGTAGCACAATTCAAGTCCTAGTGAAATTTGAAGGTTTAGATTTAAAGTTAAATTTTCAAAATGTCTTATAGTTCCATTTTGGCAACCAAAATGAAAAACAGGAATGTTTTATCCTCAAGAATGTCATTATTTCATATGCAAAAAACTAAAATAAGTGTAATACTGATTTAGTGGAAATAAGAAATCGAATACTTATTCAATGCATCAATTCCATAGATTATGAGATGTATTGATAAATGTAATAAAACTTGTTTTAAGTAGATTACTTAAGACATCAAGCAAGTGATAATTTTCTTTTCTAGGTGAAGTTGATATAGAAATCAAAGCCCAAAATTCCAGAGTCATGTGTGTTTGATACGTGGCAATTTATACATATGCTTGGCTCATCTCAAAGTTATTTCAAGATAACTGTGAACAGGAGTAGAATGAAAAGAATCACTCAAATGTTTACTTTTATTTTGTGACTAAATATGTTTTTTTATATCTCGTTATTTTATTTTAAAAATCTGGTAAATTTCTTTAGGTCACACCAAAAATAATGAGAAATAAACCGCCTTTCGCTCCTTAAAAGACAATCAATAAAAAAAGGAAACAACAATTGCACCTGGTCTTTTAGATTGTGGTGTTTTGTAATTGTGGATTATGTGACTATCTTATGAGTCTGGGCTTGAATCACTAGGGAGGGCTACTGGAAGAAAATTTCAAAATCTAGAGCAGCTAACACAGCTTTGCAGTTGTTTGTGGGTTTCATGACTGTAGCAGCAGGGCATATGATGTACAAAGGAAATGATTCCAGTGCTTTGCAGGCCAGAATGAGATGAAAAGCATACTTTTATCTTCTTAGATGAAATAAGTATACCACACTTAAAAAGTGCACTAAACGATCAGCCCTTTAAATAATATTGCCATCTTTTAGGCACTCCAGATAATTCAAGTCCTTCATCTCCCCACAACCATTGCTGCCATTCACAATCATTGCTAAGGTGAAATCCAGTTATTTTTGATATTTCAAATGGCTTAGGAGTAATATAAGCAATAATACAAGTTGTTGAGAAAAGTTAATTTAGAATCAGCAAACAAATCAGACTCAACTCTATAGCATAAACTTTAGGAAAAATGAATTAAGGAAAATGGCATGTCCTTTGTAATGTAATATTAGACATTAGGGCAAAATGCCAGAAACAGAATCTGCAAGAAGGAAAGACAAGTATTTGGTATGATATATTAAAGATTAACTAGGAAAAAGTAATTTTACCTACAGGTTTTATTGTATGATAACATACTTTTGTCTACTAATCAGAGAGACTCAAAAAGATTTTTAATTATGATATGAAAAATGGATCATCATGAATGAATGAAATCACGTAGTAGATGGCTCATTATTCTCATTATTTTGAATGATCTGGTGTTTTTATGTTTGAGCAGGAAAGTTTGATTATTAGATCGTTGTTTGATATCCAATGTCAGGAACCTAACATGAGTCAGAGTGGTAAATATGTATATGTGTGTGTGTGTGTGTGTGTGTGTGTGTGTGTGTGTGTGTGTGTGTGTGTGTGTGTGTGTGTGCCTGGAAGTCTGTATTTAGAAAGAAGTATCTTATTTCCCTCAGGGTATATACTTAATTCTTTTAGGTATACTACATTAATGACAGCAGATAAAAGTAATAAGCATTTGGGGCCTTAGGTTTATATTCCTATGATTGCATGAACAAACTAAAAAGTTATGTTTGGGGTATGAGTTTTATAGAAGGTCAGCTAAAAATATAAACATTTGGTTTTCGTTTCTTTCATGCATGTGTTTCTAATGCATTTATAAGATTATTTCTTTGTTGCTTTGTATGTCCCTCCCCCACAGTGTAACCCCCGCTTTCACTATATTTGATGTTAGTATAACATGTGGAGGAGATGGGGACAAACAAGTCGTTTAAGGATTCAGGTGGACCTGTTGCAACAATGAGAAGTACAAAATGTCATGTCAAAACCAGCTTTACAATTTCGGTGTGGGGGGGGAGGGGGGTATAATTGGGTGGGGGGAGGGGGGTAAAATTGGGTGGGGGGAGGGGGGAGGCAGGGAAGGGAAGTGAAGGGTAAACAAAGGAGGAGGCTGCAATGCTTGGTAAGAAATGTATGCATTATCCTGCCCATGTAATTGTTGCCCCTCTGTACAGTATGTTCTCAAATAAAATAAAATACAATTAAAAAAATATATATAAACATTTGGAATCTTGAGAAAGATATCAATGGCAATCATTTCACGGTATAACAATTTTAGACAACACTTGTAAGGATATGTAATCCTAAATGAAAATGCAATATTTATTTATTTTCCATAGCTACACTATTCTATAAATTTGTAGGAAATAAGTTAAATTATGGAAACATAAAATTAATGTGATTATTTATTGCATACAGTTTTACACGTTAGTTTTGTCTTCAGGATACCATTTATTTCTACTGTATAGGAAGGAAAACCCTAAATATTATATTTTGTGCCATATTTCACATTGGGAAGCTTTGTCTGTATCCATAAGTTTATTTCTTTTGTTTCTGCTTTCCTAGTCGTAATTCTGTTTCTGATAGTATTCTTCTGAGGACTTTTTCTTTCTTCCAATTTAAGCTTCAACATACCTCATGCTCTGTTTGTTTGCTAACAGTAGTTAGTCTATCATTAGAACCATGTCTCCAGCCCAGAAATTTTTGTAGTTAATTGGAGATAGAACCTCATGAACTTTCTTACCAACCTGAAAACTATTATCCCCCAAGTCTCATTCTTCTTAATCACTAGGATTATAGAGATGAGTCATGGACTCAAAGAAAATCAATGACTTTTCATGTCATATTGATTCCAGGTGTTTGCTAGTAATTGTAATAATCAACTACCACAGATTGGGTAATGTTAATACTGTAAATACATTGCCTCTGAGTTTGTGGAACTAGAACTCCAAGATCAGAGTTGGCTTCTTCGGAGTTATCTTTTCTTGGCATATTCAAGGCCTTCTGCTTCTCTTGGAGGAGACTTCAACTTAAATGCTACCCTTGAGATTCTGTTTCCACATACAATCACTTTCTAAGGCAGTGGGTTTTTGATAGTAAGATTTCAATGGGACAGTATCCAACACATAACATATTACTTAATGGATTGAATAAAATCTCATAGGAAATTATTTGGTTTGGGCATGGAAGTTATGGGTATACATTAAAAATTAGTAAAAGAGGTAAAAGTTTTATTAGAGTTTGTAACACCAGTATGAAGTCTTGACCTTAGACATGCCACATTCTTGCCCTGGTACACACTTAAATTCCTAGCTGTACTGGAGGATTGAACCTAAACCCTATACTTGTGAAACGGCATCTCTACTGCTGCCATACCTTCATATTGTAATTGGATTGCTTATTTTAATGCAGTATCAGTATGCCTGAGCCTGCCTGGACTGTGGTCCTCCTAACACCAAGCAAAAGGTTAGAGTTTCTGAAATTTCTTTTTGTGTCTGTGCTTGCATGTAACTGGAATTCTCTAATCTCTCTTTCCCAAGTAGATAAGAATACAGGTTTATCCAGTAAAAGTATACAATATGAAAATATCTCGATATTGCCTATATTTGTGATTAATATATATATATAACTAACCATAATTTTCTCCCTCTTTTGTTTACTACTCCGAGTTGAAAACATTGGCATACTTGATATACATGGCTTTGTTTTGGATGGAATCTCATAACAATCCAAAAAAAATCTCCCAAAAGTTTATGTAAAAAATCATGGAAAGGAAGGCTTTAGGTTAGAAAAAAACACTGATTCTTAAGTTATAAATGCAATATAGTTAAAGTGTTAGTCAATGCTTTCTTAAGTAGGAGAAGAAAAGGAAGGCAAAAATGTGAAAGATGTCAGATATAATTTTGATAACCTACTAGGTCTCTGTGGAAATTCCGTAGTTGTCAGTTCATGTTAACTTCCTTTCTGAAAGCTCGCTTTATTAAAACTCTGTGGGTTGGACTGGTTGGTAACCTTCTCCAGGAAATGAGGCTGATTTTAGAAGGCTGATGGTGTGTTAAATAAGGAATGATGAGAATGAGGACAGATATTGTCACAGACTGAGCCTACAAGGTTCAACTGCTGAACAGCAAAACAAAGCTAAGTATCAAGTCTGATGATATTGTCACAGACTGAGCCTACAAGGTTTAAATGCTGAACAGCAAAACAAAGCTAAGTATCAAGTCTGATGATCCACATTGGAAGATATATAGATAGATACATATACACATACATTTACATGCATGCATGAAATAGTAAATCTCCAGGAGAATATAGAGAAACTTGGCCAGAGAATTGTTAAACTATATCAAACTGGTTGCAGGAAAGTACAGTAAAATATCAATAATTTATCATAGATTTTGTATACATATTTTAAAGGATAAAAATTCTTCCTTCATTATGTACTTTACCCTTAGTATGTTTTAAGTTTTTTTTACATTGTAGTAGGAACATCTATATAATGCTGAGAATTAGAATTACACACAATATGCAGCATGGCTAGCACTGGTGGTTCAATGTTGTAATCTTAGCTAGTTAAGAGATTGAGATCTGAAGATTACAATTTGAAGCCAGAAGGAGTAAGAAAGATCATTAGATTCTTATCTCCAAACATCTGGGCAAATTGATTTCCAATTCAAATTATATGTAGATCTCTGGCCTTGACCACAAAAGCACCATCCCAGCCCTGAGTTTAAGCCCTAGGATCAACAGAAACAAAAACACAAAATAAAACATGGAGTTAGATATTTTATAATGAAGCACATTGTGTGTGTGTGTGTGTGTGTGTGTGTGTGTGTGTGTGTGTGTGTGTGTGTGTGTGTGTGTGTGTGTGTGTGTGTGTGTGTGTGTCCAGTCGTGGGGCCTGATCTCTGGGCCTGGGCGCTGTCCTTCAGCTCTTCAGCCCAAGGCTAGCGCTCTACCACTTGAGCCACAGCACGACTTCTGGCTTTTTTCTTTTTGTTTATGTGGTGCTGAGGAATCGAACGCAGGGCCTCAGGCATGCAAGGCAAGCGCTCTACCATTGAGCCACCTTCCAAGCCCATGAAGCACATTTTTATATACTCTACATTGTTAGAAAGACTAGACTTCTGTGTTAGCTTTATAACCTTCCATAATAAGTGATATTGTCCATATATTAAGTAGAAAGTCTTATTCAGATTTAAAAGTTTGAAGGTTTCAGTGTATTTTCAGTTGGTTTTATTGCTTTTGGGGGCTGTGACAAGACAATTTCAAGGTGGGGAGTATGTCAAAGAGAAATGTTTTTGACCTAGAATGATTAAAACATAAAAGAAGGAAGATGATATTCTATGTTCTCATAGGTTTCAGTATAAAGAACTTAATCTCCAGAAGAACTATGCAGGTATTCTCCACAATCTGGGAAGAAATGGAAAGTCATTTTTTCTTTCACACGAAGTTCTTTCTGGGGCATACTAAAATCAAATGGCAACATCTTAACCAATGACAGAATATTAGTACATTATGATTTACAGAGTAAGTTTCCTGGCATATAATTTCTTTTGTTACTCTTTTTTGGTAGGTAATATAAATATACTTTTTTTCAGAAAAGCAACCTTGTCTTAACCATTACCCACAAAATTTATGCTGTCATAGAATCACAGAGTTTTTTTGATTAAATTAACACAATAGTAGGCTCATTTATGCCAACACAAAATATAAACACTAATGACATTTTTCACTGAACAACCACTCATAAAACATCATGAAATAATAAAGTACAAAAAATCATGTCAATTTTTTCTGTGGATCATGGGGCTTGAACTCTGCAGTTGGGCCAGTGTTCAGCTCTGCAGCTCAAGGCTACAACTGTACTACTTGAGCCACAGTGCTGTTTCTAGTTTTTAGGTGGTTTATTGGAGATAAGGGTCTAACAGACTTTTCTGACCAGGCTAGCTTTCAACCAATATCCTCAAATCTCAGACTCCAGAGTAGCTAGAATTACAGGCATGACCCACCAAGCCCAGATCCAAGTCAATTTTTCAAAAGCAAGTTTATTTAAACTTTGGGCTTTTTCCATTAAACAACATTATTGTTTCAGCATTAGTGTATAACTATGAGTTTTTTTAGATGTAACTGGGATTATTTTTAATAGACTCAAGTATAATTTTTACTATTAGTCAGTATCTCACAGAAATGCACTATAATCGACTTTCCCTAAAGTCAATTATTACATACTATCTCACAATATTATTATTACATTCTATATTGCATATAGTGTGAAGTGAAACTAGTTTGGACAATTTCATATAAATTAGTAGATGCTTTTTAGCATTACAAATTCATATCTGTGGTCTTAAACGAAGGAAAGAAGATTTTGAAGTTAAAATCAAATATGAATGTAGAGTGTGTCCCAATTAAACAAAAAATTCTGAGTTAATACAGACAAAATTTTTACCATTGGAAATAGTGAGGCAAGAGGAGGCAGAATTCAATCACGTCAAACAATGTCTCTGTTATGCTGCTACCCCTTCCACTAACAAGACCTCCAGGGTCCCAGTTGTCACAAAACTTCAAGTGTCTCTCTTAGAATTCTATGTGGAAAAGTTCTAATCACTGATGCTTTTTCTACTTTCTGTTATATGAAACAAAATATAGACAGACACAAAACAATTTAAATAAATGCACACATATGTTGAGGTCACCACAGCTGGAAAAAACAACCAAGAAACTGGAACTCCCCCAGGAACAAAAACGTGTTATGCTCAGTTTTTTTTTTAAGTACGAAAACGTCAAACAAATGTTTGAACAGAGATATAAGGATAACTGTCTCTCAGAAATAAGGTTGTGTTGATTTGTAATTAAATTCATCAGAATGAACACTAATATAGCAAATCCCTGGAATGGATCAAATTGTTTAAAACAAAGGTAAGTGTATGTGAAGTAAGATCTGCACATATTTAAAAGAAAAAAATGTTGCAGTATTAAATCACAAAAATCATGAGATACTTAAAAAATTCAGAAATGCAATGAATAAGTCCAATAGTATCCATATTGAGAACTAAATCCTACTGATTTCACAAGAACAAAATATGCAAATAATAGAATCTGAGCAGTGTACATGAGTGTACATAAATTAAAACTACTCCAAATTAAACTGTAGAAGTTTGAATGTGGGTTATCAAAAGGAAAACGTCAACACATGATATAAATGAAATAAAAAATCTAATGAAAAGAGAGAATAGAAGTAGTTTCTGGAAAATACTGTTTTAATAAATGTTGGTCAATATCTTTCTGACAAAATTGCATACACATTTAGTTAGATCCAGAAAAGACCCAAGTTACTTGGGCTGATTTGAAACTTTTGCAAATTAGCAGGATACAACTCTAACATTATTACGGATTTGACTCTGGCATGGAATTCATTTCCTCTTTGATCTGACAAATGAATATATGAAAGAACGTAACTTCTCCAACTAAATCTCAAGACCTAACTAAACATATAATCAGAAAAGTCATCATGCAAACCGTATTCCAAACTGAAATATAAGAAAAATCAGTGATACATATTTTGTATTTATTTTAAATGATTTTTCCATAAATTATTTTCTTTAGTTTTTATTTTTAAAACATTGTGTTAAATGATGTATATCTTGGTAACTAATTTTGTATGCCTCCTTAAATTTTGTTCTGAGTATAATGTCTCACTTCAGTTCCTAACCCATGAAATGTGTTTATTACAAAACAAATGCTAATAACCACTGTTTATAATACACAAAATCTCATAAGCATGACACCAGTAAGCATAGGTTAACATTTTGATATCATGGTCTCATGACTGATGAGGCCTATCTGCATGAGTATAGTTGTACCTAGATTCCTCAGCCTCAATTTAACCACTATTAAAAATTTTTATATCTTTGTCACCCATCAGAGATTAAATCTGAATATAAAGCCTAAGGAAAATGATAAGGTAAGAATTTAGCTTTTCTGGATATAAAGTAAACAGAAATGCAGCATAGAGTAACTCATTGGTTTAAAGTCAACCTATTTCTCCAAAATATGCTAAGCATTTCCTTACAATGTGTATTATTCTCAAGAAGGGAATGGTGAATATGAGAAAAGGACTAACCAAGTATTGTCTTCAAATATTCATAATTTGGTTTACCTCTTTATTTCATTAAAGGCATTTTGGATAAAACTGTTTGAATAATTGATTTCCAGGTCAGGTATAATATATCCTAGCTGCATATACCAAACTACATTCAGAAAATGATATATAGTCATTGAGTAAAGAAAACATATTCAATATATAGCAAAAAGTATATACCTATAGGGATAATATTTTGAAGAGTGCATTGAAAATATTCTAATATAATAATTAATTGGATTGAACAATTTCACATTGACAGCAATTAACTAGAATAATTTAATATTATTTGGACAAGATTGTTTCTAAATGAGTAAAACCAATTTCTTCTTTTACTTTATCAGGGAAATAACTGAACAAAAAGTGGAAATTAACATATGAATCTATAACAACTGGAAGGAAATTTTGTCTTTTCATTGTCAAATATTAATTTCACAAGGTCTTATATTATGTTATACACATATCCAAATAATGTAGCTTGCTAAATTTTATTCATTTTATTAATTTCATTATCCTATTTTTATACTTTTATTATGCCATCATACAAACTGATAAATTATTTGAACATATATACTCCACAATATTTCTCTTCATCTCCTCTCTTATTTTTTTCCAAATTTAATTAGTTCCATCTTTTATAACTTGGTCATTCATTTTATTTTCTGGGTCTAGACTCTGCATATGAGAAATCAAGAATTTGTTTTTCACAGTACGGCATATTGCTTTAATATGAAGGTTTCTTCTTATATCTATTTTCTTGAAGATGATATGATTTCATTATTATGTCTGGCTAAGTAATATATCATTTTGTATATATACATATATATATATATATTACAATTTCTTCATTTAATGAGTGATTAAGGGACATGCAGGTTAATTCTGTAGTTATGTTTTTTATGTGGGAGAAGGAAGGATGGAAATAATGATGCTTGGGCTGAGAAACATGCTCTTTACGCAGGCACTCTAGTATTTGACACATCCTCTCAGCTGCTCTTTCGTAAGTATTTCAATAATGCATTATATCTAAAAAATAAAATTTGCAAAGGTGTTCTTTTTCAGTATCTATATAATTATTTATTATAGTGTCACATTTAGTATGTCATGTGAGTATGGGGATGTATGTGAGCATGAAAATGCATGCATGTTTTTATATGTAGTTGAATCTAAAGAAACTGAATTTATGTGAGATATAGGATTCAAATAAAGTAAGTTGCTAATTTAATGTATATGTCCAGTTTGTGCAGTGTGATTTCAAGATCAGATTTTGGTAGGTTTCATACCAAGTAAGTAGATGTTTCTCATCCAAAATCATAAGGAATAAAACAGTTACTCTGTTTCATAATCATTCAATGTTAGTACTTCAGAAATTGTAATAAGTGGAAAAATTGCTTGAAAGTATGATGGGTCAATAGTAAGCCTTTAGATACTCTACATTTTCCCCAAAATCTTCAGATGTACTCTGGATATTAATGACAAATATATTTAGAAACATACAGATATAATATGATCTTATATATGTAAATATATGTATATAATATATATATTTAGTTATATTTAAATGTGTATTATAAATATTCATTTATATTTAATTCATCCCATTATATCTATGTGTGTATATGTATATGTATATGTGTACACATATACATATATATATGTATATACATGTTTTTTCTTTTTTTTGGTCAGTCTTGAGGCTTGAACTCTGGGCTTAGTTGCTGTCCCTGTGCTCTTCAGCTCAAGTCGTGTGTTCTACTGCTTGAGACATAGTGCAACTCCCAGTTTTTTGGTGGTTTATTGGATATAAGAACCTCATAGAATTTCCTGCCTGGGCTGGCATTGAACTGTGATCCTCAGATCTCATCCTCCTGAGTAGCTAGGATTACAGGCATGAACCACAGGCACCAGGCTATATTCATATCTGAGATTTGTTAGTGGAACAAAGGGAACAGAAACTATTATTCTTCTCATGAAAGGACTTCACATTGACAGTTTTCATTACAAGAAGTAAAACGGTAAATATTCACAGTGGCACAAAAATCCCTTATGTACCTAGCAAGACTGCATGTTTTTCTCAATACTGCATGTGGTGTGAGTGATTTCCAAACAAACCGACCATAGAAGATATTGGACCCTAAATAAAACTGACAATTGCATAAACCCAGTCCTCTATGACAGATTTAGCAAGGCCTATCTTGGAGATTCTTGTTAGGGTCTTGATGAAAAATTTATAATTTAGTTGTTATTATGGAACTCTTTTACACCTGTCTCTCTGCCATTAACTATCTAACATATATTTTGGCTCAGGGAACTCTTTTTTGTTTGTAAAAACTTGGTTGATCACAATATAGACATGGGTTTTTTAAACGGTTTGAAATTGATGTTCGCATAGAGTTCTATAAAATGAGCTTCTCTTTGTCATTTCATAGGAATAAACTTACTCTGATTCAAACCTGGACAGCAGGATTGTTCTCCCTTTTAGAAAACCATCTGTATAGACTTCTTTGCATGTAAACAGACCCTCATTTACTTGCAAAAGTCCTCTCCCATGCTTCCTTTACATTAAAAATTTTAAGAACTGTTCAACAATGTGCATACTTTTTAATGTGAAGTGTGACTCCTATTTTCCATAATGTGTATCAAGCAGAAGAATCAGTTTAAGATGTGAAAGAGCCTTTCAAACAGTCTTTGACCTTGAAAATTGCCCTGAGTATGAATTTTTCGAGAAATATCCCTTTTCAAAGACAAAGGACTCAAATATATATATATATATATATATATATATATATATATTGTGCTGGCACTGGGGTTTGAATCCTGGCCTTGAGCTCTACCTGTGTAAGATCTGCTACTGGATGGAGAGCAGACTCTAGCTTCCTCACAGTAAAGTCTCAGCCCAGTACCTCGTTACCTAGGCAACTGGCACACCTGGAGAGGTCACATCTGCATCTGCTGAGGTCACATCTGAATTTAATGTGGCCACACTTTTCTCCACCCATATTCTAGATAAGGCCTAGCCCTGGCCCAGATGCGCTCTTTCCCAGGTCTTTCCCAATTCTTTCCCAGGCCTTTCCCAGCCACGTGGAGGGCCAACATGGCCTAGTGCCAGCAGGAATGATGAATAAACCTACCCCTTACATGAATACCACGTGTGGTTTGGTTTTTACTCAGAAACCTCTTTTTTAAAACCTAATATAAATGGTGCCATTTGAACCTGAGAGAGGCTTAAAGTCAGGATAGGAGGTGGGATTCCTCTCCTTTTTATTTTCCTTTCTTTGGTTTGTTTTTTCCCGTTTTTGCTCTGAGGAATACCACAGTTCTGACGGCCTTTTGGAAACCAGTCTGTCTGCTGTGGACACGGCAAATCAATTCCCCTGCTGGCCTCTGCATCTACCTCCATGCTTGTACATTCTGGTGAGTGAACTACTCTTTAAGGGTTCTCTGTCCCTCAGTATCTCTCCAGATGTGGTTCCATGCTGAAGAACCTGCTAGGCCTTTAACTGAAAGGCCAGTCACCTCTGGAGCCGAGGGCACTTGATTCTGGTTGCTTGGCCACTCCTCCCTAGAGGGCTCAGTGGTAAGTTGCAGTGCCACTTCCATCCGATAAACCTACCTTCACTCACTAAATATTTTTGTCTCCTACACCTTTAATGGGTAGCTGTGTGTCACTCCAGTGCCATGAAACCCCTCTGAAATGCCTCCTGCACTCCCTGGATAGCCAGAGCACCTAATTTTGTTATGTTCTTCTCAGATTTAGACAATTTTATCTCTGCAATGGTAAATGGTCAGAAGTCTGTTCACTTTCATGATCTCTTTCCTCTCTGCTAATCATGTCCAACATCCTCTATCTCTCCCTTTCTTTTCTACAGCTTCTTGAATTGTGCCCTGAAGAGTGTGATGCGAGCTGGGTCCTGGGGACCTCCTCTAGATTCCCTATAAAAGACTAGCCAATCTAGGCTTCTCACGTTTTCTTTGTATTTTTTTCAGAAATTCACCATTGTGAGTTCACCATCTTGGCCACATGGTGGGCTTAGGTTTGGTCCCATCTGACCCATACACTTCCACCAAGTTTACTACTCCTCCATCGATTTATTCTCTTGTACCTTGCTAAAAAGTTGCTCTTTTCTCAGACCCTTGTAATTTAGGCCCAACTATCTGATGTGCTTTGTTAGCAAAATATCTAAACATTAATGTACAAAATTTTAGATTTTGAGTTTTGCCATTTTTGTTTTGTGTTATGTATTCTAGTACTGATTATGTGATTCGAAAATATTGGGCATATCTGTGCTAAGATTCTCACATCTAACGAGATTTGTCTTCGCAGAATATTACTTGGTCAATTCTTGGTAAGGACCAGATAAGCTCTTCTTATTCTATTTGATCTCCTTGTTTAATTGGAAATAATGAAGGGTTTTCATGACAAAGATTGCAATTCAAAGCCAGCCAGGGCTGAAAAATCCCTAAGACTCCATCTCCCAACTAACCTAGGAGCCAGGCTGGAAGCATGGTTCAAGATCCCTCTAACCAGCCAATACTGGAAGTGGTACTGTAACTCAAAGTGGCAGAACACTAGCCTTGAGCAGAAGTGCTCAGGGACAATGCCCAGGCCTTGAGTTCAAATCTCCATGAATACTAACTGAGGCAAGTCATCCCAGCAACGAGCACTTCGACTCAGCCAGTCTGGGGAACAAGGAACCATGGATAGGAATAAGAGGTGATGATGTCATATCAGGCACTTTGTGCCTGCCCTTTCAAAATTAACCAGTGCCGGGAGGTCAATATAAGTAAGAAGCCTGCCCATCTAATGTCCATACCTTTGTACCTTTTAAGTGGATGGGAATTTACATTCTTGCCTTTGTTACCTGAATTCTCCTCTACGTAGTCACCAGATAGGGACATTTCTACCAACATTGTTCAGCCCCAAGTCTTTCCTCTTGCCATTTATTTGCTCTCTAGTGTTTTTTTCCAGCCTCTCAATGCCTCATGAGACTTTCTCCAAGAGACTTGCCTCCTCCAGACTTCATCTAAGGACTCACACTCACCAAGGGACAGCTGCAGCTCACTGCCATCTCTGTGAGGGGACCAAATTTCAGGCTTTTACCCCTAATTTGGATGCCCCTTGTCAGCAAGAAGTAGCCAGAGAGAATCCACGCCTTATTTCATGATTATTAAAAGGCTGGAATGTAAGGTCTACTCCTGGATAGCAAGCAGATTCCACCCTCTTCCAAGAAATGTCTCCGCCCAGTATCTGCATTACCTAGAACTGACACACCTGAAAGAGGTCACATCTGCATGTGCTGCTGTCACATCTGAATTTGATGTGGCCACAGTTTTCTCCACCCATACCCTAGATAAGGCCAAGCCCAGGCCCAGATGCTCTCTTTTCCAGGTCTTTCCCTAGCCTTTCCCAGCCGCGTGGAGGGCCAACACGGCCTGGTCCCAGAGGAAATGATGAATAAATCTACCTCTTTCCTGAATACCTCGTGTGTGGTGTCGTTCTTACTCGACCTCTCTTTAAAAACCTAACAATCTGGACTTTAATTCTCAATGTTTACTCTATACTTCCTGAGCCACACCTTCAATTCTTCCTTTTGCCATAAGTGGAGAAAAGAATCTCTTAGGTTTATCTACTTGGAATAGCTTTGAATTGCATTTGTCAAATTTGAACCCACCTAGTATCTTGCTGTAAGCCACTGGTGCCCTGCTAGAATTCACTTCTTGAAAATAAATATTCACAAAAAGAGGAGAAAACATATTTGTTCAATTACTTATTTGTTGCCAGGTAAACCAAATAACGTGGTACTGGAAGAGAAAAAGAGAGAAGATAGAAGTGAATATGGAGGAGAGAGATACAAAGAAAGAAGAAAGGAGGGGAGGGTAAATAACGGGAGGGAGGGGAGGGGAGGATAGGAGAGGAGGGGGGAGCTGAGTAGAGTTGTCTACTCCTCACTAACGTATTGTTGAACAATCAGTGCTTTTGCATTGATGTACCCAAAGCTTTCTATTTTTGGTAGTAATAAGCTGAGATATAAAAATACAAATTTACATGTAAAAACCTGTTAGTGTGCTTACTCCTGCATGAAAGAAGCCACAGTTAGGTTACTGTTACAGAGAAGGCAAGAGTAAGCCGTTTAAGAGATTCTGAGAAAGAATAATTGATATGCCAGGAATGCTCCCTTGCCCAAGCATTGCTCTTGTTCCCTTCTCCAGTCTTCCTCTATACAATAATAGGAGAAACAGAAGAGGAAGGAGATATATGTGTAATGATCATCTTTCTGTTTTCCTTCATCTGTTTACCCTCATCATCTCAAACAATAAAGCCAAAGGAGAGTTAACCTGAACTAGCAGGGGAAATGGCGGGGGGGGGGGGGACTTCATTCTAACTTAATGTGAAAGTTTTAAAATAATTGGGACAGCATTTCAAATATTGAAATAAAAGTTTTTCAATTATTAATAAAAAGTAACTCAAAATTTGAAAATTTAGAAGACTACAGGGCTCACTCCATAGTGGATTATACATAATTAAAACTGACTCCTGTTTCTATCATCAGAAATTGAAAATTGTCCTTAAACTTCCAATAATAGGTAAATTACCTGTGATATTCACTTAAACTCTGTGAATTTAATGCAGAAAACATGAATTTAAGACTTTTGAAGTGATAAGTGATGGAAATTCATGATGGATAGTATAATGCTGAGAGCATGGAAAATATTTTCCTTCCATCTTCAGTGTGTAGAGAATAAAAAAAACCTCTATTGGATGGCTTGAAGGTCCAATTCTAAATTTAGGTGAGAAGGTGAATAGTAAAGAGACTTATCTCAGCCATTCACAGATTAGAAATGTGGATAAATAGCCTCATTTATGTAGGTCCAAATGGAAGAGAGTATGTGGCAAGCCCAAAGCCAAATGCCAAAGGCAGAAAAATTTATCAAAATATCATGAAGTTGAAATAAGTCTTAAATAAGGAGCTGGGCTTCAAGGGAGTAGGACATAAGAATGGAGAGGGAAATGGTGGACTAATACAGTCATATCACTCAATGTACATATGTGAGAATATAAGTAGGAAACTTGAAGGCAGAGGTGGGGTTGGGGTATGGGAAGGAAGAAAAGTGGAAAGATTAACAATGATCCAGATGTATTGTACATTGAAATGTACATACACTCTATTCCTCACTGACTTGATGAAGTAAAATCCCTTTGTACAACTAGCTAAAGATTCAAAACTTTTGGTTTTAATATTAAGAGACAAGAAGCATAAATCTTTAGAGATAAATAAGAGGATTGCATTGATATCTTGTTGAGGACTGTGCTCTTTTCAATATACAAAATTTAATGTGTCAACTCTGCTGTAAATGTAAATTTTATTTTGCCAATTCTTTTTGCAAATAGCTTAAACTATAGAGAATCAAATTATAATATCCCTTCACTTCCAATAAAAAAATCTTATAGACCTTTTGGTTTCTCAGTTGTGTCTAAATATCTTAATGTAATGCATTGGAAATAATTTCGTTCCACATTTAAATTTAAATTTTAAAACATGACAGTTTTTTAAAATCCTCTCACCTGAGCACAGGTATGGATAGATAACTGATGTGGGCAAAATCAGAATTATTCAGAAGGCTGTAAATGGATGCTTACCTAGTCTTCTCTCTGCTGGATCATAGAATACAGAAGGTCCTAATTGGAAAAATTTAGACTTCCCAGGTTTTCTGCATATAAACACTCCATCATCATTTTTTAAATACAGGATTATTCTAGATTAGCTATATGTTGACTGATAATGACTGAGCATGACAGAATGGTGAGGGAAAACCATTTACTCTTCAATGAGGTTCATACTTGTGTTTCACAAAGGGTTATGATAGCTCTCCATGAGAAATCTAGCAGCTGCGTTTCTAAAAAGTACTTGCGAGCTTACACATTCTGATACTGTCTCAATTCAAGTACTTCTCCTTGGAGTTTAATACTATTCAATGATGCTGTGATAGCTTTTTATTGCATTTTGCAGACCGGTCTTGGTGATGAAATTTGTGCTCCCAATTCCCTCAGCAAAATGCAGACAAAAATTATCGGAAAAAATTTGTATCTTTTGACAGTGCATATACTTTTATTTTTAATTACAAACATAGAATGTAGTAAAAACTTTTATAGCAATTACAACTGCACTAGGTTGTGGGCAGATTCTTATGTAAATAACAGACTGTGTTCGCGTAGGTTATTTGAGTATCCAAAGTTTTAATATGCCTGTGGTTCTAAACCAATACGTTACGGATATTGAGTGACAAATACAACTTCCTATAAGTACAGAATTTTTCCTTGTATCTTTTATATATATATATATATATATATATATATATATATATATATATATATATATATATATATATATAGTAAAGATACTGTACAGAGGGCTTATGGTAACATAAGTAAGGTAATGAGTATATTTCTTTTTTTTTTCTTTATTGTTGGTTATGGGGCTTCAAATCTAGGCCTGCACACTGTCCATCAGCCCTTCAGCTCAAGTCTATCACTCTGCCACTTGAGCTACAGCGCCACTTCTGGTTTTCTGGTGCTTTATTGGAGATAAGAGTTTCACGGACTTTATTTGTATTTGTGTGGTTATTTGTGTTTATTTGTATTTGTGTATTTGTGTGTATAATAACATATATGTATATAATATAAGGACATATGAACACATATAATCATATATAAATAAATTTACATACAGAAATATATATGCATATATATCTCAGTGTTCAGTGATTTAATCTATAGTTCCCAGCGGATTGTCCTTCTCACAAAATGTACATGATAAACTGCTCTGAGGATCTGTGCTCTATGATGGGTATCCTTTTTACTCACTTCGACCATTACCTTCTTTTTCATCCCTGTGAACAACTTCAGTGTACTTTACCTAGGATAGCTTTGTTTTCATTACATGTAGTTACTAAGTGATAATCAAAGAAAAAGGCTGTTTGTGAAAGAAAAAGAATTGTTAGGTCACAGGTAAAAATATCTTATTTGGGGGAGGGGGTCCGGTCGTGGTGCCTGAACTCTGGGCCTGGGCACTGTCCCTCAGCTCTTCAGCTCAAGGCTAGCGCTCTACCACTTGAGCCACAGTGTCACTTCTGGCTTTTTTCTTTCTGCTTATGTGGTGCTGAGGAATCGAATCCAGGGCCTCATGCATGAAAGGCAAGCGCTCTACCACGGAGCCACCTTCCCAGCACGATTCCTATGAGATAACATTTATAATAGTAGTAAATGTGAAAAGGAATTCCTAGAACTGTTGTTTTGCCATTTAAAATGGCAAAGAATTATATCATGTCACTCATAATTATTAAAGAATGCAAGGAAAAATGTTGGTCCCATCATGTTTCCACAAAGCTAGTGGATCCTCAAGGATAATAGTATACCAGCAGAAATTCTAAGTAGCAGACATGGAGCATGAAAGACAAAGAGAGGAAATGAGAAAGAGTAAGAGAGAGAAATATCATAATACTGGAAGTGCATAACAGATAAACAAGAGCTGTATGAGAATATTCATACTGCTATCTTCAGACTCTACATGTACATTTGAACGTATTTGATGTATGATAACCCATCAACCCAAAATTTAAAATGATTTTGGTAAAAATAAAAATTACTCAGAATAACTTAAAAATGCAAAAACAATCTTCACAGAAGCAAACTTTCAGAGATATTTCATGATTTTGAAGTTAGTATAAATTTAGAAGTTTTACAATTCACAAAATTATAAGAATATATTCATATATTTCATTATATAACCCAAAGCGGAGGGCAAATGTTGTTTAGATGATTTTTTAAAACACAGTCTATCAGAAGCTGGGATGGTGGCTGTTGTAGAGTGCCTGCCTTGTATGCATGAGGCCTTGGGTTTGATTCTTCAACATCATATTAGTAGAAAAAGATGGAATTGGTAGGGTGGCTCAAGTGCTCAAGTGGAAGTGCTAGCCTTGTGCTGAGGGACAGCACCCAGCACCCAGAGTTCAAGCCTCATGACCAACGAAATAAAAGTAAAAAACAAAACAAAACACAGTCTCTCACTTTTGTGACCTCAACTCTGTAATACCGCTACTTCAGCCTACGGCTAAGATTTTAGGTGTGGACATTTATTATCCCTACTGATTCAGACTGTACTTGATAATTTTTAATCAATATTATATTCTTAATTTTGCTTTTTGTAAATTCACATGCACCTATAAAAAATGGTTGGGCCATCACAGTAACCTTCTCAAAGTACCTTCTGATGATCACTAATAAAAGTTGTATTATATTACAACAAGGGAAACAATGCTACAAATAAAGAAAAACAATAATTAAATATTAATGATTAATAAAATAAAATACCAAACAATTACCAGTATTTTTCAGTTTTTGAAGTGTACTTACATATTAGATTTTACTATTTTCTCATATTCCTGTACATTAAACACTGGCTAAGATTATGATGTTCAACAAGAGTTTTATAGACTATGAGTAGTCTTTAAAGTTACCCACTAAGATTGCTTTTATAACTCATCTCATAATTTGTATATGGCTTATATCATCATTAGTTCCTCACTAACATATAAAGTAAGGAAGTCCTAAAGTTTTAAGAGAAACTGTGTAGTTAACACAGTCTTAACTCTTCACTATGCTTCTTTACACAAAGACTTTGCAACTTCTCATTAGGAATGTTTCTATGAACTCTGAAATGTACATTCTTAATAGCATATGTCTGCTACCATAAATCTTAAATACTTTATAGAAAAGTTGTATGTCCTGACAAACAGTCCTAATTTCGGCATATATAAGCAAATTCCCAAAATTAAATACATTTAAAACATTAAAACATTTATCAAACCTTAACACGTGCTGCAGTGTTAATTATGACTGGTGCCTTGTACAGAATAATTGAATTCCTCCTCATAAACATCTCTTGAACAACAAGTAACTGGAATTATTTTGTTTTTGCCATGCCAATCTTGACTATTCTTAAATGTGTGCTTATATAAGAAATACATGGCTCTAAAATTTCATGAGAATTCTTCTAAACTTACTTTTTTTGAATTGTCTAGATTAAGAAAACCAATTATACTTTATATATAAAAATGTTCTGTGCTCAATTCAGCAACACATACACTAAAATTGGAACAATACAGAGAAGATTAGCATAGCCCCTGTGCAAGGTTCACATACAAATTATTGAATCCTTCCATATTTTTACAAGTACAGATGCTGGAGAGGATTTGGCCACAAGGAAACCCTACTTCATTCTTGGTGGGAGTGTGAACTTTTTCAACCACATTGGAAAGCAGTATGGAGGCTTCTCAAAAGACTCCATATAAAGCTCGCCTATGACTCAGCAATCAGACTTTTTGGGATTAACTCAAATGGTCATAAGCAAGACCATACTAAACCTACCAGCACAACTATGTTTACTGCAGCATTATTTACGATAGCTAAGATATGGAGCTCACCCCAATGGCCCGCAGAAGATAAATGGATTATGAATATGTGGTATATATAAACAATGAAATTCTATGCCTCCATTGCTCAATTAGTTAGAAATTGGAAAGATTTGGAAAAAAATTTATTAAGTGAAGTAAGCCAAGTCCAAAGAAACATAGGTACCATGGTTTGCCTTATTTTCAACAACTAATATATGTCTGGGATAAGCAGAATAGATCATAAGCTATGTGCATATGACCAGATAAAATGATATTATGGGAAATGAACCACACAAGTGGTTATTTGTTTCTTGCTCTTCTTGTTTCCAAGGTACTTATAATGTGTGATGTGATTTTTTTGTTTCTTTATATGTTCCTCCCCCACGCTCTAACCCCTGTTTTCACTGTCCTTGAAGTTGGTGCACCAACACCTGTGTATATGTTTCTCTAATTTGGGGAGGGGAAAGGGAAATACAAAATGCTTAAATAGGGATTCTGGTTGAGATGCACAAACACTATGTTGAAAAATGAACTGTACAATTTAGGCAGGGGAAGGAGGGATGGGAGAGTATTCTTTGAGGTGGGAAGGGGTGGTAAGGAAAAAGAAAGGAAGAGGTAACACTGATTGTTAGAAAATGTACTCATTATTTGCTCTTGTAATTGTGACAACTCTGTACAGTTTTTTTACACTTAAAAACATAAAAATGTTCTGATCATGTGACATACTTTATTTCTACAGTTCATACAATTTAATAAACAGTAATTTGGGAAAAACAAAAAAATGTTCTGATATAGAAGAGTTTATTTCCCCTATTTTCCCATATAATATTTTTAACAAAGAAATTAATGTAGAACACTGATATGAAGGCATTTTGAATAAATGTGTGTGTGAGAGCGCACATGCATGCACACATGCACACATGCAAATGCTTGTGTATTGGCACTCTCAGAGTTTGAAATCAGGGCTTCAAGGTCTTGCTTGGCTTTCCTTTCTAGATTGGTCATCTAATATATAAACTACATCTCCATTCCTGGCTCTTTCCTAGTTCATTAAACTTTTGAAAAATAATCTCATGAATTTCTTTTGCCCTAAGTGGCTTCCAAAAGTTATCCACAGATCTCAGGCTCCTGATTAGATATCCTTAGTAGATAGGATTATAGGTGTGGCCAGCCAGCGTAAGGCTTTCAGAATTTTTTTAAATTTATTTTATTTTATTTGTGAACATACTGTACAGAGGGGTTACAATTACATGGGTAGGATAATGCGTACATTTCTTACCAAGCATTGCAGCCTCCTCCTTTGTTTACCCTTCACATCCCTCCCCAGCCTTCCACATCCACCCCCCAGTCCCAGTCCTTCTCCCCGCCCCACACCGACGTTGTAAAGCTCGTTTTGGACATGACAACTTGTACTTCTCATTGTTGCAACAGGTTCACCTGTATCCTTAAACGACTTGTTTTTCCCCATCTCCTCCACAAGTTATAATGACATCAAATATAGTGAAAGCAGAGGTTATACTGTGGGGGAGGGACATACAAACCTACAAAGAAATAATCTTATAAATGCGTTAGAAACACATGCATGAAAGAGAAAAACATTAAAATACATATCTAAGGATTCTTTTTCCTAACATCACATTATCTGACCTTTTCCGCTTGACTCATACATATACTAGCTATGGCAAATAAGGGAAACCATGGGGCCTATGTTTCTTTGGGCCTGGCTGACTTCTCTTAATATAATTTTTTCCAAGTCATTCCATTTCCTAACAAATGGGGCAATGTCATTCTTTCTGATGGAGGCATAGAATTCCATTGTGTAGATATACCACATTTTCTTGATCCATTCATCTACTGAGGGGCATCTGGGTTGGTTCCAGATCTTAGCTATGGTAAATAATGCTGCAATAAACATAGATGTGCTGGTTGCTTTAGTGTGGTTTTGTTTGTAAACATTTGGGTAAACGCCTAAAAGTGGGATTGCTGGGTCATAGGGGATTTCTATGTGGAGTCTTTTAAGGTACCTCCATACTGCTTTCCAAAGTGGTTGAACAAGTTTACATTCCCACCAACAATGAAGTAAGGTTCCCTTCTGTAAACATCCCATCCAGCATCTGTTGTTGTTAGAGTTCTTGATTTTTGCCATTCTAACTTGAGTGAGGTGGTATCTCAATATTGTTTTGATTTGCATTTCTTTTATGGCTAGGGAGGTTGAACATTTCTTCATGTGTCTATTGGCCATCCTTCTTTCTTCTTCAGAGAAGTTTCTCTTTAAGTCTTTCGCCCACTTGTTTATTGGGCAGTTGATTCTGTGAGGATTTGTTGTTGGGGGATTTAATTTTTTGAGTTCCCAGTATATTTTAGATATGAGACCCTTGTCCGTTGTATGGCTAGTAAAGATGTTCTCCCAATCCGTGGGCTTTCTATTGATATTACTAGCTATGTCCTTTGCCATGCAGAAGCTCTGCAATTTCATGCATAACCATTTGTCCAACCAATCTTTGATTTGTTGGGTTTCCAGGTCTCTATTCATAAAATTTCGACCTGAGCCAAGGAGACCTAGGGTTTCTGCTTTTCCATCCCGTAATGTTTTCAGAGTGTCTGCTTTGACTTCGAGGTCTTTGATCCATTTGGAGTTGATTCTGGTGCAGGGTGATATATAAGGATCTAGCTTTGTTTTTCTACAAGTAGTTAACCAATTTTGCCAGCACCAATGACTGAAGAGGTTGTATTTGTTCCATTGGATTGTTTTAGCTCCCTTACTGAAGATTAGATGGCTATAGGTCTGTAGGATCATTTCTGGGTTTTCAATTCTATTCCATTGGTCCGAAGGTCTGTTCTTAGGCCAATAGCAAGGTGTTTTTATTACTATGGCTTTATAGTAGAGTTTGAAATTTGGTATTGATATTCCTCCAGCAGTGTTCTTTCCATTGATGAGCGTTTTTGATATTCGGGGTCTTTTATTGTTCCATATGAATTTTTGGATTGCCTCTTCTATTTCCTTGAAGAATGAGGTTGGGATTTTGATAGGTATCGCGTTGAATTTGTAGATAGCCATGGGAAGTATTGCCGTTTTCACGATGTTAATCTTTCCAATCCAGGACCATGGGAGGTTTTGCCATTTTTTAAGTTCTGTGTTGATTTCCTTTTTCAAGATTTTAAAGGTTTCATCATAGAGGTCCTCACTTCTTTGGTTAAGTTAAATCCTAGGTATTTTATTTTTTGTGGGGCTATTACAAATGAAGTTGCTTTCCTAATTTCAGCCACAATTTTCTCATAGTTAGCATACAGAAAAGCCCTTGATTTTGGGGGGTTAATATTATACCCTGCTACTTTGCCAAAGTTTTGAATCAGCTTGAGTATTTTGGGAGTGGAGTCTATGGGATTCTTTAAATATAATATCATGTCGTCTGCAAAGAGGGAGTGTTTTATGTCTTCTTTCCCTATTTGGATCCCCTTCATGTCTGCATCTTGTCTTATTGCTGTAGCTAGGCATTCTAATACTAGACTGAATAGAAGTGGAGAGAGTGGACATCCTTTTCTTGTTCCTGAGTTAAGAGGAAATGGCTTTAGTTTTTCACCATTAAGTATAATGCTGGTTGTAGGTTTGTCATATACAGCCTTTAATGCATTGAGGAATGTTTCATGGATTCCCAATTTTTCCACAACCTTCATCATAAAGGGGTGTTGGATCTTGTTGAATGGTTTTTTTGCATCTATTGAGATAACCATATGGTTCTTATTCTTGCTCCTGTTGATGAGATGAATAATATAAATTGATTTGCATATATTCAACCAGCTTTGCATCCCTGAAATGAATCCTGTTTGATCATGGTGTATGATTTTTTTGAAGAATTGTTGAAGTCGATTGGCCATAATTTTGTTGAGAAGTTTCGCATCAATGTTCATCAAAGAAGTGGGTCTATAATTCTCTTTCTTTGATGACTCCCTGCCTGGTTTTGGGATGAGGATTATGATGGTTTCATAAAATGTGTTCGGTAGTGAACTTTCTCTTTCAATTTCATTGAAGAGTTGGAAGAGTATTGGTGTGAGCTCTGCTTTGAAGGCCTTGTAAAATTACGGTATAAAACCCTCTGGTCCTGGATTTTCTTAGCTGGAAGGTCTCTTATTGCTGTTTCTATTTCAACGCTTGATATGAGCCTGTTAAACTGGTTTAACTCATCTTGGTTTAGTTTTGGCATGTCAATACTTGCTACGAAAAGGTCCATTTCTGTCAGGTTCTGTTTGAGAACTTTATTAGCATAAAGTTTTGAGAAGTATTCCCTTATAATGTTTTGAATCTTGGTTGTTTCCCTGGTGATGTTTCCATTCTCGTCTCTGAGTTTATTTATTTGGGTGTGGTGTCTTCTTTTTCGGATAAGATTTGCTAAAGGTCTGCCTATTTTGTTAATATTTTCGAAGAACCAACTCTTTGTTTTGTTGATTCTTTCTATAGTTTTTTTTGGATTCTAATACATTTAATTTTGATTTAATTTTAATTATATCTTTCAGTCTACTGGATTGGGGTTTATCTTGCTGCTCTTTTTCAAGGAGGTTCAGATGTCTTATTAAAGTGTTGGTTTCAGATCTCTCCAATTTGTTGATGTAGGAGCTCAGAGCTATAAACTTGCCTCTGAGTATTGCTTTTGCTGTGTCCCAGAGTAGCTGGCAATTTGTGTGTTCATTTTTGTTGAATAGCATGAAGATTTGAATTTCCTTTCTAATCTTTTCCATGACCCACTCGTGATTCAGCAGTGTGTTGTTCAGCCTCCACATGATACCAGACTTTCTTTGGTGGCTTTTGGTGTTGAGTTCTAATTTTATTTCCTTGTGGTCAGAGAGAATGCAAGGTATAAATTTAATGTTTCTGAATTTGGACAAGTTTGCTTTGTGGCCTAAAATGTGGTCTATTTTAGAAAATGTTCCATGTGCTGCTGAGAAAAACGTGTAGTCTGATGCTGCTGGGTGAAATGTTCGGTAAATATCTGTTAAATCTAGTTGATCTATGCAGCTGTTTAGATCTGTAGTTTCTCTGTTGAGTTTTTGCCGAGATGATCTATATAGTGGGGAGTGTGGTGTGTTAAAATCCCCAACAATTAATGTCTTTGGAGTTATATGGGATTTGAGGGAAATTAGTTTTTCTTGGATAAATTTGGGTGCTCCATTGTTTGGCGAGTAGATATTTAGAATTGTAATATCCACCTGAAGGAGAGATCCTGTAATTAGTATGTAGCGACCTTCTTTATCTGTTCTCATGAATTTTAATTGGAAGTCTATTTCATCTGATATTAGGATTGCAACTAACGCCTTTTTATGGGGGCCGTTTGCTTGGTAGATTTTGTTGCAACCTTTAACATTGAAAATGTGTTTGCTTTTAGGGGCAAAATGTGACTCCTGAAGGCAGCAGTTAGAAGGGTCTTGTTTTTTAATCCAACTAGACTGTCTATGTTGTTTACTTGGAGATTTCAGTCCGTTAACATTAAGAGAAAGGACTGAGAGGTATTTGGGAGTTCCTTCCATGTTATCCACCTTCTTGGGGGTTGCAAAAATGGGTTCTTCCGATGGTTCTTGGATTCTCAGTTTGGGTGCAGTTTCTTGGATTCTCAGTTTGGGTGCAGTTTCTTGTCCTTTATTGTGGTCTTGTTGGTTTTCTATGTGTAGGACATCTTTACGAATCTTTTGTAGGGCTGGTTTGGTGGAGATGTATTGTTTCAATTTTTCTTTGCTATGGAAGTTTTTTATTGGCCTTCAGTTATGAAGGAGAGTTTAGCTGGGTACAGTATTCTTGGTTGATAGTTGTTTGATTTTAGGGCATGGCATACTTCATTCCAGGCTTTGCTTGCTTTGATTGTCTCTGCTGAGAAATCTGAGGTGATTGTAATTGCTTTTCCTTTATAGGTTATTAATCTTTTCTCCTTGACAGCTTTAAGGATCTTTTCCTTGGTCTGAGTTGATCCTTTGTGGATTATAATGTGACAGTGGGATGTCCTATTCTGGTCTGGTCGGTTTGGAGTTCTAAAAGCTTCTTGTATCTATATAGGCCCATCTTTTTGCATGTTTGGGAAGTTCTCTGCTAAGATCCTGTTAAACAAATTTTCTAGGCCATTCACTTCTGTTTCTAGGTGCTCCTCTACACCCATTATCCTTAGAGTAGGCCTTCTGATGGTGTCTTCCAAGTGTTGGATAGATCTATCATATTTCTTGGACTTGTCTTGGATGGTTGTATTTTCTTTCTCTATAATATCTAGTGTGTCTTCAATCCCTGATATTCGATCTTCTGCATGGTCTAACCTGCTGTCAAGACTTTCTACTTTGTTTTTTTATCTCTTTTCTTTCTAATTGGTCAGCTTTGATGGCTTCAAGTTCTGTGTTGAAGCATTGTTTTAGATCTTGTATGAACTTCTTTACTTCCTTAATTTGATGTTCAGATCACTTAGTTGAATGGTTAGGGTTTCCTTGGACTCCCATTCCTTCTATTGGGTTCCATTCAGCATTCTCTTTGTGGTCTCCCTGACTTCATTCATCTCTTTGTTAATGGATTCCATTAATGCCTTTAGTGATCTTTGTGTATTCTCTTCCTGCTCTCTCAATTCCTGTATTACTCTTTGATTAGCTTCCTCCCATTTGTGGGATTCCTGTAGTTCTCTTTGAGTGTTCTCAGCCTGTTCACACCATTCCTGCCTTTCTCTTTGAGTATTCACAAGCTGCTCATGCAAATCCTGTATCAGCTTTTGAGTAGATTGCTCACGCTTATGATATTCCTGTGTAAACTTTTGGAATGCCTCCTCTCTCTGCCTATCACGCTCATACAGAGACCTTTGTATGCTTTCAATATTTTGATTTATCATGTTTGACAGCAGTGTTTGTAGAGCTATTTCGGAATTCTCCTCTGGATTATTCATTATCTGTTCTGTCCCCTGATTATCGGGATTGGGAATTGAGATACCCGGATTTGCCATTTTTCTTGTGTTTTTCCGGCTTACTCTGCCCATTTGAGATGAAAATAGCACCAGTTTTGTGCTAGAACACTATCTTAAGGCAAGCATCAACCCAAGTCTATATTTGCACAGTCAATAGTCTACAGATACAATCTAGTTCAACCGATACATCTATTCAACATCAAACAACTATATGTTAATGGGCTACGAACAGCAAAGAAGAATTTGGAAGACCAGAAATTTTTAGGGTTACGGAGAGATGTGGGTAAAAATTTAGGAATAGATTGATGTGGGGAGGCTCAGGGAGAATTAACTAAGTCTTAATCTCAAAGCAGGAAATAGGATGGGTAGGATGAAAGTAGGGAGAGAGAAAAAAAAAAAAAGAAAGGGAACAGGAAAAGAAAAGAGACCAGAAAAAATAGAAAGGTAGAAATTAATACAAATTATGTAGAATCCATAACAATCTATTTAGATAAGAACATGAATTTATTGAGAGAAGGGGAGGGATATAAAGGAGATGTGAAAAGCTTAAAAATAAAAATGCTTAAAATATTATATAGGTATAAAGGGGTAGTACGGCTATTAAGGAATTTAAGTCTTAGAGGTTCTGACTTGAGTAAAAAATTTGTGGAATAAGTGTGTACACAGTAGGGGATAGGGTCTAATATTCAACTACGTGTTTATCTGAGGATGTGCAGGACAAGAATTAAGTCACATAAAGAAGAACGAAAGAGAGGAGAAGGTGAAAAGGATAAGAAAGGAAGAAGAAAAAGATGAGAAGTTCAGTAGAGCAAAACAAAAAACAAAAAGATAATTTAAAAAGAAAAAAATAAGAGAAAGAAGACCAAAAAAGAAAGCAAAAACACACACTCCCGTATCCCCAAAATAAAAATTCTAAGAGGAAAAGAAAGTTTCTGGAAAACAATTTTTTAATTAAAAAAGGCAAAGATTAAAGATTGATAAAAGTTTTAGAAAAGAAAAAAAAATTTTATATAAGGTACCAAAAATAAAAACTAAAAAAAAAAAAAAAAAGAAGACGAAGAAGAAGAGAAAAATGAAAAAAAAAAAAAAAACCAAAACCAAAAAACAAACAAACAATAACAAAAAACTTCCTTGACTTTTTTTTTGGGAGGAGTGGGAAAAATCCTGTATCTCCCTTTTGTCCATACCCAGCCTCTTGTTGGAGTCTCTGGTGTGCTTGTGGTCCTGTGGCTTTGTTGGTTTCTTAAGTAAGTTAGTTCAAACAGGCAATAAAATGCTCTGCTTTACCCAGGATTTGGCGATCCTCCTCCCAGGCTAGTTCATTGGGAGACAGATCTGCTTTGAGTATCACAAAATATGGGGATGCATTGATGAGGCTAGGTTCTCGTAGGTTTTCCGGGGCTGCTTTGTGAAAACCTCACAGAACCCAGCCTGGAGCCATTCTCAGGGTTTCTGTTTACTGATTTGCAATTGCTTGCCGAGGCTGCTAGAGGGAGGGGCAGCCTCTGGCTCTGATTACCCAGTGAAGAAACCCACTCCTCGGGCTGGCGTGACTTGTCCCTTGGTGGAGCTGAGTCTGGCAGGTCACGCCACCGTTAAGTTCTTGTGAACTGCTAAATGACTCATTTTATTCCAAGGCTTGAGCTGGAGCTAGCAGCTCCTCCGAGCTTTGTCGGTATCCAAGATGGAGATCAGCGGTGCTGGGGGGGGTAGGAGTGGCCTTCCCTCCTCTGCTCCCTGAGAAGGAGTGAGGACGTCAGGCTTCTAGTAACGCCGAGTCTTAGTTCCTGGGTCGTCTCTGGTCTGCAAACTGCAGGATGAAGATGTCTGCTCCTTGTCGGTTCTTGCTGGTGTCGAGTAGAATCCACTCGCCTGCTGCTTCTGGCTCCTTCGTCCGGACTCTCTGTTGCTCAGGTATGGCACCTGTGCTCGCCCGCCACAGCCACAGCTGCCGCTGCCGCGGCAGCTGCTGGCAAGGGCTCAGAAGTGTCTCCTTGCCTGGGTTTCCTTCTCTGGCCTAACTCTCTGTCCTGTGGTGGCACACTTGGTGTAATTCTCTGACTTAGGACTGTTCATTGGAACTCTAAAACTTCTTTCTATGTGAGAGCTTACTTCGACTCCAGCTTCTCCTTTACCATCTTCCCGCCAAATCTTCAGAATATTTTTAAAAGTAGAAGAAAATTTACTTCACAGGGGCCTGTTTTATCATCTCCTACTTTTAAAGCATTTTGGAGTGATTATATGTGAATTTATTTCGTTTGGTATTCTTAAAAGATAGTATGTGATGATATTTAAAAGTTTTAATACTTTTTAAAAAAGAATACTGGAGCTGTGGGACAAAAGAAGGTCAGCTCAGTGCATGATAATCCAATGTCACCAACACAGTCTGTGTTGAAGACAAAATGTAACAGAAAACAATCGCCATGGGCAATAATTGCTATGCTTTTATTCATAGGAAAATATGAATATTAAATTGAGAGTGTAAGAGAATGGAGAGATTTTACCTACCTTTTTTCTATTGCTAAAAGACTTTTGGAAACTGTGACTCATT
The DNA here is from genome assembly GCF_024711535.1 of Dipodomys merriami. Taxonomy (NCBI): domain Eukaryota; kingdom Metazoa; phylum Chordata; class Mammalia; order Rodentia; family Heteromyidae; genus Dipodomys; species Dipodomys merriami. The sequence continues at coordinate 3,231,533 of NW_027202538.1, read as the reverse complement.
TCCTTCCTCACTGTGTGTCAATGGGCCCTGTACTTAGTGCCTTTAATTACAATTTTCCCAACACTAAAATGATAATAACATTAGCATTATAGCAAATGCTATCTTAAGAATTGAGAGAAATAAAACTTGCAAAATACTTAACATAAATTTCTATGAATGAGCATTGAGTTTAGCCAACAGTTTTTTTAAATACTAAATAAAATGCAATAATATTACAGAAAAGATTATAGGTATTGAGCAACCAGAAGTAATGTGATCTATTGACCATGCTCTGCTTCTAAGGAAGCCATTTGTATAACTGCTCATGCTATAAATCAAACTGGTTATCTTATGTCTTGGTAGTGTAAAAATATCAGGGACAGAATAATGAAGGAATGTTGTAGACTGAGGTGAAGTCCATATGCTAATGTGAAAAACTGATAAAATGTAAATTAACTATGCAATATATTGTGTTTTACATCATTTAAATTATATCACAAAGATAAGGAATACCTAGAAGAATGAATTCTCTTGATATCCTATCATAGTCCTTAGCAGGATGAACTCTTTCTTCATTCTTGTAGAGGCAATAACAGAGGAGAGGAACTGTATTTTTTGTTTGCTTCCTTCCATTTGTCCTTCAGTTTGAGTCTAAACTACATAAGACTGAATGAAACTAAGGGAAATTAGACACGCAGGCTTTGGAAAGAACAATCAACGAAAATAAATAAAATACTTATAGCCGTATGAAAGGTCTAACTAAATTGAGTTATATACTCTCAAGCGTAAACAGAAAATGATTTACACAATATCATGTTATTGAAAATTGAAAAATGTAAGGAGTTGCTTAATTTTTTTCATTTCTACTCCCTTGAATTAATTATTGATTTTATAGAGAGAGATTAAAGATAAGAGTAACAAGAAATGATTAAAATTGAAAAGAGTTCTGGGAAAATGGCAGAGGAGAAACTGGAGGCTAAACAATATCTCGCATAGAAAGCAGTTTTAGTGTTCCAGTCAGCAGTCCTAAGCCAGAGAATCACACCAAGGGTGCCATCACAATACAGAGAGTTTGGCCAGAGAGAGAAAACCCAGGCAAGGAGACAGATCTGTTCACTTGCCAGCAGCCTTGGCTGCTGCTGTGGCGGCGGTGGTGGTGGCGGTATCCGCCAAACCTGCAAAATAGAGAGTCTAGGATGAAGGCCCCAGACTCGGCGAGCTAGCAGATTCTACTCAACACCAGCAAGAACTGACAAGTAGCAGACATCTTCATCCTGTAGATCGCAGACCAGAGACGACCTAGGAGCCAACACTCTGGCATGAGTAGAAGCCTGACATCCTCATTCCTTCTCAAGGAGCAGAGGAGGTAAGGCCAACTCTCCACTCCCCCACTACTGGAGATCTCCATTTTTGATACTGACAATGGCCTGACTGAGACTCTAGCTCCAACTCAGGCCTTGAAAGAAAACAAAAGAGTCATTTAGCAGGTCACAGGAACCTGACCTGACCTGCCAGGCTCAGCTACACCCAGGGAAAACTCACCCAGCTGGGGCCAAGCCAGCTCCACCAGCCCCAGGAGTGGCTTTCTTCACTGGGTAAACAGACCCAGAGGCTGCCCCTCCCTACAGCAACCTTGACAATAAATTGAAATTCAGTAAACAAAAACTTTGATAATGTCTCCATGCTGGACTCTGTGGGTGTCTCAGAAGGTAGCCGCTTAGGGAAAAGTTACTGTTCATTGAAAGGGCTCAACTCTACTCAGAACTTAGCCTAATCACAGCATCTCCAAACTAGAGGAAGCAGACATCTCCCATTTTTGTGAGACTCAAAGGAGATCTCCCTCCCATTGAACTACCCTGGGAGGAAGATCACAAAATCCTGGGTAAAACAGAGCATTTTTCTGCCTGCTCAAACAAACTGACTTTAAAAACCAATCAAGCCACAGTAAAGCCAAACACTACAAGCAGAGCAGAGACTCCAACCTGCGACTGGTTACTGACCCAAGAGAGATACAGGATCTTCCCATCTTCCCCCCCAAAAAATCAAAGAACTTATTTTTTGTACCTTTTAAATATTTTTTTAATTTTATGATTTTTAATTTTTAACTTTTTAAAAATTGTTTGCTATTAACTTTTTTCCTATTATAATATAGATTTAAGGGTTATATGTGTGTGTCCTTTTTTTAGCTCTACTGAACTTTTGATCCTTTTTCTCTTTCACATTCTTTTCACTTTTTCTTCTCTTTCGTTGTTTTTCTGTGTGACTTAATTGCTGTTCTGCTCATACTCAGATATACACACAATCGATTATTAGACCTTATCCCCCATTGTGTACACACTTAATCCAGAAATTTATTATTCAGTTCAGAACCTCTTAGACTTAAATTCCTTAATAGCAATACTATTTATTTATACCTATACAATAGTTTAAGAAATTTTATTTTTTAATTTTTCGTGTCTCCTTTTTATCACTCTCTTTCTCACATCCTGTTGCTGTTCTTCTGTGAATAATATGTTGTTAAATTTGCATAATTTTAAAGTGTTTCTGTTTTTAATTTTTAATTTTTCTTGTTTCCTTTTTCTTTTTTTCTTTTTCTTCTTTTTTCTCTTTCTACTATCATTCCATCCAATCTGTTTCCCTCTTTAAGATTTTGACTTAGTTAATTTAACTCTCCCTTTACCTTATCATATTCCTCTATTCCTATTTTTGCCCACATCTCTCCCTAAGCCTGATAATTTCTGGTTTACCAAATTCTTCTTTGTGGTTCATAGCCCATTAATACATAGTTGTTTGATGTTGAATAGATAAATCTGTTGAACTATATTGTATCTGCAGAATTTTGACTGTGCAACTACAAACTTTGATTGATGCTTTCCTTAAGATAGTGTTCTAGCACAAAACTGGTGTTAACTTCTTTCCAAATGGGCAGAAAAAGCTGGAAAAACACAAGGAAAATGGCAAGTCTGTGTATCTCAAATCCCACTCATGATAATCAAGGGACAGAACAGATAGTGAATAATCCAGAGGAGAGCTCCCAAAAAGCTCTATAAATACTACTGGTAAACATGGTAAATTTAAAGATTGAAAATCTGCAAAGGATTCAGTGTGAGCATGATAGGGAGAGAGAGGAGGCAAACCATGGTTCAATACAGGAATATCATGAAAGTGAGGAAGATACTCAAAGATTGATGCAGGAGTTTCATGAGCAGATTGAGAACACTCAAAGAGAAATAAAGAAACGGCAAGAGCAGGCTGAGATCAGTGAAAGAGATAGACAGGAATTGCATGAGTTGGCCAAGAAGAGACAAAGAGAAAGTCAGGAATAGCATGAATGTGAGGAAGCTAATCAAAGAGTAATACAGGAATTGAGAGAGCAGGATGAGAATAGACAAAGATCAATAGAGGCTTTCATGGAATGCATAAACAGAGAACTGAAAGAAGTCAGGGAGACCACAAAGGGAATGCTAAATAGAGTACAACAAAAGGAATAGGAGTCCAAGGAAAACATAACCAATCAACTAAGTGATTTGAGAAAACACTGAACACCAAATTAAGGAATTAAAGAAGTTCACAAAGGTCTAAAACAAAGTTCCAACAAAGAATTTGAAGCGATCAAATCTGACCAACTAGAAGGAAAAGAAATAAAAAAAAGTGAGAAAGGCCTGATAGTAGGTTAGACCATGCAGAAGATCAAATCTCAGGGATTGAAGACAGCCTAGATATTATAGAGAAAGAGCACACAACCATCCAAAACAAATCCAAGAAATATGATAGATCTATTCAACATTTGGAAGGCACCATCAGAAAGACTAATCTAAGGATAATGGGTGTACAGGAGCACCTAGAGACAGAAGTTAATGGCCTAGGAAATTTGTTTAACAGGATCCTAGCAGAGAACTTCCCAAACATGCAAAAAGATGGGCCTATTCAGATACAAGAAGCTTTTAGAACTCCAAATAGAACAGACCAGAACAGGACATCCCAACATCACATTTTAATCCAAAAGGATGAATTCAGAACATGGAAAATATCTGTAAAGCTGTCAAGGAGGAAAGATAAATCAACTATAATGGGAAACCAGTTAGAATCACAGCAGATTTTTCAGCAGAGACAACTAAAGCAAGAAGAGACTGGATTGATGTATGCCATGCCCTAAAGAGAAACAACTATCAACCACAAATACTGTACCACCTAAACTCTCATAATCAAAGGTGAAATAAATACCTTCCACAGCAAAGAAAAATTGAAACAATATATCACCGCCAAACCAGCCCTACAAAAGATTCTTAAAGATATCCTACACATAGAAAACCAACAAGACTACAATAAAGGCCAAATAATCACACCCAAACTGAGAATGCAAGAACCATAGGTAGAACCCAGTAGCCACAGGCCCCAAGAAGGTGGATAAAATGGCAGGAACTCCCAAATACCTCTCAGTCCTACCTCTCAACATTAACGGACTTAACTCTACAACTAAGCGACATAGACTATCTACTTGGATTAAAAAGCAAGATCCTTCTATCTACTGCCTTCAGGAGTCACATCTTGCCCATAAAAACACATTTTCAATGTGAAAGGCTGAATAAAATCTACCAAGCAAATGGCACCCATAAACAGGTAGGTGTTGTAAACTTCATATCAGATTAAATAGACTTCAAATTAAAACTTGTGAGAAGAGATAAAGAAGGTCGTTCCATAGTAATTGAGGAATCTCTCCTTCAGGAGGATATTACAATTCTAAATATCTATTCACCAAACAACAGAGAACCCAAGAAACACTACTTTCCCTCAAATCCCATATAGATCCAAAGACATTAAATGTTGGTGACTTTAACACACCACTCTCCCTACTAGATAGATCAACTAGGCAAAAACTCAACAGAGAAACTGCAGATATAAACAACTGCATAGATCAACTAGATTTAACAGACATCTACCAAATATTTCACCCAGCAGCATCAGAATACACATTTTTCTCAGCAGCACATGGAACATTTTGCAAAACAGACCACATTTTAGGCCACAAAGCAAACTTGTCCAAATTCAGAAACATTGAAATTATACCTTGCATTCTCTCTGACCACAAGGGAATAAAATTAGAACTCAACACCAAAAGCCACCAAAGAAAGTCTGGTATCATGTGTAGGCTGAACAACACACTGCTGAATCACGAGTGGGTCATGGAAGTGATTAGAAAGGAAATTCAAATGTTCATGATATTCAACAAAAATGAACACAAATTACCAGCTCATCTGGGACACAGCAAAGGCAGTACTCAGAGGCAATTTTAGAGGTCTGAGTTGCTATATCAACAAATTGGAAAGATCTGAAACCAACAATTTAATGAGACATCTGAACCTCCTTGAAAAATAGCAGCAAGATAAACCCCAATCCAGTAGACAGAAAGAAATAATTAAAATTAAATCAGAAAAAATTGAATTAGAATCCAAAAAGAACATAGAAAGAATCAACAAAGAAAGAGTTGGTTCTTTGAAAAAATTAAAAAATTTGACAGACCCTTCGCATATCTTACCAGAAAAAAGAAGAGAACACACCCAAATAAATAAAATCAGAGATGAGAATGGATACATCACCACAGAAATAACCAAGAATCAGAATATTATAAGGGAATATTTCTCAAACCTTTATGCTAATAAGTTTGAGACCTTGGCAGAAATGGACCTTTTCCAGGCAAATTCTGACACGCTGAAACTAAACCAAGATGAGTTAAACCATCTTAACAGGCCCATATAAAGGCCAATATCAAGAATATTATAAGGGAATATTTCTCAAACCTTTATGCTAATAAGTTTGAGAACTTGGCAGAAATGGACCTCTTCCAGGCAAATTCTGAGCTGCCAAAACTAAACCAAGATGAGTTAAACCATCTTAACAGGCCCATATCAAATATTGCAATATAAACAACAATAAGAGACCTCCCATCTTAGAAAAGCCCAGGACCAGATGGTTTTACAGCGTAATTCTACAAGGCATTCAAAGGAAAGCTCACACCAATACTCCTCCAAAACTTCAATGAAATTGAAAGAGAAAGTTCACTACTGAACTCATTCTAAGAAGCCATCATAACAAACATTCCAAAACCAGGCAGGGACTCATGAAGGGAAGAGAACTATGGACCCATTTCTTTGATGAACATTGATGGAAAACTTCTCAACAAAATTTTGGCCAATCGACTTCAACAATTCATCCAAAAAATCATTCACCATGATCAAACAGGATTCATTTCAGGGATGCAAAGCTGGTTCAATATACCCAAATCAATTAATATAATTCATCACATCAACAGGAGCAAGGATAAGAACCCCATGGTTATCTCAATAGATGCATTAAAAGCATTCGACAAGATCCAACACCCATTTATGATGAAGGTTCTGGAAAAATTAGGAATCCATGGAAAATTCTGAGACTTCTCCCAGGAATCACAATTTACAATAACCTGAAAGATGTATTCTAAATGAAGAAAAATGTCTTCTGATCTTTAGAAAACCACACACAAACACACACACACACACACACACACACACACACACACACACACACACCAACCTCAAACACTTAGAGAGAATTTATTTTTGTTCCCAAGAATTTTTTTAATTATGAAAATACTGTACATAGGGGTTACAATTACATGGGCAATATAATGAGCACATTTCTTGTAGTGTCAATGTCGCAGGACCCTCACCAAGAAGACCAATGAGTGTCAGACGTTCCAAAATGCAAAAACAAGGTTTTATTTAGACGGGCTGCAGCTCAGGCCTCATCCTACATTCCAACACAGTGGAGGAGATCCCCCAGCTAAAGATTTGCAGGGCTTATAAAGGCAAGCAACCAGGTGTTTGTTTACCACCACATGTTGCTCTGCTAGCTGAGATAAACAAGCAACAAATAGTCACTGCTTTAACACTTCATTCCCCCCTTGACTTATGGTCCTGAGACACAATCTTGTGGCTCTGGCCCAAAACTAAACTCCAACAGCTCTCGATCTTGACTAGTCCCTCTCTGACCTTAGCCATGTTGTCTTCTGCTATTCCTGAACTGTCAACGTAAAAACAACACTCTTCTCCTAGTGCAGTACAAATTTCCTCTTGTAGTGAGAGGCTCCCAGGAGTTCTGCAAATGATAATTGCAATAATACCAATAACAATCAGTCAATTTTTCTTTTCTTGAGTCGTACGTGGAGTGGTTGGGTAGGGTGTTTGGAGACTTCCCATGTTTCTCCACGGGAGGCCAGGGCAAAGAGTCAGTCAGTCTGGTGTGGGAGCAGTGAATCCAAGTAGCAATGCCATCCACCTTAAGGGCAGTAGGTGTAGCCAGTAGCACCATGTACGGGCCCTTCTACCGTGGTTCCAAAGATCTCAAGTTGTGCTTTCGAACAAGCACCCAGTACCCTGGTTTAAATGAGTGGGGGGTAGGAATAGAAGCAGAATCATATAATGCTCTAAGCTGGGGCAATACACTTTCATAGACAAGCTGTAGATAGTCAAGTTTACATAGAAATTTTGTATCACTCAAATCAGCAAGCAAGGGATAATGGGTGGAAGGTGTCCATACATTATTTCAAAAGGAGTAAAGCCAGCTGATAGGGTGAAAGTCTCACTCTAAACAGGGCAAAAGGAAGGAGTGATACTCAGTCTGTGCCAGTCTCCAAAGCCAATTTAGTTAAGGTCTCTTTTAGAGTCTGATTCATTCTTTCTACCTGCCCTGAACTCTGGGGTCTATAAGCACAGTGCAATTTCCAATCCGTCCCCAGTGCCATGGCTATTCCCTGACTTACTTTTGAGATGAAGGCCGGCTCATTGTCCCACCCAATGGTGGATGGGAAGCCATACCTGGGTAGGATTTTTCCCAGTATCTTCTTACCCATGACGTTCACCGTCTCATGCTTTGTTGGATAGGCTTGAACCCATCCTGATAAGTGTGTCTACAAAAACTAGCAATATTTATATCCAAATTTTAAAGTTTTAATTTCTGTGAAGTCTACTTCCCAATACACACCTGGCCCATCTCCACGGAGGCAAGCTCCTTTTGTGACCAGTTGATTGGGGGCATTGGTTACCTGACAGGCTTTACAATTTTTAAAAATGTCCTCAATGAGTTGATTTCCTGGCCTAATTTTTACTTCTGAGTGTTGGAGCAAATCCTGCATTCTTTGGGTTCCCATGAGAGAGGCCCAATGGATTCTTTTAAGAATCACCTTGCCCAATCTTTGTGACAAGATAAGTTTCCCCTCACCAGTTTTCCACCAGTCTTTATTTTCTTCTCTGCTTGGGGGGTTATAGGCCATGGGAATTTTCTTTATCCACTCCAAGTCTTCTTAGGAGTACTGAGGCTTAGGAGGCAAAGCTTGTGGTCCTGGGTCTACTAGAGTAGGTACTTCCTCTCTGGTCTAGAGGGCTGCCTCCTTAGCTGCCTGATCGTCCAAGTTATTTACTTTGGTTATTGAATCAGTTCCCTTTTGATGGCCAGGGCAGTGCATAATTGCAATATTTGCTGGTTCCCATAAGGCCCGTATAAGGCTTAAAATTTCTTGTTTGTTTTTAATAGCCATTCCCTCAGCTGTCAGCAGCCTCCTCCCTTCGTGAATGGCTCCATGGACATTCACAGTGGCAAAAGCATACCAACTGTCCGTGTAAATGTTTAGTCTCTTCCCTTTTCCCAGCTGTAGGGCTTTTGTTAGTGCCACTAGTTCTGCTCTTTGTGCAGATGTTCCCTGGGGGAGTGCTTCTGCCCACACTATCTCAGTGTCCATGATGACTGCTACACCCATGTACCTTTTTCTATCTGGAATGAAACTGCTGCTGTCTGTGAACCAGGTATGCTCCGCATTCGATAGTGGCGAGGCTAACAAGTCTGGCCTCTTTTCGTTGGCCTGGTCTCTCTTTTCACGCTCAATTTCACTCCTCTGTCCTTCCTTTCCTGTCTTTGCTCCTCTGTCTCTCTCTTATTGTAAACCTTTTCTGCCACGACTACTAGATCTGTAATAGACTTTTCACTAAGTCTGTCTAGAGCCTGCAACTTTCGCTTTATGTCTGCTGCAGCTTGATTTATATAGGCAAACATAATCATCTGAGCCGAGTCCTAGACCTCAAGATCATATGGGGTATATTGAATAAAAGCTTCCATGAGCCACTCATGGTACGCTGCCGGACTTTCACTTCCTCCCTGTCTAACATCATAAACTTTGGCTATATTAGTTGGTCAGGGAGCTGCTGCCTTGAGACTTGCCAACAGATCCTGGTGATAGACATGGAGTCGCTCCCTACCTTCAATCTTCTTGTAGTCCCATGTTGGTCTAGTTTCAGGAAAATAGGCAGCAATCAGGGCAGGATCCATAATGGGCGCACCTGTGGGGCCAGGGATATGTTTCTGGGCTGCCTCTCAGAAAGCGTCTCTCTGCCGTGGTAAAAAGGACCTGTAAAACTGACTACAATCATCCCAAGTGGGGTGATGAATAAAGACAATAGTTTCAAGCAAACAAATTTAATCCTGCGGTTCCTCAGAAAAGGCGGCATTTTGGGTGCTCCAATTGTATACATCACTGGTAGAAAAATGGCCAATATTGGAATTGCTGTTGACCATCTGCATCCACAGGACCTATGGCACGTAAGGGAAAAAGTGCTGCAATAGAAGGAGGGTTGATCCCACAGCATCGTCAAGTGACTGGCACCTCAGGAACTTTAAGGGCAGGTGCCCAGGATTTGGCTGCTGGTTCTATAGCTCCCTCCTTCTCTTGATCATTCCTAGGGTCTGCAGAAGGAACCTGGGAAGGGGAGTATGGGGGAGAAAACATTTCTTCTTCCAAGTTATCTCCCTGAAAAACCAGGGGAATCATTTTCTTTTCCTCTCTCTTAGTTTGTTTTTTTTAATTTCATTTTATTTTATTTGTGAACATACTGTACAGAGGAGTTACAATTACATGGGCAAGATAATGCGTACATTTCTTACCAAGCATTGCAGCCTCCTCCTTTGTTTACCCTTCACAACCCTTCCCAGACTCCCCCCCTCCCCCCAATCCCAATCCTTCTACTTTCCCCCCTTACCCCCACCCCCCGCACCGACGTTGTAAAGCTCGTTTTGGACATGACAACTTGTACTTCTCATTGTTGCAACAGGTCCACCTGTATCCTTAAACACCTGGTTTTTCCCCATCTCCTCCACAAGTTATAGTGACATCAAATATAGTGAAAGCAGGGGTTATACTATGGGGGAGGGCCGTACAAAGCAACAAACAAATAATCTTATAAATGCATTAGAAACACATGCATGAAAGAAAAAAACATTAAAATGCACATCTAAGGGTTAATTTTCCTGACATCACATAATCTGACCTTTTCCGCTTGACTAATACATATTCTAGATATTACAAATAAGGGAAACCATGGGACCTATGTTTCTTTGGGCCTGGCTTACTTCACTTAAAATAATTTTTTCCAAGTTTTTCCATTTCCTAACAAATGGTGCAATGTCATTCTTTCTGATGGAGGCATAGAATTCCATTGTGTATATATACCACATTTTCTTGATCCTTTCATCTACTGAGGGGCATCTGGGTTGGTTCCATATCTTAGCTATGGTAAATAACGCTGCAATAAATATAGTTGTGCTGGTAGCTTTTGTGTGGTCTTGTATGTAAACATTTGGGTAAATACCCAAAAGTGGGATTGCTGGGTCATAGGGGAGTTCTATGTGAAGTCTTCTGAGGAACCTCCATACTGCTTTCCAAAGTGGTTGAACAAGTTTACATTCCCACCAACAATGAAGTAAGGTTCCTTTCTGTCCACATCCCCTGCAGCATCTGTTGATGTTAGAGTTCTTGATTTTTGCCGTTCTAACTGGAGTGAGGTGATATCTCAATGTTGTTTTGATTTGCATTTCTTTTATGGCTAGGGATGTTGAACATTTCTTCATGTGTCTATTGGCCATCCTTCTTTCTTCTTCAGAGAAGTTTCTCTTTAAGTCTTTTGCCCACTTATTTATTGGGCAGTTGTTTCTTTGAGGATTTGTTGTTGGGGGGTTTAATTTTTTGAGTTCCAAGTATATTTTAGATATGAGACCCTTGTCCGTTGTATGGCTAGTAAAGATCTACTCCCAATCCGTGGGCTTTCTATAGTTTTTTTTTTTTTTAATAAGTCTAGGGGGCTAGATGGAGTGCTGCCCATGGCTTCCAGTTCCATCATTCATACAGTCCAGAAAACAAAAACCAGTACAAACAAAACACATGCAGACCTGACCATTGAAAAAAAAAAAAAACTTTACAAAGTGCAGATCTCCAGAATTGGTCCGCTAAACCTCTGTAACAGGGAAGCAGAAGGAGCAGACCCACAGTTGAGCCAATTGGGCCTCAGGAGGCCCTCTTCATCATTTCCGGCCCAACACTCAACCAACCCACGCCCCACAGTTCTCACAGCGGTGTTCCACGGACCCCTGCCACACAATTCTCACCGTGGGGCTCCAAGGAACAATCCCCCTCAAGAGGATCTGGGACGTTTCCCAGTTCCTCCAGAGTAGTCATGTAAATATGAATTGGAGCGGCCTCCTCACAAAGGAAAACAGAAAGAAAACAGACTAACAGACAACACCAGGGCAAGACATATTTGACAGCGCTGTTTTACTTTTGGAGTCTGGACGTCTTGGAGGTCTCTTGAGGTATTCCGGACGAGCCCCCACTAATATGTAGTGTCCATGTTGCAGGACCCCCACCAAGAAGACCAACAAGAGTCAAAGGTTCCAAAATGCAAAAACAAGGTTTTATTTAGATGAGCTGCAACTCGGGCCTCATGATACACTCTGACACACAGAGGAGATATCCCGAGCTAAAGATTGGCAGGGCTTATAAAGGCAAACAACCAGGTGTTTGGATTTCCACCACGTGTTGCTCTGGCAGCTAAGATAAACAAGCAACAAATGATTACTGCCTAAAAAATGGAGTTACTTTAAGCCTTCATTCTTATCAAGCATTTTAGCCTCCTCCTTTGTTTGCGCTTCACATCCCTTCCCATCCTCGCCCCAACCCCCCACCCAAAGCTCTTCCCTGCCCCACCAAAGTTGTAAAGATTGTTTTTGACATAACAACTTTTACATCTTGTTGAAATGGGTCCACTTGTATCCCAATTTAAATGATTTGTTTTTCCCTTCCCCCCACAAATTATACCAACATCAATACAGTGAAAGCAGGGGTTATACCATGGGGGAGGGACATAAAAAGCAACAAAGAAATAATCTTATACATGTGTTAGAAATAGTTGCATGGAAGAAAAAAACATTTGAATACATATCCTAGGGTTCATTTTCCTAACATCATCTTATCTGACCTTTTCTCCTTGACTCAGACATATACTAGATATTGCAAATAAGGGAAACCATGGGACCTATTTTTCTTTGGGCATGGATTATTCACTTAACATAATTTTTTCCAAGGCTTTCCATTTCCAAACAAATGGAGCAATGTCATTCTTTCTGATGGAGGCCTAGAATTCCATTGTGTATATATACCACATTTTCTTGATCCATTCTTCTACTGAGGGGCATCTGTGTTGGTTCCATATTTTAGCTTTGGTAAATAATGCTGTAATAAACATAGTCATGCCAGGAGCTTTAGTGTGGTCTTGTTTGTGATCAATTGGGTAAATGCCCAAAAGTGGAAATGCTATGTCATAGGGGAGCTCTATGTGGAGTCTTTTGAGGAACCTGCATACTGCTTTCCAAAGTGGTTGAACAAGTTTACACTCCCACCAACAATGCAGTAAAGTTCCATTCTGTCCACATCCCCTCCAGTATCTGTTGTTATTAGAGTTCTTGATTATAGCCATTCTAACTGTGGTGAGGTGGCATCTCAATGTTGTTTTGATTTGCATTTCTTTTATGGCTAGGGAGGTTGAACATTTCTTCGTGTGTCTATTGGCCACCTTTCTTTCCTCTTCAGAGAAGTTTCTCTTTAAGTCTTTAGCCCCCTTATTTATTGGGAAGTTGTTTCTTTGAATATTTGTTGTAGGGGGTTTAATTGTTTGTGTTCCAGGTATAATTTAGATATGAGACCCTTGTCGGTTGTATGTTTAATATTCGATAAGGGAGTTAAAAACATAGAATGGAAGAAAGACAGACTGTTCAGTAAATGGTGCAGGCAAAATTGGTTAACTACTTATAGAAAACTAAAGCTAGCTCCTTATATATCACCCTGCACCAGAATCAACTCCAAATGGATCAAAGTCCATGGAATCAAAGCAGACACTCTGAAAACATTACAGGATGGAATAGGAGAAACCCTAGGTCTCCTTGGCACAGGCCAAAATTTTCTTTATAGAGACCCAGAAACACAACAAATCAAAGAAACGCAGGACATATGGGTTTGCATGGAATTGCAGAGCTTCTGCATGGCAAAGAACATAGCTAGCAAGATCAATAGAAAGCCCACGGATTGGGAAAGAAGATCTTCCCTGAGAGAATTTTTTTTTAAAAAAATTAAAGTGAATTGGAATTGTTGGGATATTTATGTCACAATGTAGAAGATAGTAGATATATAGGTTGACCAAGTAAAGAGTTGTAATGTACAATGTGAGGATACAGGGGACAACACTGGCTTTACAGAGTAATGAAGATAAGTAAATAGGAGTTCTTTTTCCTGATAGGGGTTGCTCTTTTAATTGTTCTTCCTTCAGTAATGGATAAGATGAACATAATTCTTTAAGTATATCAGCCTGTTGCCCCATTTGTCAAGAAATGGAAAGACTTGGAAAAAATTATATTAAGTGAAGTAAGCCAGGCACAAAGAAACATATATCCTATGGCTTCCCTTATTTTCAATAATTAGTATATGTCTGAGACAAGAAGAAACTGTCAGATAAGTTGATGTTAGGTGAAATGAACCTCAAAATAAGGACTCATTATTTTTTCTTTCTTGCTATGGTTTCTAACATATTTCTAAGTTATTTCTTTGTTGCTTTGTATGTCCCTCCCCCACGGTATAGCCCTGTTGTCACTGTATTTGGTGTAAGTACAATTTGTGGAAGTGAAGCGAAAAATCAAATTGTTTAAGTAGTGGTATAATTTTATCCATTGCAACAATGAGATGTACAAGTATTTATGTCAAAAATCGAACTTTACAACTTTGGCATGGGAGTTGAGGGAGTGATAGGAATGGATGGTAAAGGGAAACAAAGGAGGAGGTAACAACGCTTGGTAAGAAATGTACTCATTACCTTTCCATGTAATGGTAACCCCTACATACGGTATTTTCACAATAAAATTTTTTAAGAAGATACATTATATTACACCTGATACAGTGGTTACGAACTTTATATTAATGCTTAAATAAATGTATGCCCTCCTCAAAAAAAAATAATAACAAATAATAGAGCAATAATGTTTACGCTCAACATAGAACAAAATGTCAAATTAAAATACATGGGATTTTCCTTGATGTAAACTAATTATTACAAATAAGGGATACCTTGGGACCTATGTTCCTTTAAGTCTGGCTTACTTCAATTAATATGATTTTTTAATATCTTTCATTTCCTTACAGATGAGGTGATATCATTGTTTCTGATGGAAGCATAGATTTCCATGTAAGTGTATGTGTGTATGTGTGTATGTCACACTTTCAAGATCCATTCATCTACTGAGAGGCATCTGGGTTAATTCCATAACTTAGCTATGGTACATAATACTGTGATAAACATAATTGTGCTGGTAGCTTCAGTGTGGCCTTGTTTGTGGTCACATGGTTAAATGTCCAGAATTGGGTTACTGAGTACCAGGGGAGCATTATTGTGCACATCAAGGATATGACCATAAAAGGTGATTCCAAGTGAAATGAACTCCAAGGCATGTTCTTTGTTGTTGTTCTTAATGTACTACGTGATTCCTTTTAATCCTTTTGTGTTTTCCCCACCTATGGTTTATCCCTTGTAGTCACTGTATTTGATTTTGATACCCAGGTTATCACAACTAGGGAACTAGATAACTAGGGAAGGGAAAGAGAAAAAAAAAGATGAGAAAAAATGACAAAGTGAGAACCTACGCAACAGTAAAACTCAAAAGACAATATGTTGGAAATAATCTTGGGGGGGGTGTTGGGAGGGACGAGGGAGAAAAATTGGGGAAGGGTAAAAAGTTATAAAAGAAATGAATTCATTACCTTACTTATATAACTATAACCCCTCTGTACATTACCTTGAAAATAAAATTTAAATAAAAAATAAAGTAAAATACATGAGAGCAGCAATAAAGGAGATGGGAGTGGGGGTAATACTATAGTATACAAAGAAGAGTATAACAGCTGTGGAGAGCAGTAGTTTGACTTTAACATAGGAGATGATAAACTAGCATACAGATTTTTAGCCTCATGTCAGTAACTAAAAAGGGAAAACAAAATGCACAATCAGCAAACTAAGAGAGATAAAATAGAAAACTAAATAATTAAGATGCAGAGATGACTGGGACCAAGAATAACAAATGGCACAATTAGGAAACAAATAACAAGCTGGTAAGTTTAAAAAATATAACCCATAATTCTATTAAAAGTTTTTTACATCACAGTTTCTTAGAACTATACTTCAAATTAAAGTTTAAGAATATATCATTTTAATAATAAGTTACTTATCACTGATTTCTCAATATTAAATATTTAATATACAATTAAAATTTTAGTAGCTATAGAAAAGAAGAAATTGAAACTAATTTTAAAAATATATTTCATGAATTGTAAAATTGACAAGCATTAGAATTTAAAAAATAATATATCATTACTGTTTCAGTTATGTGAATTAATGTAATAATTCAAAGTGAATTCTACACATAGCACTCATCATGACATCAAATAATAAATTATTGCACATGACTCTTGGTATTAGGTGGAAGGGTTCAGCACTGTGGTAAAATTCACACCACACAATACATGAGGGTATGACTCCTCTCATCTAGCTTAAATTGTGGAAATTTGATTTTTACATGCATGCTAAATTCCTGTCTAGGTGACATCTACACAATTATATGCTAATATATACACGAGGACTATTTCAGATGATTCTTAAAAGCCATATTCATTATTTAAATTTTTATTAGTTTTTACCAAATAAATATTTATAGAGAGACTGCTTTTCTGAGTAGATGATGGTGTATATGTGCCAGATTATACATATTGAGGCTTATTTTATATTCCTGACATTGTTTCTACAGTTGTATTTAATTTTCCATAAGGAGTTAAGTGTATTATATTGGATATATGAAAGTAAACTGAATATTTATTCCATTAATCCTTTGCCACATATCTAAACGCAATATAAATTATCCATGTTTGAAGTAATGAAAATAACAGATATAAGCCAGATAAATCAGTCTGTACTAGACAAGTATTTTCAACTTTATTTTGATAGTTGCTCCTCTTGTACACTACATAATATTCTTGGGAAAATGTGCTCCAGGATGAACAAAACTGCAGAATATTATGGTTTGATATTTCCTAAGAGAAGGAAGGAAGGGGAACCTTCCTTCTAAAAGTCTGCTGCCAGTGATGTGATCTGATTTATGGTGGTGACTTGGAAATGAACATTTTTCACAGTCAATGTTGAAAAGCCATCTTGATAGACCATTTCTGTAAGTGGTTACAAAGGATCATCGATGGCTTTGCAAGGATGCCAGAATGCCTCATTTTGAGACAATTATAACAGGAATTTAGTCAGCTGTTTTTGTATCTTTTGTGAAAAATCCATTGACTCTAGGACAGGGGATCACTGGGTCCCAGAGAAGCTACTACCTTGAATAGTAATCTTAGACCTCTAAAAAACAAACAGACAAAAAGAAAAATCCAGTAAGCACAGCCAGTCAGGGCTTCTATAACAGCCTACATGAATTCAGGGAAAAAACAGAAGCTGAGAGTCATTTAGATGATATCTAATATATTTTTTATGAGGAAGAATGAAATGAGGCTCCAGAGAGACGGTCAGAAACACTGATGAGAGAGACTAAAATTGATCACAAAAAGAATGGAATATATAATTCCTTGTAGAATAAATAAATAATAGAATGCCTGTGCATGTAAGAACAATACAGAAGACCAATTCCAGAAATCCACATTTTCTTAGAGCTCAGGTTAATAAGTTATCAATGGAAATCTTTGAATTCTTAAATATTTGACCACATGTGGGAGAAGGCCAATTGCTGAAGAGAAAGAAAATGTCATCACTCTGTTAGGATGTCCAATATCACATTACGAAGTAATCAAGTACAAATTTGTCATAAAAAGAGAAAATAATTATTCAAACTTAGGGTTTCATTTGTTTTGACGTACGTGTTCTTGATATAGGTGCTAGCAATTACCATACGATTGATCCAGTGCAGTGTTCCCACATGAAGGAAAAGAGAAAATTTACAAATGTCTAATGAAATGAATTGAAGGTGCAGTGTTCAAATAGTGATATCTGAGGTTTGGACACAGGTGAAGAGGTGGATTTTCTTTCATAAAAATCACCCATTTTTTGCTTGGTGCCAGTGGCTCACAGTTGTAATCCTAGCTACTCAGGAAGCTAAGATCTGAGGACTGCTGTTCAGAGCCAGCCTGGACAGGAATATCCCTGAATCTCCTATCTCCAACTAACCACCAGAAAAACAGAAGTGGCACTGTGGCTCAAGAGGTAGAGCCCTCACCTTGAGTTGAAGTGCTCAGGGACATTGCCCAAGGCCAGACTTCAAGCCCCTTGACCAACAACAAAAAATATCCCTTTTCTTGGAATGCTTACAGCTTTTCCTAATATTCAATAAAGAAGCCATTTTATCACGCACTATATTTAAGTCCTGTCCTAGCTGCTGCAAATAGAATGACTTGGAATCTTATGTCAAAAGTTACCAGCAGTGGTAACTTTTTTTTTCCAGTCTTGAACTGTGGGCCTGGGCCCTGAACATTGTTATGCTGGAAGTTTTAGTGTGAGCTTCTTGGTTTTTTTTTTTTTTAATTCTTGTGCCTGAGTGGAATTACTGGGTAATAGGGAGATCTATGTTTAGTATTTTGAGGAAAGTCCGTACTGCATTCCAGAGTGGTTAAACAAGTTCAGTTTCCTACCAACAGTGCAATAGAGTTCCCATTTGGTTACATCCACGTCAGCACTTGCTATTGTCAGTTTTATTGATAATCACTTCCTGTCATCACTTCAACCTACCCTCCCCCTGGGCAGCTATTATTTAATATTCTACCTCTACAGATGTGCCAAAAAAGCTCATATAATGAGACAATGTAGTCTATTTTATCCATTTCTCCCATGTAATATTACTATTTGCAAAGTAAGTCCACATAAATTTTTCTCATGGATAGAGTATATTGTTTTGTAAGCATATGTATAATTGTATAACATCCTCAATGGGCATTTCAATATTTTATTGCATGTTATTATAAAAGTTGTTGCTATGTATATTCTCATATATGTGTCTCATTGGACAAATGTTGAAATCGATTTTGTTTATAAAATTATGATTGAAAATGCAAGATCATAGAGGCAACTCTATGTGTAATATTTTAAAGATTGCCAGTATGTTTAAGTGCCAAGCACCATTGTATAATGATTCCAATTTCTACATAATGGTTGTGCAGGGCTATCATATTTTTTCTATTATCACTAATCTCTATATGTATGCGATGTCTAGCTATGTTATGATCTTTCCATATGTTCCTTTCTTGTTGTTATATTACTATAGAGATACGTATTTGGAGTTTTTGATAACTTATTCAGGATGCTTATAGTTTTTCCTTGGCATTAATATGCTCTTAATATATTTCTGATTCAAGTCTAGTTTAATAAATGCATATGTATGCAGACTATATGTACATATGCATAGATTCATACTTATATGCGTATAAATACAAATACATATATATATACATATATACACATATGTACATATATGTATATAGGCATATACATATATTATTATTTTCATTTGTCTGTAAGTTATCATTTTACATTATTTGCCAAACATGTCCTTTATTGATTTTATTTTATTTTATTTTTCGTTAAGATGTTGTACACAGGAGCAGGGCGCCAGTGGCTCATGCCTCTAATCCTACTCTGGAAGCTGGGATCTGAGGATTGAGGTTCAAAGCCAGCCTGTCCAGGAAAAGTCTATGAGACTCTTATCTCCAATAAATCACCCGAACACCGGAAGTGGCTCTATGGCTCAAGTGGTAGAGCTCTAGCCTTGAGCTGAAGAGCTGAGGTACAGCATCCAGGCCCAGAGTTCAAGGCCCACAACCAGCACCAAAAACAACAATAAAAAGAATACTGGCTAAAAAAGCAATAGCATTAAGCAGTTTTAAAGATAGGCTCAAGTATAACAATTTAGTATTACCTTAGATACCAGCAGCCTTCTAGTCCAATGAGCCATGAACCCTTAGAATGTTGACCAAATTTCGTAGTTTATTTACACAATCACTATAAGTATGTATTTTCTCATCTATCTTTCTTTCATTTCACCCTCAGAATGTGTATTTATCCTTTATTTCATACTTGAATACCAAAGCCTTTTGAAGATATTTATTAATTGGTGTATGTTAATTGTACAAAGAAATCTTATTGGAATATTTTACACTCGCACATATTGATGAAGGGCCTGATTAACCCGTTTCTCTTTCTCCATTCCCATTGCCTTTTATTTTTGAACTGTTTTCTGTGAATTTCTTTGTGCTATCTTCACACATTGTCAAAATGTCTTAAAGTGCTGTTCACCCACTGTTATTGAAAATTATACTATGCTGAATATAAAAGCAAAAATGTAAATAAATGGAGACATATCATTTTTGTGGTTTGGAGGATACAATTGAGCAAAGATATAAATTGTGTCCTCTCCTTTTTTATCATCATTCATGGGGCTTGAAATCTGGTCCTAGGTGCTGTCCCTCTGCTATTCATTTCAATGTGAATATTCTACTCATTGAGCAATTGTGCCACTTCTAGTTTTGTGGTGGTTAATTGAACATAAGAGTCTTACGGAGATTCACATTCCAGCTGGCTTTGAACTGCAATGCTCAGATCTCAGCCTCCTAGATAGCTAGAGTTAAAAGCAAGAGACAAGAGCGGCCAGCTTCAAAGTTTTATTTATGTTTATGACAATTTCTAAAAACACCTGACTAGCAATCTTTGACTCATTGACAAAGAAAGATAAACTGGAATGTATTTCTCTGTCCAATATTAAAGGTGTAAGTGTAAAATTGTTATATTTGTAGAGGAAAGATTATACAGCTCAATGTGTACGTAGGGCACCAGATTAGATCCACATAAATATTGTCAAGGAATTGTGGAATGACATTGTCTTTAATAAGTGGTGATAGGTTAGACAGAATTTGGACAAATTAAAAAATGAACATTGACTTACAATAAAAATTTATTCAAATATTAACTTCTAGCAAGATTAAAACGTTGTATATAAAACAAAAAGAGTGATGAAAATGTAAAGGACAGGAAGATGTCTTGATAATTTTGGAGATGAAGTATTCTTAAATTTGGCATTAATATTATACAAAAGGAAAACGATATATTTGAACTCAATAAAAGTATAGAACAATTTAGTCTGTGAAAGCTCATCCACAAGTAGTGAATAGAAGTGTTAGCAGATGGCTCATGTAGCTCATCCTAGCTACTTTGGAAGATGTGATTTTAGTATTGCTGTTTGAAGGCAGCACACAAAATAAAGTCAATGAGAATCTTATTTTTATTTAATCAGCAAAAAAGCCAGAAGTGAGGCATGACTCAAATGGTAAATTGTTAACAAATTGCAATAAATCTCAAGGACCCTGAGTTCAAGCCACAGGAACATACATACATGTACAAAAGTAATAGTAGTGATACTAATATGAAGATGATGATGATGATGATGATGATGATGATGATGATGATGATGATGATGATGATGATAATGAAGGGTACCCATAGTCAAGGATAAAATATTTGTAAATCCTATTTCTGAAGAATGCCTCAAATCTAGATTCTACATAGAACGCTCAAAACCTAATATTAAAAAGAAAATCAATTAGAAACCAGCA
Source organism: Dipodomys merriami (assembly GCF_024711535.1). Taxonomy (NCBI): domain Eukaryota; kingdom Metazoa; phylum Chordata; class Mammalia; order Rodentia; family Heteromyidae; genus Dipodomys; species Dipodomys merriami. The sequence goes on along the minus strand of NW_027202538.1, from coordinate 3,210,505 downwards.
AAATACATTTTTGAAAAATAAGTACAAGCAAAGCATCATCAATCATCAAATAAATGCACATTTAAACTAAAATGACATCATAAAACATTTATGAGAATTACTTCAGGTAATACAATAATGACCATACTAAATGCTATCAAGAAACAGAAACTGGATGCAGAGTGGGGTGGTGCATAGTCACAGGCATTGTCTCCTATGTCAGGTAATCCAATCTACTCTTTCACATGTTACCCAAGAGTCAGGTTTCAACACAAATGACTACAATGAGATTGTGCAAAAGAGACTGCGACTTCTCCCTCTCATGAATCAAAATTCTGTCAAATGATTTCTGTATAACCGTTGTTTACACGTTTCTCATTATCTTTTCTAATATCTTGTCTTCATTACTGATATTCATAGTACATTTTTGCTGTTGTCTTGTGTGTATATGTCATTTTTAGGGCTTGAACTCGGTGTTTAATGGTCTGCCTTGTACTTTTTGCTCAAGCCTGATGACATTCCATCCTTGAGCCGCATCCTCACCTTCTGCTTCTTGCTGGATAATTGGAGATGTTTTCACATATTTCTCTGTTTGGACTGACGTTGAAATAAAATACTAAGGTCTCAGCCTCCTGAGTTCTAGGATTGTACACGTGAATGGCTAACACTAATCTTTGCTTTACTGTTATTTTAATTATGTGGTAGAGGAAAGTGGAAGTATATTTGTGTTAAGTGTGCAATTTTCAAATACAAGTTTGAATCAACTTGATATAACTGTTATCAATTTTAACAGTTAAATCAATGAATATTACACATTCCCACAGAAATACAATTGAAAACAAAAGGCATATTTATTTTCTTAAAACAAGTAATGGAACCATGTTTTTTTCACTTTACAATTCATGTTTTATATAACTTTAATTAGCAGACTTCTATGGCTAAAGTAAATATATTAATTGTATGCCAGGAGAAGTGAAGTGATTACATTAAGAATAGATGTTTCGTCACAGCCAGAAGATTAGTTTTTGAGTATTCTCACTAGAAAGAAATTTTACGGGAAGAAATTAATGGATATGATGTAGCTTGAACGTTACATAACATATAAGTGAATGGGATTAGCACTCAATGATTCATAAATATGTAAAAAATAATTATGTAGCTAAGCTCCAGTGGCTCATGCTTGTAACCTTAGCTACTAAGGAGGCTGAGTGCTGAGAATCATGGTTCAAAGCCAGCCTAAGCAGGAGAGTCCGTGAGACTCTTATCTACATCGAGCCACCAGAAAGCTGGTAGTGGCTCAAGTGGTAGAGCACTAGTCTTGAGCTGAAGAGCTGAGGAACAGTGTCCAGGCCAAGATTTCAAGCTCCATGACCCACAAAAATTAAAAATAAACAGTTACAAATAAACACATATTTGACAAAAATGTTAAAATATATATTCTAAAAAATTTTTAAATCCTCACTAGTTATACTAGTTTATATAAACATAGAGAAGTGTGTTCTGGATTTAGTTGTCATTGAATCAATTTTGTAACTCACACATTTCTCACTCAATTCATATTTGTATGTTTATATACTTACATACCTTAAGTATAATTAACTCATACGTGATAGGCAGTTCTGTTTTAGGAATCTACCTTGGCTTTCTAACATTAACCCTTCTAGTCTAAAATCGATATGACCTCAGACCTTGTCAGAGGTTTCATCTAATTGGATCAGAAAAGTATAAGCCAAAATCATTGTTTGGAACAACTGTAACATTTACATGTATTTCACTTAGTTTAAGAACCAAAACATTCAATTCATCTCAACAATGCCAGTAATAGCAAAATGTCTTCTGAGTTTTTCAGTCTCTTAAGACATGAAAATCTTTAATTATACATCTATTTTTTTTTCTGTCAAGCATCTTATATCATAGGAAGATCTTTTGGGATAACACTGTGTTCTTGATTTGAAGACCGGAACAAAGGCAATAATGAATATAGCTAAAAAAACAAACAAACAAACAAACTTGAAAACAATTAAAAAAGCAATCACAGACACTCCTCTTTTCACCGGTTTCAATGAGAATATAAAGTTAAAGTATCACGTTTTTGTTACATTTAAAGAGCAATAATTAAACTTTAATTAGCAGTGAAGAAAGGAACAGAAAATTTTATTTGAAGACACCTTGACTTTGAACAATCCAACATAAGCATAATGGATTTAACATGTTTTTCTATGTAGTTGCCAAAATAATTGAGAGCAACAACCAAAGGCAGGAAAACATTTAATCCGAAGCAGTAAAGTTTTATCTATAAAATAATTTTGAGTGTCTGACTCTTTCAAATTCAACCTTGCAAAGAAGAAAGCATATTTGCTATGGGGTGAACAAGAAAAAAAAATTTAAAAAATCCTTTATTAATGTTTATTATATCTTGACTAGGGCTTCTCGTGTTGGAGAAGAGGAAAGGTATGAAAAAGTTCAAGTTTGTTTAACTATTCCCCAAGATCATTTCTATTTATCAGCTATAGCGATAGAAGTAGCCTTGGTTACTATTAGTATCATGCTTGTTTACATTTAGAAGCATTGTTTGCTTCTGGGTTATAAGCTACAAAACTTGAGTATTAATAAAGGGTCATTTCCTAAGAGAGGAAAGTTACTGTGTAAACAAACCTAAAATATTAAAGCCAGCAGAGTGGATACTATTTTCTAGCTATTTCACAATCTGTAGGTATGTCAGCCTTACTGTAATTAGTATTCTTTTCCAGTTTCTTTTATACCACCTGCCCTAAATTATAATACATATTAACAGAATGAAAAAGTAATGCCATCTTAAGAAAGTCCCATTTCAACAAGATGTTATGTAGAAAAACGAACTTTACAACTTTGGCGGGGGTGGGGAGTGGGGGAGGGATCGGTGGGCAGGGATGGTAAAGAGAAACAAAGAGGGAGGCAACAATGCTTAATAATAAATGTATTCATTACCTTGCTCATGTAATTGTAACCCCTCTGTAATGTATTTTCACAAAATATTATTAATATTAAAAAAGAAAGTCATTCAGGGCTATGGGAATGTAGCTTCATGGAACAGTTATTGCTTAGCATGCATGAAACCTGGGTTCAATTCCTCAGTAGAACATAAACAGAAAAAGAAACACTGGAAGGGGTGATTTGTCTCAAGCGGTAAAATGTTAGCCTTGATCAAATAAAAAAAAGCTCAGGAATGGTTCCCTAGCCCCGAGCTCAAGCCCTAGTTCTGAAAAAAGAGTCATTTAGCTAGTAAATGCAAAATATACAATCCATAATTGGAATATATAATTGCTCCTTCCAACTGATACCTAACAATAATCCTTAATTCATGTACTTTACCTATATTAGAATACTGGGCTAAACAAAAAACACGTTTTTTAATAGGTCATGGCAATTAATACCAGGAATGAGGTTAGATATTAGGTGAATATTAATCCAGAAATTCAAAGATGCCAGGATTTTGAGTTGTCACTGCTAATCACAATGAGAAGGGTAGTATAAGTGAGGATTTGGAAAACTTTTTGGTAAGTCATGGTACCAAAAAGGAAGAGGTTAATTAATAGTTTTGACAGAAGAGAAGGAATAACTCCAGATGGAAGGAATAAATGATAATAATAACTAAGTTATACCACAAACTGTTCTAGAGAACCACTTTTGGTTATTGAGCAAGTAGTTATCAACTAGGCTTATTCCTCATTGCAGTTAGCATTTTAATTACTTATGCCAGTTCTTAATCTCTGTACTGTAAATTGTATATCCTTCTATGCTGCTCTTTCATACCTAATCTGCTTTGTTTTCTAAGAATCTCAGTCTTTTTCTATTTCTCGATGAACAATTTCTGATACTAAGTCCACATACTCAGACAGCAGAGGATGCTAATGTAAGAGTCTCAGAGCTCATGAGTCATTAATATAACAACATGGAATAAGAGGACATATATATTGTTACCTCAACTTTTCGAAAAGCTGCAATGTCATCATTTGATTCGATTTTCCATCGTTTGTGTACAGTGTCATTAAGTGCACATAAAGGCAAATATGAGCTGGGTGCTGGTGGTCCACATCTGTAATCCTTGCTACTCAGGAGGTTGAGACCAGCAGATTGTATTTCAAAGCTAGCCTGGTCAGGAAAGTCCATGAGACATTTATATTCAATTAGATACCAGAAACCCGGAAGTGGTGCTGTAACTCAAGTGGGACAGCACTCAACTTGAGCTGAAGAGCTGAGGGACAGTGCCCAGGATCAGAGTTCAAGCCCCACTACCAACAGAAAAAGTACAAATATGACGTTAATTTTCCCTAAAAGGAATGACGAAGTCAATAGTAGTCTTCTCAAGCAGAGAAAATAATTCCAAAATAATTCAGTGCACCTTTTGATGAGTTAAGTTATGACTTCTTTGCAGGACATATTCTCTTCTTTTAAAATTTGTCAAATATTAGCTTTATGATAAACTTCATCAAAAATTTCTTGGTTGAAAAGGGAAGTCCATACAGTTTATGTAACTTGGATTTATTAATATCAGAAAGCCAACACAGACAGGAGAGTCTGTCAAATTCTTATCTGTAATTAAACACCAAAAAAAGCCATAAGTAGAGTTTTGGCTCAAGCAGTAGAGTACAAGCTTTGAGGACAGTTGGGAAGGAAAGACACTATTCAGGGACAGGGTCCAGCTCCTGAATTCAAGACCCAGAACCAGCACAAACTAAACAAACAAACAAGCAAACAATAAAAACCGCATGCTTCTTTGGGACCATCTTTAAATCACTGGTTTGAAAAGAGGCTCCTTTTGCTGATCATACTCACTGAATCTTGCTTTATGGAATCCTTATAGCTATGGAGAACTCAGGACCAGATTAAAGGAATGGATAACTGACTCCTGCAACAAGAAAATAATGTCAGTAGTGAAATATCTATGAATAAGGCACTTTTAAACCTCCATGTCTTTGTTTCTTTGCTGTAGAACACTTTTAAAACAACGTTATTCCACTAACATCAACTTATCTGAACTTTTTTTGCCTGACTCAGATATATACTAGTTGTTGCAAATAAGGGAAACCATGGGACCTATGTTTCTTTGGGTCTGGCTTACTTCACTTAATATAATTTTTTCCAGTTCTTTCCATTTCTAAACAAATGCCATTCTTTCTGATGGAAGCATAGAATTCCATTGTGTATATATACCACATTTTCTTGATGTTAGGGGAATGAACCCCAAGATAAGTATTCAAATGTTTTGTTTTCCTTTCATGTAATTGTTTCTAACATATTTATTAGATGATTTCTATGTTGGTTTGTATGTCCCTCCCCCAGAGTATAACCCCTGCTTTCACTGTAGTTGATGCTGGTAAAATTTGTGGAGGGGAAGGGCAAAAACAAATTGTTTAACTAGGGATACAGGTTGACCCATTGTAAAAATGAGATTTACAAGTCGTTATGTGGAAAAAAGGAACTTTACAACTTTGGTGTTGGGGGGAGGATCAGGTAGTGGGAGGAAGGGAGTATGGGAAGGGATGGGAAGGAAAAATATAGAAGAAGCAAAATGCTTGTTAAGAAATGTTTACTCGTTATCATGATATTCCTGTATAAACCTTTGGATTGCCTCCTCTCTCTCCCTCTCTCGCTCATACAGAGTCCTTAGTAGGTTTTCAATCTTTTCCTGCATTGACCTATTGTTTGCCCCCTCTCTCTCCCTATCACGCTCACACCGAGTCCTTTGTAGGTTTTCAATCTTTTCCTGCATTGACCTATTGTTTGCCTCCTCTCTCTCCCTATCACGCTCATTCAGATTTCTTTGTATGTTTTCAATCTTTTCATTTATCATGTTTGCCAGCAGTGTTTGTAGAGCTATTTTGGAACTCTCCTCTGGATTATTCATTATCTGTTCTGTCCCCTAATTATCATGAGTAGGAGTGGAGATACCCGGACTTGCCATTTTTCATTTGGGATGAAAATAACACGTTTTGTGCTAGAACACTAACTTAAGGCAAGCATCAACCAAAGTCTAAATTTGTACAGTCAATAGTCTGCAGATACAATCTAGTTCAACAGTATCTCTATTCAACATCAAACAACTATATATTAATGGGCTACAAACCACAAATAAGAATTTGGGAAACCAGAAATTATTAGGGTTAGGGAGAGATGTGGGTTAAAAATAGGAATAGAGTGATGTGGGAAGGTACAGGGAGAGTTAACTTAACTAAGTCCTAGTGTCAAAGCAGGAAATAGGTTGGATAGGATGAAAGTAGAGAGAGAGAAAACAAGAAGAAAGAGAAAGGAGAGAAAAAGAGACCAGAAAAAATAGAAAAACAAAAATTTATAATATGCAGATTCGAGAACAAACTATTCTAGGAACGTGACTATAATGAGAGAAGGGGAGGGATATAAAGGAGATGTGAAAAACTTAAAAATAAAAATACTTAAAATATTATATAGGTATAAAGATGTAGTACTGTTATTAAGGAATATAAGTCTCAGAGGTTTTGAATTGAGTAACAAATTAGTGGATTAAGTGTGTACACAATGGGAGATAGGGTCTAATAGTCAACTACGGGTTTATCTGTGGATGTGCAGAACAACAATTAAGTCCCATAAAGAAGAACAAAAGAGAGGAAAAGGTGAGAAGGATAAGGAAGAAAGGAAAAAAAAGATCAGAAGTTCAGTCGAGCTAAGCAAAAAACAAAAAGTAATTTAAAAAAAAAACAGAAAAAAAAGAAAGAAAGAAAAACGCACACACGCATCTATCCCTGAAATAAAGATTATAAGGGGAAAAAAAGTTACTAGAAAACAATTTTTTCCAAAAAGTTAAAAATTTGAAATTAAAAAAAGGTTTAGAAAAGAAAAAAATTTTTTTGTAACAGGTATAAAAAAAAGAAGAAGAAGAAGCAAAAAAAGTTCTTTGATTTTTTTGGGAGGGTTGAGAAAAATCCTCAATCTCCCTTATGTCTGTAATCAGCCTCTAGTTGGAGTCTCTGGTCTGCTTGTGGTCCTGTGACTTGGTTGGTTTCTTAAGTCAGTTTGTTTAGACAGGCAGAAAAATGCTCTGCTTTACCCAGGATTTTGCGATCCTCCTCCCAAGTTAGTTCAATGGGAGCATGGTGTGCTTTAAGTATCACAAAAGAGGGAGATGGCTTTTCCCTCAAGTTTGGAGATGCTGTGATGAGGCTTGGTTCTGGGTAGAGTTCAGGCCTTTCAGCAAACAGTAGCTTTTCCTGGGCGCTAGTTTGTGAGAAACTCACAGAGCCCAGCCTGGAGCCATTCTCAGGTTTTCTGTTTACTGATGTAGAAGCTACTAAAGAGAGGGGCAGCCTCTGCCTCTGATTACCCAGTGAAGAAAGCCACTCCTAGGGCTGGGGCACGAGCTGGGTGACTTTTCCCTGGGTGGAGCTGAGTCTGGCAGGTCAGATTAAGTTCTTGTGACCTGCTAAATGACACCTTTTATTCCAAGTCTTGAGTTGGAGCTAGCAGCTCTGCGGAACTTTGTCGGTATCCAAGATGGAGATCTCTGGTACTGGGGGGGGGGGGGCTTCCCTCCTCTGCTCTCTGAGAAGGAGTGAGGATGTCAGGCTTCTACTCACGCCTAGTCTTGGTTCCTGAGTGGTCTCTGGTCTGCGAACTGAAGGATGAAGATATCTGCTCCTTGTCAGTTCTTTCTGTTGTTGAGTAGAATCCGCTGGCCCGCTGCATGTGGCTCTTTCTTCCTGGACTCTTTCAGGTATGGCCCATGGCCGCTGCCACTGCGGCTGCCGCCACAGTGGCAGCTGCTGGCAAGAGCTCAGATCTGTTTCCTTGCCTGGATTTTCCCTTTCTGGCCTAACTCTTTGTCCTGTGATGGCACACTTGGTGTGATTCTCTGGCTTAGGACTGTTCGCTGCAACTCTAAAACTGCTTTCTATGCAAGAGCTTGTTTATTCTCCAGCTTCTCCTCCGCCATCTTCCCAGAACCCCTACTATCATCATTCTTTACTCACTACATTGACTGTTGGCCTTACATTTCTCATCTGTAAAAGGATATAATTTACCGTAAATATTGAAGAATATATTTGTTGACTTCTAGAGTAGGAAAAAGGAAAAGTGAAAAGTCCTTATATTTTCCACCTGGGCTTGCAAATAAGGAAAGAGTCAAATTCGGTTTGTTGGTATAAAGTTAAAAATTGTTTCATGAAGAAATAAAAATAAATTTTACCTCCTGGCTCTAAAGCCTGTGTCCTTTTAAGACAACTACAAATGTGTAACTGATATTATGTAAATTGTGTCATGTGTTCACAGCTGTATTGAAGAACATATTCTTAACATATCATTGGTTTTTGAATAGTATGTATATGAGAATGTTATTTGAACTAATCACCATAAGTTGAAAACTATATCGTAGTCCATCAAAATGTGGAAATAAATTATTTGATTTATTAAAAACAATACCACCAAGCCGGGTGCTGGTGGCTAACACTGAAGTGCTCAGTTTTCAGATGCCCCCACTCAGAACACCAGGGACCATGATCAATGCACACATCAAAGAGTCGTTAATTGCAAGCTTGAGCTTGGTCCTCCGCACAATCGGTAATCAGGGATGCTAAGAGGCCCCAAGCTCAAAATTAGCACAGCTTTTATAGTATCAAACAAACAATTGTACGGGGTTTCCACACAAGCAAGTTCACAAGTTCCCATGGTTTCCACCCAAGCAAGTTCACAAGTTAGGGGGTTTAAGTCCTCCCTGATCACACTTCCATTTTTCTGCTGGAACACCTGGGCAACTGTTCTGTTCCTTAAGGGTGGGCAGGGTTGGTGGCAACCTGCATTTTTTCTGAGAACTATTTTTCTCTTTGGCAGCACAGCTCTCTTTGCGGGTTACACTGAGTGCAGCACAGCTCAGGGGGCTTCATATTAAAATGGAGTTACTTTAACTCTTCACACACATGTAAGCCTAGGTACACAGGAAGCTGAGATCTGAGGATCGCTGTTCAAAGCAAGCCTGGTCAGGAAAGACCGTGACACTCCTATCTCCAATAAACCACCAGAAAACCAGAAGTGGTACTTTGCTCAAGTGGTAGAGCACTCCCCTTGAGCTGAAGAGCGAGGGACAGCACCTAGGCCCAGAATTCAAGTGCCACGACCGACCAAAAAACCACAGAAAAACAAAAGAAAATACCACCAAGAAAAGTGAGTATACATTAGAGAGACTGCAGGAATAACATTAGGAATTTTACTGTCTCTACCTGTTTACGTGATTGTATTTTTTTGATATTAAATTTCTCCTCTTGTTATTTTTATTGTATGTAACGCAACACCATTTATTACTATGAATTCAATGTGAGAATCTAGTTTCAAAGATGTATAACTTCTTTTCCTTTTGAATCACAACATTGTCATTATCATGCTACATGGAGGTCATCATCATCATTTTCATCAAATTTATTATTAGCATCAGAAGTGCTAATTATTGAAAGTCTGTTTTGTGTCTATGATTTTGTTATTATTTGTCTTTTTATTAATAATTTTAATGTCACCACAGGGCATGAATCCATATTAAAATTTTGTACAAAAAAAGAAACAAAAAACTACACCATATCAGATAGCTTGACTATGTGCTTATAAAAAATTAAGGAATAGATTTTTGAAGCATTGCAAATTCCCAACCAATATAAATTAACTTCCTCCCTCCCTGTCACTACACACAAATATTTAAGAGTTTGAACAGAACTTCTTCAAGTGACATACTGTAAATATTACTAAAATATCAAATGCATATCTAAAATTTCCTTGAAAGTAATAAACTCTAATTCTATTGAAATATTAGTTATTTTATTCTAGGAAACTTTCAGAAAAATAGACTATATATCTTTGAAATGAAAAGGTCAAAAATAGTAGCATAAAAGTTTTAGAGGGAGTCTGTCCTCTCTCTCTCTCTCTCTCTCTCTCTCTCTCTCTCTCTATATATATATATATATATATATATGTATATACATATATGTATATATGTTATGTGTAAAGATATATTTTTAGAGATTATTTTCAGAAATATATATATCTAAATTTATGTGTAGAATGATATACATTATAGTGAAACAAACATCTTACAACATAATCTTTTTTTAATTCATCAAACCAAGTGCCGGTAACTCACGCTTATAATTCAAGCTATTCTTGGGCTGAGATCTTAGAATTGTATTTGAAACTGGCCCAGATAGAAAAGTATTTTTTAGATTCTTATCTCCAATTAACCATTAAAAACAGGAAATAGCTCGGTGCCTCAAGTTGTACAGTGCTTTCCTTGACATAAAAAGGCTTAGGGACAATGCCCAGGCCTTGCAAACAAAAACCACAAGAAGAAAATATATCACATTAATTTCACAAAAGCATCTTTTAACTGCTGTGAACATGTCTTAGAAAAATCAATATATGTCCTTGGAGAATGTTAAATAAAAAGTATAGAATATTTACGTCTATTACATGACTATTTAGATTAAGATATTTAGGTAATTATTTGGAATTAAGAATACTGATAGGTAGGCAAAAAAATTTTGGGACTGGTCTTTGACTCTATTTTATGATAGTAATAAAATGATATTTTCAATGATTATATAAAATTACTCTTGCTTGGTATTTGAATTATAATAAGTGATAAATATTTTTAAATGATTTCCAAAGCAAAGAAGTATCAATTCATTTGTAATTTCAAAACAATTAAGCAAATGTTTGCAATGCTGGCTCACTCTAAGACTATATTTGTTTGCTTGTTCTAGTTTTTATATGTTCGTAGAAATTCCAAAAATTCAATAGATGTTGGCATTCAGGAACAGCTTCATAGATACTAATACTGGAGTTCCTTAAGTGGAATTGTTTTATTTCATTTATTATTTTCACAAATAAATCAAGATGATTGTGTATTTTGTTTCTTTTCACTGCTTTTGGCTCTTATCTTGAGAATAATTTTGTTTCCTAGCAAAGTAGAGAAAAGCAATTGGATTGAGTAAGTAATGTACGGCTTTCATAAAATGCAGATCCATAGATTTGTGTCTTCTCTCATTTGCTAAAGGTTTCTTCCAGAGAAGGTTATCAATTACTTATAAGTGATGCATAATTCCTAGGCATTCCAGTTATCACATAGACTTGTTGATTGAGTTATCTCTGTATAAACTCAAAATAACAGACAAAAAAACTGAAAATAAACAGAAATCACATCTTTATTTTAAACGCTGTAGTTTACACAGTATTTAGCCAACACGGAAAACATCTTTTTAAGTATTCTGCATTTTGTGTGAGGAATTTTTAACAATAGTTTTTTTATGCTGACATATAATTCATTTACAATATGTTATCTCCTTTCATTGTATACATTTTAGTGCTTTGGAAGTGAATTGTACTTTCATAGGTTTTCAAAGCCTAATTTTCACAAACTTGCATTTCTTCAAATAGAAATGCTATAAATTTTAAAACAGACATTAAAATAGATATAAAATTCTGTTACAGGAACTTGTCCAGCATACATCCTCTATAGTGTGTCTTTTCAAATTTTGTTTTGGGGGATTATTTCCAGGGTCTCACACATATTATTCAAGTGCAATGTCAATAAACTACAATTCCCTGTCCAAACACGTTTTTTACTTCTCTTTAATACATTCATAGAAGTGTAATGAATGGATCCTATACAATTCTCTATGACCTTTTGAAGACTTGAAAATTTTCTTGCTAAAATGATTGCAGTATTATACAAATCTATCCCTATGAGGAGTATATAAATTTCTCCACAAATGCATTACTATATTTTGTGTCATCTTTTTATATTAGGGTCATACTAGTGAGTTTTCTTTTTCTTTTTCTTAGATACTAAAGAGGAGCTTATTTCATATGCTCCTCCTATTGACTATTAGTATATTAATATTAGTATATTCGTATATCATATTAGTATATAATATTAGTATATTAGTATATTAGTATATTAGTATATTAATAGTCAATAGGAGGAGCATATGAAATAAGCTAATCTTTAGTATCTAAGAAAAAGAAAATGCAAACTCACTAGTATGACCATAATATAAAAAGATGACCCAAAATATAGTAATGCATTTGTGGAGAAATTGAGCTGTACAACAGAGGAGAATGAGAGGGAAAAGAATGATGGACCACATAGGAGCTATATGTCATTGCTCTTGTATTTCAAAAACCAGAAAGAATTCAGAGAATAGAAGTAGAAAAATAAAGTGTCCTGAGTAAAGTTTCTTTTTAGCCCATCTAATAGTTTGGACTAAAAGTCAGTGAAAATGGGGGAAAAATAAAATAGAAAATAAAGCATTGTATATACCTGTTACAATGTAAAGAAACTGTAATAGGAATATGATAATTAATTTCCAAAGAAATAAGAGAAAGAATAGGTAAATCTAAAGTTCAAAAGAATGAAGAGAGAAGAGAAGCAAAGTAAAACCATTATCAATAACAAACACAAGACTTTATAAGTGAAAAGGCAATGGAAATGTTCTAAATAACAATAAAAATTGCTAGCATGGACAGAATATGGATCACATTTTGTCATATATAATTTTGAAAAAACATACTAGGAATGAAAGTTTAAAAGTCATTATTTAAAACATTATTTGGTTTATAACTAGACAGTAAAGCTTAGTGGTAAAACATTGGCCTAGCATATGTGAAGCAATGGTGTGATCTCCCAAGCATTACAAAGTACACACAAAAACCACATAAACATCCACACACACACACACACACACACACACACACACACACACACACACACACACACCACATACACACATTTGGAATATTGATATTATCATATTAAACGGAGGAAATTATCACAAATAGTAAAGGTATGTTAATATATGAAATCATAATATTGTTCGTACTATTTAAAAATTTAGTAGAAATAAAATAGTCACAATATACTTAGATTTTAATAGATTAATTAAATTGAATATTAATAGAAGACATGAGAACCTTTGTAAATACGTTTTAAATAATAAACACTTTGAAACATGTGTTCTTTTACTTTGACAAAACATTGATGTTACTGGTGTTTTAACTCAAGATTTAGAATATGAAAGTGAGGTGCTCTATTTAACGCTAAGGATGGCTATATCTCTAATCATTTCACTCTGAAGAGTTTTATAATAAGGTATCATAGTTTCTCAGTCTCTCCTGAATTACAAACCCTATTTATACTTCCCACCATAGCTAGAAAATGGATGCCACAAATCACCATGCTGAGCTCAAATTATTTTTTTAATTCAAGTACAAATATTTCCAAAAAGTGACCAGATAATGAAGCCTCTCTCAATAAAGTATGTGCTTCTTGAAAATACAGTAATTATTTGTTACCTGGACAAATATGTTTATAACTATAAGAAAATAAATTTATTTAAAACCACTAACCATATAAAAATTAAGAAAATAATTTTTCAATAGTCACATGTTAAATATTTTAAGAGCAAAATATATTTATCTGAATAATTTACATGTGTAAAAATAATGCAAAGTTAAAATAATCCTAAAATTCTGAAAAAAGATTTACCCTAAAGAAACAATAGAAAACATTTAAGCTCAAAATTAGAAATTTAGAAAATAAAATGAAGTGTACTCTTTATTTGACTTAATAAAGTGTAAATCCTCTGTATATCAATTTTATTATAAAAAATGCATGAACAAAGAAAGCAAAAGTACACATTGATCAATAGCAACAGCAAAAGCATCAGTAGTGCTTGTTTTGATGTACAAAATAATCAATGGAAGAGATAACAAAGTTCCTTCCCTAAGAAATGTACTCATTACCTTATTTACGTAACTGTAACCCCTGTGTACATTACCAGTACAATAAATTAAATTTAAATTAAAAATAAACCAAATAATATACCAATTAAGAATTCTTAGAAGCCATTGGTTAAAAACTTTGTAAAAAACTGCCCTAAGTACCCAAGGAATATATTTTAATGATATTATTTAAATATTTCAACTTCAGCAGAGAAGCATAAATTTTAAAAACTGTTACAAAGTAAAGCAATAAATCAGAATATATTACTATTAATAATAATCGTAAGATGAATTTATAGTGGTAGTCAAATATGTAAGAAATGAGGCAATTTGCCATTCGTTTGCACTTAATAAGTGAGAAAGAATTTTCTAGGTCTTTTTAAATTATCATAAATTTAATTAAGAAACTATTCTGTCACATCACATGTTTAATCAGATAAAGCTGATATTAGAGCAAAGAACAGATTGTACTATGTTTTTGGATGTTAATGTATGTACTTATTTTGGTTGTGGAAAATTGTGGGGATTTCAACTTGGGATATATTGTTCTTGCTAGGCTGGTGTCTTATCAGTGGTTAATTTTAGGATAGGGTTTCCCTTTCCACAAGAACATGCACCTGATCTGTCCTTTTAGCCTTCCCATCATCAATGGCATCAGAGTTGCACACTTGTCTAGCTTTCTACCTTGACTGGTCTGGATCCTCAGTCTTTCCAATCTTAGTCTCTAGATAGTGCAGGATGTTGGAAATGATCGAATGCACCCAGCTATAGATTGAGAAGGAAATCCACTAAACTTTTGGCTTGGCTTCTGTTCTAAATCCTCCTAAGTAGTTAAGAGTACACATGGGAGCCCCTGATGCCAAGCAGTAAGAGTATTTTTTTAAAGCGACTAGACATATATATGACTTAGGCTTGTGAATACCTCAGGAAAAGAATAAAAGTGCAGTGAAGCATACAGGACAGGCAGAATTTTAACTAGCTACTAAGAGGCTGAATAAGCTTAGCTAGCTATTTGGGAGTCTGAGATCTGAAGACCACTGTTCAAAGCCAGTCCAATGATGAAAATACAAGCGATTATCTCAAAAAACAAACAAACAAATAAACCATAAGTGTAACAGTGGCTGAAGTGGTAGACCACTATACTTGGACACAGAAGCTTAGGAATAGTTCCCAGACACTATCAGGTCTCAAGAATGATGAATGCATGCATGAGCACATGCACATATGCGTTTGTGTACTCGCACATGCATACACACACAGACAGAAATGAGTATTTCCATGTGAAGTTCTTTATTTTTTTTTACCATGCTGTACTTTATTTCCCTGTACTAGTTCACAAATTAACAAAATCAGCTAAGGACCTATTTACATAAAATTCATCATGTTTCTCTAAAATCTACTCTCTTTTGGGAAGCTTGCTTTTATTTGACCCAAAAGTAAATTATACAGGAAGTCAATATATCACTCTCAAGTATGTATTATTAGATGATTGTTTAGGTTCCTCCTAGAAATATGATTTTGTGAAATCCTGCATCAAGCAATATATTTCTTGCACTAGAAGGGAAGCCTCTGTCAAGCAATTAAATATAGGCTTTTCTCCTCCTCGCATGCATCTGTAGTTTTATTATCTTCATATATTTCATAATCTGTCTGTGTATGCCAAAGACTGCAGTGAAAATAAAAACACCCTTCTCAGCGCTTAGCATTTTTATACCATTCATAGATATGAGGGTGTTTAAATGTTACTGAAATTGCTTTGAAATAAATAATGTTCACGCTGACTATCTTGAGAAAGAAGAATTGTTTTCCCAACACTTTAGGTAAGAACTTGAGGAAAAGAATCAAAAGGAAAAGTGAGGAACTCAACACATAGATTCAAATGAAACAAAACAACCCAAGAAAACACAAATTAATTCAGTCCTCAAGAACCTTCAGGAATTGCAAAGAGTTAAAAAAAATCAGCTATTACAAGCTTTTGAAAATCCTGACTACATGGGAGTGCACTGTTATGAGGAGAGTGGCTAAAGCCCAGACTGGACCTAAAGATCTGTACACAATGCCATGCACCTGTTTTTCTGGATTCCAGGAAGAATAACATAAAGTTGACTGAGGCCAAGATCATGCACAAGAAGGAAGCAAGTTTCTATCTGAAAAATAATCAGGATAATTTAGGGCTGGGCACACGACAAAGTGTTAAGAACACCCATTTAGGGGGCACAAGACACTTAATTCAAACTCTAATATTAGGGGTATTAAAGAAAAAAAAGCTATGATTTTAAATATTTGGAATAATTGAAACACTTGAGTATTTGAGTGGAGGAAAACCCATGAGAGAAATGGAATGAACACACATTCCAATGCTTTCTACTTAAATGATAATCTTTAGTGATACTTCAGACAAAACAGAGTTGGGTGATGGAAATACTCTACTTACACAGAAGTAAATTAAATAGATTTTTTTGGGTAGATTGTAGTTCTTGAACTTAGACCCTGGGTGATGTCCCTCAGCTTTTTCTTTCAAGGCTACCACTATACTATTTTGAGCCACAGTTCCAATTCTGATTTTCTGTTAGTTGGTTGGAGATAAGAGGCTCATGACTTTCCTGCCTAGGATGGCTTCAAACCATGATCATCAGATCTCAGCCTTCTGAGTAACCAGGATTCCAGGCATGAGCCGTCGATATTTTTAATAATTTAGTAAATTGTACAGTTACAGAAATTATAAATTATCATTGTAACCTGTGTAATATATGTGTGTATGTATATATCAATGCATAGGGATAGTAATATTTTAACATATTTTTTTATCTACAGTAGATTTATGAAATCATCCTTCATTATAAAATAAAATGGAAACAAAAGTTAATAAAGTGCAAAACAAAGGGAATTGTTACACATTTCTTTTTGTTGAATAGAATATGAATTGTGAGAATCAGTTTGGGAAAACCATCTCTACTTTATCAAAATGGATAATTGCTATTAATTCCAATCCATCTATTTGCCCATATTGTGCATCCTCAATCATGAGTGTCAAAATCAAACCACAATTTTTGCCTTTGTATTTAACTCACCTGGTATAATTTAGGAGATAATCAAATACAGATTAAAATAATAGTAAGTGAGGCTATGAGTTAGAGCTGAAAAAGATTTTAAATATGATAATAGCTAATTAAATTGCATATATCTTACTTTTACTCTATGTCCCTCATTCCCACATTAAAAAAGTGCATAAAAGGTTCTCACTAAATTATATGTACAATTATTAAAAATGTATTGAAAGAATATGGGCACAGTGTGGTTTTAGCTTATTGAGACCTGTATGGGGTAGTGTGTTTTTGAGGACTTGCAATACTTTGTGATGGAGATGAAGGGAGAGATGCGCTTATTCTGGAAAACTGGCTAGAGGATTGCTCCAAGAATGATAGGGATGAATTCTTCCAAAATGTTACAGTAAAAGCGCTTTCACAACATTATTCACTACTGCACTATTCACCATAGCCAAGTTATGGGAACAGCCCAGATGCCCTTTGGCAGAGGGATGGTTGGAGAAAGTGTGTCATATATACACAATTGGATTGCACCTATCAATTATGAAGACTGTTACATTATTTGCAAATAAATGAATAGATCTAAAAATATATTAAGTAAACTAAGTCAGAGCCAGACACACAAAGGACCCATGTTCTTTCTAATATTTGGAAGCCAGAACTTTATACAAGTTTACACAACAATATTAACCAAAGCATGCTATTTGCAGAGGAGTATTTAAAAGGTGTAATTTTTTTAATAAAATTGAACTTTAATCCAACAAAATGAATACCAGGAAACTATCACTTGGAAGTTGTGAGGGGAAATCAAAGGGAAGGAATAAAGTGAGTTATGGAGGAAGAGAGTGAAGGCATTATATTCAATGCAGATAGTATGAAACTAGAAAAAATTAAAGTGAGGTGAGGTTTGAAAGAGTAGGGAAAAGTTATATAAAGATCCATTATACTTAAAAAAACTGATTTATTGAATGGAAATTCCATTGTACAACTAGTTAAGATAATAAAAATATCATTAAAAACAATGGAGACATCTGATCTTAAACTGTGTTCTCTTAAACCATGAGTCAATATAATAGTTTCCTCCTCAGAAATTTTCTTTGCAGGGCAGGGAAGGTGGCTAGTGGTGGAGCGCTTGCCTTGTATGCATGACGCCCTGGTTTCGATTCCTCAGCACCACAAAAGCAGAAAAAAAGCCGAAAGTGGTGCTGTGGCTCAAGTGGTAGAGCACTAGCCTTGAGCCGAAGAGCTGAGGAACAGCGCCCAGGTCCAGAGTTCAGGCCCACGACCGGACCCCCCACCCCCCAAGAAAAGAAAGAAATTTTCTTTGCAGGTATTTTCCTCATAGTGACAGAAAAGTGATCAATGCAATGAATATCAATACATCACATTGCACATCATAAAGAGACACAATATAAATCACAGTAAAAATGTTAGAATTCATCACATGATAAAATAACAGGTAGAATGTGCCAAATGCTAATTGATTGTTTTTCCACGTACTTTAAATGTGGTATCTAATTTAATCCTCATAATAATTCCATAAAGTGAAACTAGTTACATTATTAATTCTCAGATGATGATATTGAAGTCTTCAGAGTTGGAAATACTATTACAACATTGCACACATGGTAAGTGTTAGCCTGAGGTCCATCTCCCACTGTATCAATTAACCTCATTCTATTTTATGACTAAAATACCAACACTTAGTCTACAAATTCTAGGAAAAATTCCCAGAATTATTGTGTACAGTCATAATATTTCACTTTATCTTTGTTAGAATATAGGTAACTGTAATATGAAAACTCAAAGCTCATAATCAATGCATACCTCCTTGGTGAAAGGAACTGCTAAAGTATAATATTCTTGATTTCTAGCTCAAAATAGTAGAAATCATAATCTATACCTTCACTCAACACTGCACTGCCTGGGGACCCTATTTCTGTTTAACATATTCTTACTGAAAGAATGACCTCCCCAATTCCTGATGGAAACAGACTGCAGGTCTTATGGACCAATCATTTCCACATTGTAGCTCATCTAAGTTGTTTGCCATTAGAAGTATTTTGATTGCTTCTTATACCCAACATTTTGAGAGAAAGGTACTACTTTTAAATGCTATTAAATCAAGACTGACATAAAAATCAACTTTGACCCCAGACAAATATTTTACCTTTCATATACCCAAAAATGCAGTCTGACCTATCATTAACATTAGGAACGAGAGGTTAAAAATCATAGACACCAAGACCTAAGCTTGAATTAAAGACTCTCCAACTTATGAATACAATTGGTTTAAAAAGACATAAAGGGCTGGGAAGGTGTCTCAGTGGTAGAGCGCTTGCCTTGCATGCATGAGGCCTGGGGTTCGATTCCTCAACACCACATAAGCAAAAAGAAAAAAGCTGCAAATGGTGCTGTGTCTCAAGTTGTAGGGAGCTAGCCTTGAGCTCAAGAGCTGAGGGACAGCGTCTAGGCCCAGAGTTCAGGCTCCACTACCGGACACCTCCCTCCCCTCAAAAGACATCAATACTACTACATTTTTTCAAAATTTGTATGATACTGTAGATTCAATCATAAACTATTAACACTTGAAAATAACTCATTTTCTTGGGAGTAGGACACAAAACACAAGATTAATCCTAATCATATTCAAAGACTTTTATTTATATTACAAATTCACTCATAACTACAAAGATTCTAAAAATACCTGAAGCACAGTGACACAAAGGACATAATTTAACGGCATCACCTACATTCAAAGGACTGTGCTAATATAAAACAAAGTTTTACTAATAATTAGCTTACCCAATTCGCTTTCATTCTTTTATTCTATTTCTTTTAGTTTCATAGAAACTGACTTTCCAAAAAATGATGCATATAAAGCTTATATACCCACTTACATTTTCATATTGTAACAATGTTTATTGCAGAAATGTCTTTAGCTCTATAGTCAATGAACTGAAATAATAGTAAAATATTAAAAGGGTTTTCAGAAATTGCAAGACTCACTCTGAGATGTTATTTATATTGGAAAAGATATTCAAAAAGCCTTATTTGTTAAAGTTGTGATAATTAATCCCACAAAAAACTAGTAATGAAGAAACATTTGTATGTACAAAACAACTTTAAACGCATCCACAATCTTGAGATGACACATGCTTTTTTTGTATGTTTATTTTTGCAATGTTTATCTAACAAGCATATCCATAATTCTGATTTTCAGTCAATATGATGGGATATTCAAAACTAAAAAATACGGGTTTTTTTTATCTTAGTGTGAATATATATTATCATACAAATAACATTATTTTCAACAGAAATCCGGAAAGAGTTTATCCACCTTGTGTTTCACAGGAATAACCAGAGAGTAATACCTGTTTGGTCAAGTCAGTCAAACTCTTTCCATGAGTATATCTTCAAAGTATAACCAATTTAAGAGGTCAAATACATCTTTTGTACTGACAGTCATCTTACAGCTGTAACTTATTACCTAATTATATGTGTATCTTCTTACTTAACATATACTAAGAGCTGAAAGTGATCTGTTTTATCTAACATAATGGTGTAAATGCTTTGATTATGATGATGTTATCATTTGACAAATAAAATGTACAGAAGGGTGGTTCCATTGAAATGACAGGATGGAACACTGATAAATAAAAACATAACAACTGCTCTTCTCAGGCTCACCCTGTCCACATTGCCAAGCAACATTGCAAAGCACAAGCACACCTATACACATACACACATGTACGCAAATGCACACACACATATACAAGCATGCCAAATTCAGGGTTTATTGTACAAAAAAGTTCAAATAAAATATTAGTGATGAGGCCAAATGATAATTTGCCTTATTACAAAATAATACATAAGCCAGTCACCATGGTTGTTACATTTTACCTTCCACTCCATATGTGACCACTTAATTTATTTTTAGTTAATTCATTCATTCATTCATTCATTCATTAGTTTGTTGCTAATACTAGAGCTTGAACTCAAGGCCTGGCTCTCCAAGAATTTGTTATTGTTTTGTTTTAGTTTTCTCAAGGCTAACATGTTACTGCTTGTACCACAACTCCATTTCTAGCTTTTGCTGGTTACTTTCAAATCAGAATCTAATAGACTTTTTTTTCTTGGTCTGATTTCAAACCAAAATCATCAGATTTCATCATTCTTATTAGCTGTATTTAAAGATGTGAGCCACCAGTGTGGATCCTACTCTTTCATATACTTATCTATTGCACATACTTTGATAGTAATTTAAAACTGAGAGTATAGAAGCAAGATGTACAGTGATGATATTGTCCTGTCAGAATTTCAAGTTAGTAGTGTAAATTTCTTCTTAAAACCATACACACAAAATACTTAAGAAGAAATCTGATGATGATGTGTGTGTATATGTGTGTACGTGTTTGTGGGGGGGCTGTTGCAATATGTTCGACATATAAGCACTGTGCAGGGGTGTCCAGCCTATCACAGTAATTGCATGAATATACTTGACTACCAACTCATGGACAATGTCTAAGTTTCCACTCTTGGCTTCCCGATGAAGAGGGTATTACTCATCCTCATCCCTAATATTCATATGAGTGACCTCTTTGGAAAGTAGTCTCCGCACTTTAGTAAGCTGCAAGGCAAGAACTCTACCATGAGCCACCTTCCCAACCCAAGGATTAAGATTCATGTCTGTAATTTGGTCAAAAGTATGTGTCTTTCTGTAGGCTACTAAAAATGTATTTACTAATTTCAAGTAAATACATAAATTATATTTCCATCTCTTTTAAATAATAAAAACATAAAATTGTTTGCTCTGTAAATTGTTCAGAAGCATGGATTTTGGGGCTAGCTAGGTCATTGCACATCTTTTGTCTCTCTTCCTCTCTCTCTTTCTTGGTTCTCATAGACAATCTGATTGCTCCATAATTATCCTAATTTGTTTTGCTTTTATATTTTCTGTTGCATCATTTCTTTTTCTGCCCTGTCATTTCCCAAATCAGCATCACATAAACAGAAAAATCTGGAAGTGGTGCTGTGGCTCAAGAGGTAAAGCACTTGCCTTGATTTGAAAAGTTCAAGGACAGTGCCCAGGTCCAGAGTTCAGGCCCCACAACTAATTTAAAAAATCTAAATCCTTTATAATTCTAGTAACAGATCTGACTGAAATCAGTGGAATCCCACTTTTCCTGTACAATGAAGGAATAGGTCCAGGCTAGGAAAGCAGCTAGAGAAGGCAGGCTGATTATATCTGCGACAAAACTTTTTGGAAAGTGGTATTGAGGATTACTTATTGATGATGCACTTGCGCTGGAAGCATGATTCTGAACTACTGCTTTGATCATTATATTCTCCAAGAAGAAAAAGTGAAATTTAATTGATAGCAAAGGACTATTAATACATTTTGACTTCTCATTAAACATCTTCAATCATCAAAATCACCTAAAGACAACAAATGGGCCTATTTTTTTAGATGAAATCAAGTGTCTTTTTAAAAAAAGGAATTTAAGTAGTCATGCTAATGACTTCTATTTTACTACTGAATTATACATTTTTTCTTAATGTTGGGTACCAATAAATAATGGATCTATTAGAAAGCTCTTAAAGCTCATACGTTGAATAGTGAGTTCTCTTACACTATATCATGATATTTCCCAAATAATTTACATAGAAGGCATTGTTTCCTATTTTCTCATACCTAGAATAAGCTGCATATGAAGACACCACTCGTCCTTATTTGCAGTCTGTACCTGTGAATAAGGGGGAAAATCTTTCCTCTGCTCTCTATCAATTCCCTGCTCTCCAGTTAGAATAATTTAGAATAGTAAAAATGGAAAAAGAGAAAATAAATCATGGTGAACAAAACATATGCAGAAAATTCACCGGATTTTTCTGACCAGTTCAACCAACGTGAACTATTGGAGAAATTCATTGACATCTCATTCCCATTGGTGGTCAAAGTCTCTGGTTAGGCAATTCTAATGAAGACAAGTAACAAGATGAAAAAGTGAGGAATGGTATCAATTTCAAGACAAAAATGGAGAAGAATCCAAGTTAATTTCTTCTTTGGGATGCCGAAATTAATCGGCTTACTACAGTGCGGAGACTACCTTCCAAAAAGACCACTCATATGAATACTAGGGATGATGATGAGTATACCCCTCTTCATCGGGAAGCATACAGTGGATACTTAGACATTGTCCATGAGTTAGTAGCTCAAGGCAGATAGTCATGCAATAACTGTGAATGGTTGGACACCCCTGCACCGTGCTTATATGTAGAATAATTCCAGAGTAGCTTCTTTCTTACTTCATCAAGATGCAGATACCAATGCCCAAACTAAAGTCCTCTTGACCACCTTGCATCTTACTGCTGGGAATAGAAATAGCAAAATTATGCTGTATCTCCTTCTGTTGAACCATTATATCAAACCAGGTCTGAAGAACAAATTGGAAGAAACTGCATTTGATATTGCCAAAAGGATAAGTATGTATCCCTACATCTTTGAAGTTGTGGAAGGCTGTACAAATTGTTCTCCTAAGTCGTAATGGTTTGGTTAAGTTTCTTAAATTTCAAAAATGACAGTTCATCCTTTGTGTCCCTACAAAACTCGTAATAGTTTGGTTAAGTTTCTTAAATTTCAAAACTGCCAGTTCATCCTTTGTGTCCCTACAAATTATTTTCACAATACAAAACAACAGCAATATCTTACTTTAAAAATTCATTGATTCCATGGTATTCTTCCAAGTGAATTGCCGGACATTGATGTCAAAATGTATTCAAGAGTTGTTTGTATACATCTATAATGATTTGTGCAGAGTTTGTGATTTGTTTAAATCAGAAATAATTTTAACTTATTTGTTGAAATATATAGTATAGAAACTAAAGATATTCCTGGTGCTTGTCTGATAAATGTATATCTATGTTTGCATAAGGTCCATAATCTATTTCATTCTCTCCTAGATATAATATTTTGAATTCTACATTGTTTATAATATATAGGTTAATTAATAAATGTGTCCATTCAGATTGCATTCTATATAGAAAAAGTTTAAGATTCCTTTTTTTCCTAGGTCCTTATAGTATTTTATTTCTTTGGGATAAAATGACAATGTTATCTAATTTCAAGTTTTGTAAAGGTTATGCTATATAAAGGCCTTTCTAAAGTGAAGATTTAATACACTGATGTCAAACTTACCTTTAATTCTATGAATTACATGTGTTGTTACACTTGTATGTCTGTAATCAACTTTTCAATAACTGTTTTTCTATTCTTGCATCTGAAATATGAAAAATATGGAATACTTCACAATTTTTTTCCATTTTTTTATATTTTATTTTATTTTATTTGAGAACAAATTTTTATATCATCCTTGTGCAAGTGCCATGTTAATCTCTGTATTGTTGTAATTTGGGTAGACCTGCTGCTTAAGCATGTAGTATCCTCTAAATTTAAGTAGTTAATGATGTAATCTTTATACAGGCGCATATCCTTTGTTGCCTATTTGTAACAAGGAACCCTTATTGTTCCTAAAAATGCTGTTGATCTTATTTCTCTAAATTTCTAACTTATATTGTTTGGTCGATTGCTCACAATTGCAATTTTTCTGTCAATGACTATTTTGTCTTTTAATTTTAAATTTGATCATATTTTGAAACCTTTATAGCTAAGTCCAAAAGTGAGGGCTTTTCAAGTACTTATTTATCAACTGAGTTAGTTTGTGGAGGTAATGGATTCAAAGTAAGCCTTCTTAAAAGCAACTTCTAAACTTCTGCAGCTTAAAATTTCCCAAATGAGGTCTCACTGGCACAAATGTCTACCTGACTCTTTACCCTTCCTCCATGTAGGAAGAGACCAACCAGAATATCTTACCATGACAGCATAGATTGTCTTACTGGAACAAAACTAATCTTAGTAACAAGGGAGAATAGAGAGATGAACAGTTGAGACCGAATTGTTCAGAATAGAAGGTATTTTATCAAAATAGGCATGAGGATGAGTATACCCCTATTCTCCGGGAAGCCTACAGTTGACATTTAGACATTGTCCATGAGTTGGTAGCTAAAGGCAGATATTCAAAGTATTTTATTAAAAATACCTTTGTTTATTATACCTATCATTTCAAAACTAGCTGGAGCCAAGAAGGTGAAAAAATTGTTCATATGCATGATTAGCCTATGTCCTGGCCTGTCTACAAGCCAACCAGGCAGGAACTTACACTACTGACTTTCTATCAACAAATATTTCCATAGCTCCTGGAGAAGTCAAAATGTTTCTCCTCGATATTAGGCCTTAAATTGGTAATGTTTTAATTACAGTGTTTCCTCTTGCCTCTAGGCTGTAAATCTCGAAATGATAAAGCTTTAGGTCTAACTCTACCAAAATCTGAGGTAGAGGTAATTGAATAATACTTTAAAAGATTTGCCTTTGATAACCTAACCACAACAGAACAATGCAAAACAATTTCTTATATTATATATACTTATATATTTTAATTATATGTGCTGATCTTAAATTTCACACAGTGAAACTTACTAGAATTAGATGATAATTTGACAAATAAATTTATATTTATTCCCATAAATAGATAGGAATATAAATAATTATGTTTAGAATAATAGAATATAAAAAGTATCAATGCAATGCCTTCAGTAAAAACTTGTGATACCTTCTAAGTGTTCTTAATCATTTGAATTCACATGGTTAAAAAAACAATATTGTTTTCCTCTAATCTATAAAGGATTTTACTCTACTACTGTTTATTGTTTTAAGTCGCTGGTTCCAAACTATTTTTCTCTATATTTTTGAAGCATTCTTACTGATTATACCCAAAAATTGCTGATATGATGTCTAAAAGGTATTATTCCTTTATAGGACCCATGGATCCTAGGATATCAGGTCCTTGTTATCATCAGATAACAAGGGCAAGACTTCTCACCTAGGCCCATGCAACATGGCAACAGAAATTAATTGAAGACCCATCTCAATTTCTCATTTTCTATAATATTTCAGGGCCCCAATTTCTTGCATGATTTAGCAGTAAGCAATTGTGAAATGCAAGGCAACTTAAAATAAAAGATGAAATCATGAAATATGAGGGAAAGTACTGTAATTCAAATTTTCAATTTACAGATGACAAGCCCATTTGAGTGAATAAAATCACAAATGTCAGAAGATTATTTTTTAATACCCCTCTCCTAATGATTAATGAAAGATTTCAGCCCAGAATAAATTGGCCAAAAAATAGTTCCTGGAATGATAGATCCATAATTGGTCTACCAAGGCTAGGAAAATTGACTTAGAGGTCAAATATATCTTGGAAAAACATTAATTGAGAAGATCCTTAGTGCTGCAAAACACCGGTACTTCAGTAAAACTTAGTTCTGTAGTATAAAAATGTTGTTATTCTCAAACCAATGATAACCTACATTTAATCTCCTGAAAGTATATTCCTTTTCAAATAAACATTTTAAAATCACATTTGCCAGAATAACACTTGAAAAGTAAATGATAGTGACATTACAAATTTTTCAAGTGTAGGGAGCAAGTTACCATTGATTTGATTTATTTACCCAGCACTAATGCCAAACATGTTCGACCATTCATTAAAGTGTAGAAATAGTACCCCCCCACACCATTTGCGTTGTTCAGTAGGTACCTTCCAGAAATGTGTTAAATAGATCAACCTGCCATATTTCAAACCCAAATATTAGCTAATATAAGAATATAATATGATAAGAAGTTACATTTAAAAAAAATCACTAATAGTTGCCTTATCATGTGTTGTTTTATGTTTTCCCCATCTTTCTAACATAGAAAGAAATATGACTTTAAGTCTTGAATATGGGTACTCATCAGAGATGTGACAAACACAAAATCTGTCTTCTATTTCTATCATATTCCTCTATAGTAGAAAATCTTAATTTTCTTCTTTTTACAAAACTTATAGGTAGTAGAAAATATTATCCCATGTAAAATAAAATAATCACATCATTGTACAAAGCCATTTATAAAAACTGGTAGGAATAAATTCTAAGCCATTTTTTAACTTTCTTGTTGACTAAAGATTAATCTTCCAAATGGATGAGAATAAAATCCTGTCTAGGTGCTTCATGTCTCCAGTCTTGCAAATTGTTATTACTGATGAATGAATTAGGGAAATATAAGCTGACATCAATTCAACTATATGCGGGATTGAAACTGCATGGAACGTATATAAACCTTTCAAAACATTTACAGACAGTTTAACAGAATGACTATCAGGAAATTGAAACCTGAGAAAAATAATAGTAAAGACATAGAATGAATGAAAAATGGAACAATGGGCAAGTATAGCAAGAATACTCAATATACACATGTAATGAATGAAGTGGTAAATCTGAAATAAGTCTTGGAGAACGGTTTGGTTGAGAATGATAGAAGGAGTGACTCTGATCCCGGAGCATTTGACAATTAGATGGACGTATTTAATTGTAACACACTTTCACAACCTTTTGAAATTCAGTTAAAAAACACAACAACAAACACAAACACACAAAAATCACAGACAAACAGCAACCTCTAGAGAGTATGAATATGACCTATCAAAATTTTAAGCAGTTAATGAAGGGCAGTCTTGGGAAAAACAATCAAAGCTGTGCAAAGAGGCAGTTTGGGGTAGGGGAGAATTTTGAACATATTTAAATAGATGGTCAAGGGTTATAATTCACCTACATCTACTGCAAATATTTTCATCTGAGAGTGCTCTTTGTCTGAACTGGACACTCCAGTCCTGAGGCCCCCTTGATAGCTGGTGAAGTTAGAATGGAAGAAAGAAGATCAAGAACCCATTACTCCACCGGAGGGAAGAAGGTCCTCTATGTTTTCTCTCATCTTTTAATAAACTCAAGAGATTTTGAATTATATCTTTCTTTCTTTGTACTGGCAAAGTAATTGTTCAAAATATCTTACTAAATATTATTTCTCATTATTTTCTATCATACTGTTTACTGGTCCAAGCGAGTCCATTCCATTAAACTTCCCCTTTCCATTTGGTTGCCACGAAATCCCAACATCTATGTTCATGAGGACAAACTGTAATGCAAAACTTTGTCTCCAAAAAACCAGTCCAAGAACCTTTAATAACAAATATTTAACTATGATTTTTTTCTTTTTTTTTGTTTTACCTTGAAAATCTTCTTATGTCCAAAGTGCCCACAAAAATAAATAATCCACATGGAGAGCATTGTCACCCACCCCTGGGTATCTAGTCAGGGAAAGGACCTAACTAAGGAGACCTCCAGTTTCAAAGGTGAATCATCTGGGGTTGAGGAACACCAGGGAACTCTTCGTTTGTTTAGTTTTACTCGATAATGTAACCCAATTCTTCAATGGCAGTAGATTAGAATAAATTCCTTGCATTAAATAAAAAACAAAAACAAAAATATTCCACCACTTTTTGCTTCAATCACTTCTAACCTCAAAGATATATTTTGCTAACAAGGTGCTTAGAGGAAACCGAAGAATACTCCACTTTTATCTTCTCTCTTAATATTCTCATTAGATACAATATCAGGAACAGTGAAGTTATTCTTTGCAAAATTATTTCAATAGATTATTTTTCTCTTGGTCTTGCATTTGCTCAACAAGATGTATGGAGAATAATACAGTTAAATCACCCATTTCTTGGATTACAGTGTCTGTTACAAAGGACAATACTTCTATGTCCTACTTCTATATTCTCCTCTTAGCTCTTGCCTGATTTCCAATTAATCACAACTTCTTGGCTTCAAGTCTAGTGAAGCTGTAGGACTATAAGTCCTCCCCCACTGCTACATCTTCATGGTTTCTCTTTAAAACTTTTATTTGGATGTGGAATTCATTTTCATGTCTTCATTCAATTTGTTCTGCATTACACTGAGCCAAATAGGCTCTGGAAAAATCATTTTAGGTAGCAAAAATATTAAGACAATCTATATCAAAAGTTTTGGGCTCCCTCCACTGCAGAAGCCAAATACACTTAGCTAGGGCTTCTAAGAACGCCTTTTCTTACCTTTTCAATTTTCTCAATTCTTTTCTGATCCCAAAACTTTTGGCTTTTGTAATAAGAGAAGTCTTCACAATCTCATGTTAATAAGGGTATTATATTTTTGAGCTACTTAGAACTGTGAAATCATTCGTTTGAAGTATCCAATCAGGTTTTTTTCTGTGTCTCACTCGACGTGCAAAGACATTGTGGAAAGTATTACAAACAGAAAAGTGTAAACCCAATACCTTCATTTACTGTGGAGAGTACTTTCTCCCTAAATATTTTGAACCAAATTGTCTTTTTCAAAGAATTACTGTTTGGTAATTAAAGTCAATTCACAAATTTTCATGTCTTATTTAAAAAAAAAAAACTTTTAGTTTAAATTCCACTACAACCTTGTTTCACACAGTAAGAGTATATTTCCTGGGCAAGGACAATTCTCAAGGGAACCTACAGGATTTACAGCAAGGTTTGTGAGGTTTGTTGGTTTGGTGTGAAAAAGAGCCATCTTCACCCACATTGCTCCCTCTCAGCTAAGTCACTATGGATTTCTTTACATGAAAGTCTATTTTCCCAGGCAATTTTAAATTTTCTTAATAGGCTAAGTTGTTAAAAACTTTGAACAATTAAAATTTACCTGTCATAAATTTTAAAACTTTTTTGAAATTCCTTTATCAGAATCACTAATTCACCAATCCTAATTCCACCTTTACCATCAAAAACGGTTAACATGTTTTTTTCCTGATATACTGTCCATGAAACTATTATTTTCCAGTGGCTTTGGTATGCACATATATGATCATATAAGCTGATGCTGAGCAAAATGAACTCCAAGATATGGAAACAGAGTTTTTTTTTTGCGGTTGTTGTTTCTAATGTACAATGTAATGTCTATTTTCTTTGGGTTTTTCCCCTATGGTTTATCCCCCGCTGTGTTTGATTTTGGTACCCTATGTATTGTGTATACATTTACCTTGATTAGGGAAGGGAACAGGAACAAAAAATGCTGAGACAGAGGACAAAGGGCAAAGCAATGTAATAGCGATATTCACAAGGCAATAAGTTGCAAATATACATTACAACTTTTGAGATTGAAGTAAAACTGTGGGAAAATGAGAGAGGAGGTAACAAGTTTGAAAAGTTATGTATTCACTACCTTACAATTGCTGTAACCCCATTGCATATCGCTTTGACATTAAAATTAAATTTAAAAAATAAGATGCATGAAATAAAATTTCACTGTATTGGTATAGTAAATATTATTCTTTATGTAGTGACTTTTTAAAAATCGGTACTTTTGGCATATAATTGGATTTAATTACCCATTTTTAATCAAGGGCCATCAACTTGAATGTTATCCAACTAGACAATATTTTCACAATGTACTTGCGAATATTTTGAAAAAAGAATAAATTTAGTACTTTCTCATACTAAAACAGGAAAGAGTTTAATTCTACGGAAACCCATAACTTTTAAAAGTAAATAAGTTGTTAAGAGTCCAGAATGTATGTATTCTTCAAAATTCCTATGACTAATAACTGTTCATCTTAAAATTCTGAACATTCCATACCTGAGAGATTCAAAATAGTACCTGTTTGCACTTTATGAAATTCTGCAATAGATGCATTTTACAATGGGGTGTTATAGATAGAGAAGTAACTGAAAAATAGCCACATTCTGGTAGAGGATAAAACTATGAAGCATCAGTTATAATTAATTCTTCAAGATTATTCAATTGTTTATCAGATTAACCTATTATTTCTATGTGCATCAATCCCAAGGTTTATGCCATAAAGTCATCCTAGAGCAACAGTTTCCAACTTGTAGGGTGCACCTCAAAATTCCCTGAACTCACATCACGAATAGCTTATCTCCATTGTGAAAAAATACTACACCTCTGCTAATGTAATGCCCTCCGTGTTCTGGATAAAGCACCACAAAAAACTGGGATGCATCATTTTTCCTCCACTCATATTCTTGCAAATATTATTTATATTTATACTTTTTTAACCATCATAGAAAATCAGGATGCTAAGATTGGAAAATTACAGTTCAAAACCCACCCAGGCAGGAAGGTTCCCTAGATTCTTATCTCCAATAAACTTCTCAGCAAAAGCCAGACACAAGTGGTACTGAGGTTGACATGGTAGGGCATGAGCCTTGAGCATAAACAGGCTCAGAGAGAGTGTCCAGGCTCAGAGTTCAAGCCCTAGGACAAAACAGTAAAACAAAAAGAAAAAGAAAAAAACCCCAAACCTAGCATTTTTCTCTGTATACAGAGGCACGTAATTAAGGAAATTGCATTCTGTGTTACATACAGGTAGAAGAAAGAAGATGTCACACAATTATTCTCTTCATACAATGTTATACCAAAGCCTAAAAAATTGCTCTTTTTCTAAATTTATAAATTAATATCATCCATTTGTTGGCAACTCTGTCTACATTATTCACTTTACCATTTTATACATGAACTGTTGGAAATATCTATTAACAAAGTTCTAATTATAACTCCCTTGAACGAATATTCTAGGCAAACAGAATGCAAGAAACATTTGTGAATTTGTCAATTAAACCCTCTACTTCAAAAGAATTTTGTAGTATCCTATACAATATGAAATTACAAAAAAAACAAAATATATATTTTAATTCTAAACTCTAATTTAGCAAGATCTATAAAGTCCTACATTAGATGAACTTTGCTATTTCTCCAGACTTAAGCTTTTGTAATCCTTCGTCCTTTCCTTGGAATCAAACAGAATGATGATTACTTACTTTTTCAAATTTTGGATGAGAATCATGAGCTATTTTGCATCTAGGAATGTTCTGTGATGAAGAGAGCATTTAAAAGCACAACTGAGGATTATATATGAGTTGCATTTCGATAGGAAACGACTTCTCAAAACATAATGACAAAATTAGCCCAAACTTCCAACTGTGTATACCTATCTTGTTTGGTTTCTTTCATTAAAACAAAATTATAATACCTGGTCCAGGGAAAGTATCACTGTGTAATTCCAGTCCCTAATCTCCTGTCAGTCTGAATGCTAGAATTCTATTCATGTATCACATTGCTCCGCCATAGTTTCTTGGTTTATTTAATCTAGACACAGACTAGCAATTCTGAACTTCTCCAGTGATATTATCCACTAGACTTCTCAGACTGTTCCTGTACTATTTTAAAAGATGTTCTACCATTTGTCAGAGGATATGAACATTTTCAGATGCACCTGTGGGGTCTCTGATTCATTCCTACATGGATCCGATCCCTTTCAAAATTATTACTTGACTCTCTTACTATCTCTGGTCCCTATCTATGTAATATTCTTAAACTTTTTTGAAGAAAGTTCACTTGAGGAATTTCTAACATTAAAAATTAGCAGTTGATTCTAGTCTTACTCAGGAAATATTTTCTATTGTATCCTAACTTTTCTACATATTCTGAGAGTTGCTTCATTTGTGTATTTGTGTATGCACATATAAGTGCTTCTGTGTGTATGTGTATGTTTGTATGTATGTATGCAAAAGCCTCAAGCTCTTATTCAGCCATCTATCTCATGATTGGTATTCCATCACTTGAGCCATTCTTCTAATCCAGCTTTTGACTGGTTAATTATAGATAGTGTCTCAAAGAATGTTCTGCCCAGGCTGGATGAAAACTGAACTTCCCAGACTCCTTTACATTCTTAGGTT
Organism: Dipodomys merriami; assembly: GCF_024711535.1. Lineage (NCBI taxonomy): Eukaryota > Metazoa > Chordata > Mammalia > Rodentia > Heteromyidae > Dipodomys > Dipodomys merriami. Next base: position 3,178,014 of record NW_027202538.1, on the reverse strand, counting down.
TTATTTCTCCAAGAATATCAACTTCTAAACTTCAAATATTTTAGTGAGTGTAAAGGCTCAGCTGTAGTCTAGATTTTTAACTCAACAATTCATATAAAGATAGATGAACATACACATTACATATGCTGAGTGTACACTGTTAAAAATGTGATCTTAAGCTGAGTGGCAGTGAGATCTGAGGATAGGGTACAAAGCAAACCCAGGCAGGAAGGTCCCAGACACTCTTTTCTCCAATTAACTACAAGAAAACTGGAAGTGGCACTGTGGCCCAAGTGATGGAACATTATCCTTGAGCTGAATAGCAGAGGGACAGCGCCCAGGCCCAGAATTCAAGTGCCAAGACCACCACCAACAAAAAATATATAAATAAAGGAAAGAAAAAAATGTGGTCATATCCACCAGTTCATGGCTAGCAAAATCCCTGCTCTCTCAAGATGGACTTTTTTTCCACTTAAATCCATGCTGTTATATGTGACTTGCATTATAAACAGAATTATTCTTCCATTCTATTTTTTACAAAGTTGCGTGATTAGCAAGCGTGATTTAGAAAGGGAGGGGCTTCATACTTCGTGTTCCACGTAGGAGTAATACTTTCTCTATATCACTCTCATAAATATACATACTGGACTTGGCTTTATTGTTTCAATGTTGTCTTATTTGTAGAGTCTTCTATAGTGTATTGAACACTTATACTTAAACACAGAACTTCTCTTTCTCCTATTATTGATATTATTTTCCTTATTGTTTCCTTACTGTTAACTCACTTGGGAAATAATATGCAGCACATGCACTCATAAAAAAAAGATCTGAGAATCTTCTTCCCATTTAAAATTCACCTTAATTTACAGAGAACTTACAAAGTTTGAACTCAATATTCTTATGGATAACGTATTTACAAGCAATATAAATTTCATATTTTCTCTTTACTAAGTTGTCTCTGAAACACGTGTTACCTCAGGTCCAAAGGTGTCCTTGTATAATTTCTGTGAAGCCAGAAAACATTTATTATACCTCAAGCAGCACCATCGATTGTTCCTGGAAGTAACTGTTTACTGGATGTGGAAACTGATCCCAGGAGAGGGATGGAACACAGAGGATTGACCAAGTTCAAGTTAACTTGTTTTTCCTTTTTATTCTACAAGAAAAGAATCTGAAGGCTTGAAGGAAACTCTGTTCCTTACTCTTTCGAGTGTGTTTTTACTCATACATAACTTTTCTGTAAACTTCTAGTTGAAAGCATTACAGACATAATGTGCCATTTGAAGTCCAGCATAGGACAAAAGGAAATAACGTTGTTTTAAATATGTTCTACTGCAGGGGCTAAGAAGGTGGCTCAGTAGTACAGCGCTTGCCTTGCATGCATGAGGCCCGGGTTTGATTCCTCAGCACCACATAAGCAAAAAAAAAAGCCGGAAGTGGTGCTGTGGCTCAAGTGGTACAGCGCTAGACTTGAGTTGAAGAGCTGAGGGACAGCGCCCAGACCCAGAATTCAGGCCCACGTTTGGACCTCCCCCACAAAAAAAAGTTCTACTGCAAAGAAACAAAGACATGTAGGTTTTACAGTATCTTATGGATGGATATTTCAACCCTGAGATGATTCTCTTGTTGCAGGAGATACTTATCAATTCCTTTAATTTGGTCCTGAATTCTCCAGAGCAATAAGGATTCCAAAGAAGCATCCAGTGTGTATGATCAGCAAAAGGAGCCTCTTCTGAGACCAGTACTCCTTTAAGGAGGGACCCAATGAAATATCTGGGTTTTTTGTTTGCTTGTTTGTTTAGTTTGTGTTGGTTCTGGGGCTTGAACCCAGAGGCCTGACCCTGTCTCAGAACAGTTTTCTTTCCTGCCCACCAGCCCCCAAAACTAGTATCCTACTGCTTGAACCAAAACTCTACTTCTGGCTTTTTGCTGTGTAATTACGGATAAGAGTTTGACAGACTCTCCTACCTGGGTTGGCTTTGAACTAAGATAGTAAGAAAGCCAAGTGACATTAACTGTGTAGACTTCTCTTTTCAAACAAGAAATATTAGATGAAGTTTATTGTAAAGCTAATATTTGACAATTTTTGTCTTTTTTATTGTGAGAATACAGAGCAGTTACAATTACATGGGCAAGATAACGAGTACATTTCTAATCAAGCATTGTTTCCTCCTCTTTGTTTCCCCATCCCATCCCTTCCCATACTACTCTCCTTCCCTCTCCTGGTCCTCCCCCCCCCCACCAAAGTGGTAAAGCTCTTTTTTCGACGTAACGATTTTTAAATCTCATTGTTGCAATGGGTCCACCTGTATCCTTAGTTAAACGATTTGTATTTAGAGAATATGTCCAGCAAATAATCCATAACATTACTCAGCAAAAGTAGGTGCACTGAATCATTTTGGATTTATTTTATTGCTTGGGAAATTTATTGATCTTTTCGCTCCTTTTGGGGAAACTTAAAGTCATATTTCACTTTTTTTGTTGGTTGTGGGGCTTGAACTTTGATCCTACGTGCTGTACCTCAGCTCTTCAGTTCAACTTGAGTGCACTACCACTTTAGCTACAGCACCACTTCTGGGTTTCTGGTGGTAAATTGAAGATTAGGGTCTCATGGACTTTCCTGAGCAGGCTGGCTTTGAACCACAATCCTCTGCTCTCAACCTCCTGAGTGGCTAGGATTACATGTGTAAACAACCAGAACCTGGCTCATATTTCCATTCATGTGCACTGAATGACACTGTGTTGACAAAGAATGGACATTTTTTTGTTTTTGTTTTTCTTTTCCAAGCTTTATTTAAGTCAGGGCATAAAAACTGGAGGCTTGAGGGCTTAGTAACCTCCTTGTGAGTGGGGTGGGGGTGAGGGTGTGTGAATGGGACATGAATTAAGTCTTCGCCAAAGCTGGGGCTGGAGAGTGTAGGCCGAAGGAGGGTGGAGACAGATTTTCAGCCATGTTGCCGCCTTCCACAGCCGGTGCAAAGAATGGAAATAATAACCAAATTGCTTTTCAGAAAAATTGAGTTAGCCATAAATATTTCCTCCATTTACATTTTGTTACATTAATGACTCACGAGCTATGGGACCCTTAATTTAGTATCCTCTGACATCTGTATAGGTGTATTTAGTATCAGGAAATGCTCATAGAGAAATATAGCAAGACTGAAATTTTTAGAAAGCAAAGGAGATCACTTATGAAAGAACAGCATAGTATGGGCTACATTTATCACACAGAGATTAAGAAGTAGTCTAAGATATTTAGAATGCTAAAGACAATGAGGAAAAGCCTAGTTCACAACTAGTTCTTCAATAACCAAGATGGTTCTCTAGAACAGTTTCTGGTATACCTTAGTTACTATCATTTATTCCTTCCATCTGCAGTTATTCTTTATCTTCGGTCACAACAGTTAATTACCCTCTGCCTTTTTGGTGCCATAACTGACCAAAAGGTTTCAAAATCACACTTAGACTACCCTTCTCTCTGTGATTAGCAGTGATGACTCAAAATCCTGGAATAGTTGAATTTGCAGAATTAAACTTCACCTGACATCTAAGCACATTCCTGGCATTAATTGCTATGATTTAATGAATAAAACTTTTTTTCAACACAGTATCCTAATATAAGTACATGAATCAGGGACTATTGTAAGGTGTCAGTATGGAAGGAGCAATATATTCCAAGTATGGGTTCTTTATTTTGCATTTACTAACTAAATGGATTTCTTTTGTTTTGTTTTGTTTGTTGTTTGTTTTGCCAATTCCAGGGGCTTAAACTCAGGGGTAGCGAATTATTCCTGAGGGTTTTTTTCTTTTTTTTTTTTCTTTTTTTTTGCTCAAGGCTACCACTCTACCACGAGGCACAGCATCACTTCCAGTATTTTTCTTTTTATGTGTTACTGAGGAATTGTACCCAGGGTTTCATGCATTCTAGGCAATCACCGTACCATGAAGCCACATTCCCAGAGCCCTAAATGACTTTCTTAAGATGGCATTACATTTTCATTCAGTAACTATGTATCATAATTTTGGCCAGGTGCTAGAAAATGATGTCGAAAGTAATACAATACAATATGTCCAGTAAGGCTGGATGGACAATGAAGAACTGTCATGGTCTAGCCAGGGCACAGAGGGGCTTATCTCATGGAGCTGTTTCAACAGGCTGAGCAAGACAGCTCCTGACCTACAGCCCACCTCCAGAATGAGAGGGCCATCTTGGGTTCCGGCCACATGGGGATACTGAACCGCCTCCTCCAGCACCCATTCAACCAGTTCTTGTGAAAGAGAGAGACAAAAAAGCCAGAATTACAATTAAGTCAGATGCCGGTGTCTTAGAACTCTAATTCTAACTATACAGGAAGCTGAGATATGAGGATCATGTTTCATAGCCAGCCCCAGCAGGAACGTCTGTGAGACTCTTATCTCCAAAGAATCACCAGAAAACCAGAAGTGTGCTGTGGGTTCAAGTGGTAGAGTGCTAGCCTTTTGCTGAGGAGCTCAGGAACAGCACCCAGGCCCAGAGTTCAAGCCCCACGATGGACAAGAAGTGGACTTCCTACCACAAGAAGTGGACTCAATTACACCCATTGTCCTAGGAAGCATGGTAGCGAAGTCAGGCTGAGCTTTCCGTGAAGTTGAAGTCATAAGTAGTTCCTCTGGCTTCTCTGTGCCTCAGTTTCCCCAGCTTCAAAATTCAACACAGTGAAGATCCCCTTCCTCACGGGGATAGGGTAATGATGGAAGAGAGCCATGTTTTGTTTCATAATCCCACATCTATTGCATGATTAATAAAAGGCTCCATCCGAGCCCTTTCCGGGTATCTTCTAAGGATTTGCTCAAAGTATTGCAGAGAAACTTATCTGAAGGCTGCTCCCTCTGTGCCTAGCTATGCTCCAGAGATCTCTCTGTATAAATCCCTTGTTTCCACACAACTGTCCTGTGAGGAGAATGAGATGTGATTGTTGAGGCCCTACCCAGAGCTTCACATATGGTCAAGGATCGGCTGCTGTGCAATCCCACTTTGGGGCATTTACCCAAATGTTTACAAACAAGACCACACTAAAGCTACCAGCACAACTATGTTTATTGCAGCATTATTTACCATAGCTAAGATATGGAACCAACCCAGATGACCCTCAGTATATGAATGGATCAAGAAAATGAAGTATATATACACAATGGAATTCTATGCCTCTATCAGAAAGAATGACATTGCCCCATTTGTTAGGAAATGGAAAGGCTTCGAAAAAATTATATTAAGTGAAGTAAGCCAAGCCCAAAGAAACATAGGTCCTATGGTTTCCCTTATTTGTAATATCTAGTATGTATGAGTCAAGCAGAAAAGTTCAGATAATGTGATATTAGGAAAATGAACCGTTAGATATGTATTTAAATGTTTTTTTCTTTCATGCATTTGTTTCTAATGCATTTATAAGATTATCTCTTTGTTGCTTTGTATGTCCCTCCCCCACAGTATAACCCCTGCTTTCACTATATTTGATGTCAGTCTAATTTGTGGAGGAGAAGGGAAAAACAAGTCGTTTAAGGATACAGGTGAACCCGTTGCAACAATGAGAAGTACAAGTTGTAATGTGGAAAACGAACTTTATAACTTTTGAGGGGAGGTAGGATTGGGTGGGAGGGCAGTGGGAGTCTGGGAAGGTATGTGAAGGGTAAACAAATGAGGAGGCTACAATGCTTGATAAGACATGTACTCATTATCTTGCCCATGTAATTGTAACCCCTCTGTACAATATGTTCACAAAAAAAAAAAAGAATCGGCTGCTGTGGACTAAAAGTTGGGGATAATCCATCTAAATTGATGACTGCGCATGTCTACCATACCAATTACAGAGGACCAGGCCTGGTGGAACATAACTGTCACAGATAGGAGGACCTCGATCAAGCCCAGTGAGAGCATATATTGAGTCTCGGTTTCAAAAATGCCCAAGACAGAAAATTTGCTCCTCAGAGCCAGGGAGAGGAAAAAAGCATGGGTCATGGTGCCTCCAGGGGGGTGCCTCCAAGTAGGGGTGGTTTGGGGGCGGCCACTCACCTGTGCTTCTGAGAGAAGCTGCTGGAGGCTGCTCCAGGTGAGGTGAGCAGCGATGGCAGTGGCATTGCGGACAAATGGGCCCAAAGCAGAGAACCAGGGCCAGGGACCAGGTCAGGGCTTTTGTCGGGCTGGCAGACTTCCATTGCCTGATATTTGCAATCCTGCAATTTGGGAAGGGGGTAAGGGGGCTGGAGCATGAGCAGGTGTCTCAATTTCCTACTATACTCCAAAGTCTTGAGTCTCTTCCTCACCACTCTACCACCTCACCTTCCTCAACTGCTGGTACAGGTGTAAACTAACAGAGGGAATCCCATTGTTACAAGCAGCATGGAATGTGGGCGTGGCCACCATTCTTGTATCCCATTAATCAGAAAGAACCATGAAAGAATGGGGGTTTGGCCAGAATCCTGTGATGCAAGCATCATGGGTGGAGTCAAGAAGAAAGTAGCTCCCCAGTCCTTTTCCCAGGGAAGATTGTCAATTCAGCTGGAGACAAGAGACTGACGTGTTTTAGCAGGATGGCTGCACAGATTGTTGTGTATGTCTGTTTGTTGCCAGTCCCGAACCTTGAACTCAGGATCTGGACACATTGTGTGAGCTACATTGGCACAAGGCTTTCCCTCCAGACTGGAGCCACAGGGCTTCTGGCTTTGTGTCACTGATGTTGGACAGGGGTCTCAAGGACTTTCCTGCTTAGGGTGACTTCAACCATGATCCTCCCATCACAGCCTTGTAAGTATCAAGGAGGTCTACTGAGAGCCACTGGTACCTGCCTAATCATTGGTCTTGCTGATGTTTTTGGACAGACCAGTGAGTTCCCTATGCTCAGGTTTAAGTTGTGGGAACTGGAGCCCACAGTTCAAATTCTTGTCCTGCCACCTCCAAATGGCAGGAGATGCTAAGAAACTTATTCCTATACATATGATTACCAATGGCATGTGATGTATATCATGATTGAATGAGCAGTTCTTGAATGATTCTAGGATAAAATTATACACAATTATATATAGGACACTGATTGATGTTAGTTAATACTTTATTAACATTTAAACAATCACATTAATAAAATGGAGGCATAATGAATTACCTAAGAATTGGGCCACACATACTATAAAGGTGCCATTTTTCTGCCAGGACTGGTTTTGGAACTCATGGTCTTGGTAACTCTGTTGCACTGTGTGGGAAGGGGATGCTGGCTTCCTTGAAGTCAAGAAATTCAAGTCTGTTCCTTAGGCATGAAATAGATCCCCACCACTAGAAAACATCCTGTTCATGTACAATTTACATATATGATATATATTTATATACATATGTTGACTCCATATTGCATTTAGTGCAGTTATTTTATTTTTTATTCATGTATTGACCATTTATTTTATTGACTATTATGGCACATAAAACATTGAGTACATTGATTACATAGGATATATGTCTGCATATATATTCCACTTCATACCTGACACCCAGGAATTTCACAGTAAAGGCAAACATGTATCACCATCAGCTTCTTACTCCACAATTCATTTTTTGGGAATGCTGGCATCTGAACTCATGGCCTAAAGCCTACAAGGCCCAATTCATGAATGACAGAGTGTCAGCACACCATCCTGGGGCAAATTGAACTGACAGGCTGTTCCCAGGACCTGATATCAAGCCCCAGGAGTTAGCAAAATAATAACAGATTGACATGCAGATGGCAGTACGGTAATAAATATATGTCTTTATAGAGTGTAAGAGATGTCTATACATTATTCAGTTATATAGATGACATTCCTACCAATTCCTGGGTATTAATTATGCTTCCATGTTATTAATGTTATTGTTTTCATCCTTAAACTATTAATGAAATCAGTGTCCTGGAATTATTGTGTTCCTGTAAGTTATCCTTGATCAAAAGAAGCTCAGGGACAATGTCTAGGCTCAATGTTCAACACCTGATAGAGTTCCGGGAAGATGGCAGAGGAGAAGCTGGAGGCTAAACAAGCTCTCGCCTAGAAAGCAGTTTTAGAGTTCCAGTGAACAGTCCTCAGCCAGAGAATCACACCAAGTGTGCCATCACAGGTCGAGAGTTAGGCCTGAGGGAAAATCCAGGCAAGGAGACAGCTCTGAGCTCTTGCCAGCAGATGCACCACTGTGGCGGCAGTGGTGGTGGCAACAGCCGCAGACGCCATACCTGAATCACAGAGTCCAGGATGAAGGAGTCAGACACAGAGGGCGAGCGGATTCTACTCAGCAGCAGCAAGAAACAACAAGGAGCAGAAATCTTCATCCTGCAGTTCGCAGACCAGAGCCGACCCAGGAACCAAGACTCAGTGTGAGTAGACACCTGATGTCTTCACTCCTTCTTAGGGAGCAGAGGAAGAAAGGCCACTCCTCCCCCCCAGTACCGGAGATCTCCATCTTAGATACCGACAAAGCTTGAAGGAGCTTATAGCTCCAACTCAGGTCTTGGAATAAAAATAGAGTCATTTAGCATGTCACAAGAACTTAATGGTGTGACCTGCCAAACTCAGCTCCACCCAGGGAAAAGTCATCCAGCTCAGACGCCAGTCCTAAGAGTGGCTTTCTTCACTGGGTAATCAGAACCAGAGGCTGCTCCTCCCTTTAGCAGCCTTGACAATCAATTAAAATTCAGTAAACAGAAACCCTGAGACTGGCTCCAGGCTGGGCTCTGTGAATTTCTCACAAACTAGCCCCCGGGAGAAGCTCCTGTTTGTTGAAAGCCCTCAACTCTACCCAGAACCTAGCCTCATCAAAGCATTTCCCTCTTTTGTGATACTCAAAGCAGATCTGCCTCCCATTGAACCAGCCTGGGAGGATGATTGCAAAATCCTGGGTAAAGCAGAGCATTTTTCTGCATGTTCCAACAAACTGACTTAAGAAACCAACCAAGCCACAGGACCACAAACAGACCAGAGAGGCTGGTTACAGAAACAAGGGAGATACAGGATTTTTCCCAACTTTCCCAAAAAAATCAAAGAACTTTTTCTTCTTGTTCTTCTTCTTGTTCTTCTTCTTGTTCTTCTTCTTGTTCTTCTTCTTGTTCTTCTTGTTCTTGTTCTTGTTCTTGTTCTTGTTCTTGTTCTTGTTCTTGTTCTTCTTGTTGTTGTTGTTGTTCTTCTTCTTTCTTCTTCTTCTTCTTCTTCTTTCTTCTTCTTCTTCTTCTTCTTCTTCTTCTTCTTCTTCTTCTTCTTCTTCTTCTTCTTCTTCTTCTTCTTCTTCTTCTTCTTCTTTGTTTTGGAACCTTATATTAAAAAAATATTTTTTCTTTTCTAAAATTTTTTGAATCTTTAAATTTTACCGTTTTTGAAAAAAAATGTTTTCCAGTAACTTTTTTTTCCTCTTCTAATTTTTATTTTAAGGATACATGGGTGGGGGCGTTTTTCTTTTTTTTGTTTTCTTTCTCTCTTTTTTTTTAATTATCTTTTTGTTTTTTGTTTAGCTCTACTGAACTTCTGATCTGTTTTTCTACCTTTCTTACCCTTTTCACCTTTTCCTCTCTTTCGTTCTTCTTTATGTGATTTAATTCTTGTCTTGCATATCCTCAGATAAACCCATAGTTGAATATTAGACCCTATCCCACATTGTGTCCACACTTAATCCACAAATTTATTACTCAATTCAAAACCTCTGAGACTTAAATTCCTTAATAACAGTACTACATCTTTATACCTATATAATATTTTAAGCATTTTTATTTTTAAGTTTTTCACATCTCCTTTATATCCCTACCCTTCTATCATTATATTCACGTTCTTCTCTAATAGATTGTTTTTGAATCTCCATTATATTATTAATTTCTAATTTTCTATTTTTTCTGGTCTCTTTTCTTTTCCCATTCCCTTTCTTCTTTTGTTTTCTCTCTCTGCTTTCATCCTACCCAACCTATTTCCTGCTTTGTGATTAGGACATAGTTAACACTACCTGTGCCTTCCCACATCACTCTCTTCCTATATTTTACTCACATAGCTCCCTAACCCTAATAATTTCTAGTTTTCCAAATTCTTCTTTGCGGTTCATAGCCCATTAATATATAGTTGTGTGAGGTTGAATAGATGTATCTGTTGAAATAGATTGTATCTGTAGACTATGCACTGTGCAAATTCAGACTTGGGTTGATGCTTGCCTTAAGATAGTGTTCTAGCAAAAAAAACTGGTGCGATTTTCATCCCAAATGGGCAGAGTAAGCCAGAAAAACACAAGAAAAATGGCAAGTCCGGGTATTTCAACTCCCAGTCTTGATAATCAGGGGACAGAACAGATAATGAATAATCCAGAGAAGAGTTACCAAATATCTCTACAAACACTGCTGGCAAACAAGATAAATGAAATGATGGAAAACATACAAAGGACTCTAAAAGGTAAGCAAAGAGTAATACAGGAATTGGGTGAACTGGATGAGAATGCATAAAGATCATTAAGGGCATTAACAAGGAGGTGAAGGAAGTCAGGGAGACAACAAAGGGAATGCTGAATGGAACCCAACATAAGCAGTGGGAGTCTGAGGAAACCATACCCAATCAACAAAGTGATTTGAGAATAAACACTGAACACCAAATTAAGGAAGTAAAAAAGTTCATACAATATCTAAAACAAAGCTTCAACAAAGAATTTGAAGCCATCAAAGCTGACCAATTAGAAGGAAAAGAAGTAATAAACGAAGTAGAAAGTCTTGACAGCTTGTTAAACCATGCAGAAGATCGAATCTCAGGGACTGAAGACAGCCTAGATATTATAGAGAAAGAACATACAACCATCCAAGACAAGTCCAAGAAATATGATAGATCTATCCAACACTTGGAAGACATCATCAGAAGGCCTAATATAAGGATAATGGGTATAGAAGATCACCTAGAAACAGAAGTTAATGGTCTAGGAAATTTGTTTAATAGGATCCTAGCAGAGAACTTCCCAAACATACAAACAATAGGCCTATTCAGATACAAGAAGCTTTTAGAACCCCAAATAGACCAGACCAGAATAGGACATCCCATCGTCACATTGTAATCCACACAGGATCAATTCAGACCAAGGAAAAGATCCTAAAAGCTGTCAAGGAGAAAAGATTAATCACCTATAAAGGGAAACCAATGAGAATCACCTCAGATTTCTCAGCAGAGACAATCAAAGCAAGAAGAGCCTGGAATGATGTATGCCATGCCCTAAAATCAAACAAAGATCAACCAAGAATACTGTACCCAGCTAAACTCTCCTTCATAACTGAAGGCCAAATAAAAATCTTCCGTAGCAAAGAAAAATTGAAACAATACATCTCCACCAAACCAGCCCTACAAAAGATTCGTAAAGATGTCCTACACATAGAAAACCAACAAGACCACAATAAAGGCCAAGAAACTGCACCCAAACTGAGAATCCAAGAACCATAGGAAGAACCCAGTTTTCACAGCCCCCAAGAAGGTGGATAACATGGCAGGAAGTCAAAAACACCAATCCTATCTATCAACCTTAATGGAATTAACTCTCCAATTAAGTGACATAGACTGACGAGTTGGATTAAAAAACAAGATCCTTCTATCTGCTGCCTACAGGAGTCACATCTTGCCTGTAAAAACAAACACATTTTCAATGTTAAAGGCTGGAGCAAAATCTACCAAGCAAACGGCCCCCATAAACAGGCAGGAGTTGCAATTCTAATATCAGATAAAATAGACTTCAAATTAAAATTCATGAGAAGAGATAAAGAAGGTCGCTACATACTAATTAAGGGATCTCTCTTTCAGGAGGATATTACAATTATAAATATCTTTTCACCAAACAACGGAGCACCAAATTTATCCAAGAAACACTATTTTCCTCAAATCCCACATAGATCCAAAGACATTAATTGTTGGGGATTTTAACACACCACTCTCCCCACTAGATAGATCAACTCGGCAAAAACTCAACAGAGAAACCGCAGATCTAAACAGCTGCATAGAGCAACTAGATTTAACAGATATTTGCCGAACATTTCACCCAGCAGCATCAGAATACAGGTTTTTCTCAGCAGCACATGGAACATTTTCTAAAATAGACCATATTTTAGGCCATAAAGCAAACATCCAAATTCAGAAACATTGAAGTTATCCTTGCATTCTCTCTGATCACAAGGGAATAAAATTAGAAGTCAACTCCAAAAGCCACCAAAGAAAATCTGGTAAAACATGGAGGCTGAAAAACACACTGCTGAATCACCAGTGGGACACGGAAGAGATTAGAAAGGAAATTCAAATGTTCATGCTATTCAACAAAAATGAGCACACAAATTACCAGCTCCTCTCGGACACAGCAAAGGCAGTACTCAGAGGCAAGTTTATTGGTCTGAGCTCCTACATCTACAAATTGGAATGATCTGAAACCAACAATTTAACAACACATCTAAACCTCCTTGAAATAGAGCATCAAGATAAACCCCAATCCAGTAGACGGAAAGAAATATTTAAAATTAAATCAGAATTAAATGAATTAGAATCCAAAAAAAACTATAGAAAGAATCAACAAAACAAAGAGTTGGTTTTTTGAAAAAATTAACAAAATTGACAGACCCTTAGCAAATCTTATCAGAAAAAGAAGAGAACACACCAAATAAATAAACTCAGAGATGAGAATGGAAACATCACCACGGAAACAACCAAGATTCAGAACATTATAAGGGAATACTTCTCAAAACATTATGCTAATAAGTTTGAGAACTTGGCAGCAATGGACCTTTTCATAGCAATTATTGACATGCCAAAGCTAAAGCAAGATGAGTTAAACCACCTTAATAGGCCCATATCAAGCATTGAAATAGAAAAAGTAACAAGAGACCTCCCAGCTAAGAAAAGTCCAGGACCAGATGGTTTTACAGCAGAATTCTACAAGGCCTTCAAAGTAGAGCTCACACCAGTACTCCTCCAAATCTTCAATGAAATTGAAAGAGACAGTTCACTACCGAACACATTCTATGAAGCCATCATAACCCTCATCCCCAAACCAGGCAGGGTCTCATCAAAGGAAGAGAAGTATAGACCTATTTCTTTGATGAACATGGATGCAAAACTTCTCAACAACATTTTGGCCAATAGACTTCTACAATTCATCCAAAAAATCATACAGGATGATCAAATAGGATTCATTTCAGGTATGCAAAACTAGTTCAATATAGGCAAAACAATTAATATTATTCATCACATCAACAGGAGCAAGAATAAGAATCACATAGTTATCTGAATAGATGCAGAAAAAACATTCGACAAGATCCAACACCCCTTTATGATGAAGGTTTTGGAAAAATTAGGAATCCATGGAACATTCCTCAATACAATAAAGGCTGTATATGACAAACCTACAGTCAGCATTATACATAATGGTGAAAAACTAAAGCCATTTCCTCTTAACTCAGGAGCAAGCAAGGATGTCCACTCTCTACATTTCTCTTCAACCTAGTATTAGAATGTCTAGATATAGCAATAAGACAAGATGCAGATATAAAGAGTATCGAAATAGGGAAAGAAGAAATAAAACTCTCCCTCTTTGCAGATGACATGATCTTGTACTTAAAGAATCCCATGGACTCCACTCCCAAATTACTCAAGATGATTCAAAACTTTGGCAAAGCAGCAGGGTATAAAATTAACCCCCCAAATCAATGGCTTTTCTGGATGCCAAAAATAACAAACTGAGGCTGAAATTAGGAAAGCAACTCCATTTGTAATACCCCCACAAAAAATAAAATACCTAGGAGTTAACTTAACCAAAGAAGTGAAGGACCTCTAGGATGAAAACTTTAAAATCTTGAAAAAGGAAAACAAAACAGAACTTAGAAAATGGCACAATCTCCCATGCTCCTGGATTGGAAAGATTAACATCGTGAAAATGGCAATTCTTCCCACAGCTATCTACAAATTCAAGGCTATATCTATCAAAATTTCAACCTCATTTTTCAAGGAAATAGAAGAGAAAATCCAAAAATTCATATGGAACAATAAAAGACCCCGAATAGCAAAAACGCTCCTCAACGGAAAGAACACTGCTGGAGGAATATCAATACCAAATCTCAAACTCTACTATAAAGCCATATTAATCAAAACAGCTTGGTACTGGCATAAGAACAGACCTCAGGACCAATGGAATAAAATTGAAACCCCATTAATGAACCTACAGACCTATAGCCATCTAATCTTTGATAAGGAAACTAAAAAAATAGAATGGAAGAAATAAAGCCTCTTCAGTAAATGGTGCTAAAAAAATTGGTTAACTACTTGTAGAAAACTAAAGCCAGATCCTTCTATATCACGCTCCACCAGAATCAATTCCAAATGCATCAAAGTCCTCGGCGTCAAAGCAGACACTCTGAAAATATTACAGGATGGAATAGGAGAATCCCTAGGTCTCCTTAGCTCAGGCTGAAATTTTCTGAATAGAGACCCAGAAACACAACAAATCAAAGAAAGGTTGGACATATGGGATTGCATGAAGTTGCCGAGCTTCTGCACAGCAAAGGACACAGCTAGCAAGATCAATAGAAAGCCCATGGATTGGGAGAATAATGTCACTAGCTATACAACAGACAAGGTTCTCATATCTAAAATATAATTGGAAATCAAAAAATTAAATCCCCCAACAACAAATCCTCAAAGAAACAACTGCCCAATAAATACGTGGGCTAAAGACTTAAAGAGAAACTTCTCTGAAGAAGAAAGAAGGATGGCCAATAGACACATGAAGAAATGCTCAACCTCCCTAGCCATAAAAGAAATGCAAATCAAAACAACATTGAGATACCACCTCACTCCAGTTAGAATGGTAAAAATCAAGAACTCTAAAAACAACAGATGCTGGAGGGGATGTGGACAGAAGGGAACCTTATTTCATTGTTGGTGGGAATGTAAACTTGTTCTACCACTTTTAAAGCAGTATGGAGGTTCCTCAAAAGACTTCACATAGAGCTCCCCTATGACCCAGCAATCCCACTTTTTGGCATTTACCCAAATATTTTCAAACAAGACCACACTAAAGCTACCAGAACAACTATGTTAATTGCAGCATTATTTACCATAGCTAAGGTATGGAACCAACCCAGATGACCCTCGGTAGATGAATGGATCAAGAAAATGTGGTATATATACACACTGGAATTCTATGCCTCCATCAGAAAGAATGAAATTGCCCCATTTGTTATTAAATGGAAAGGTTTGGAAAAAATTATATTAAGTGAAGTAAGCCATGCCCAAAGAAACATAGTTCCCATGGTTTCCCTTATTTGCAATATCTAATATATGTATTAGTCAAGCAGAAAAGGTCAGATATTGTGATGTTAGGAAAATGAACTCGTAGATATGTATTTTAATGTTTTTTTTCTTTCATGCATGTGTTTCTAACGCATTTACAAGATTATTTCTTTGTTGCTTTGTATGTCCCTCCCCCACACTATTACCCCTGCTTTCCCAATATTTGATGTCAGTATAATTTGTGGAGAAGATGGGGAAAAACAAGTCGTTTAAGGATACAGGTGGACCTGTTGCAACAATGAGAAGTACAAGTTGTCATGTCGAAAACAATCTTTACAACGTTGGTGCGGGGGCGGTGGAGGATTGTGTGGGGTGGCAGGGCGGGGAGGCTGGGAAGGGATTTGAAGTGTAAACAATGGAGGAGGTTGCAATACTTGATGAGAAATGTATGCATTATCTTGCCCATGTAATTGTAACCCCTCTGTACATTATGTTCACAAATATTAAAATTAAAATTAAAAAAATGTTCAACACCTGCACCTGCCCCCCCCAATAGATCTTGTACCTCCATGTCTTAGGGTATGAATGGATACATTCCTATAGGTGAAGCTCCAGAGTAGCCATGATGAATGGCACCAAGCTACGAAATTTACTTTCAATACAATGATTTCATAACACAGAGACTATTTTATGACAATGTATGTTCCAGCACTCCCTTCACTGTTCCCAGTGTAGCCTGAGGGTTCTCTGCATCCCAAGCCTGCTGGAAGAAGTCTCTCTCATTTTCTGGACAGGCAGACAAAAGGCCTCAGTCCTGTACAGCTTTTTTTTTCTTTTCTTTTTTCCTGTACAGCTTTGTAACAACAACTCCATCTTAGCCAATTAGTGAGGATGTGTGTGTGGGGGGGGGGGGCTCTGAAGGCCAGGAGAAAAAGGCTTCTTTGTATTCCAAGCTATCTCTCTTCCCAGTGCTCTTTTGTGACAGCAAGTCTTCATTTGTGCCACCTCCAGTGGCAGGCCAAATTCCCTGTACTTATCCTGCCTTTGTGAGACTATATTCCAGTGCTCAGATACAGTGCTCAATATATAATACATAAGTCCTTCTGGCAGACAACTTGGGCACTGAACCTAATGAAATGTTTCATTGCCAGCGATGACGGGCCTATGATGACTCTCTATGGTTTTCCAGAAGCTTGAGATATCCAAGCACATGTCTGGTATCACAAAGCTTCCTGTCATCTAGGGCTGGTTAAGCTCATCAGGTTTTGAAAACTGACCACTCCTAATTGGGCCTTGGGTGGCTACGTTTTGGCGTTGAACACAGGGCCTGGGTGCTGACCATGAGTTCAGTGGAGAAGCCCAGTGCTTTAAAATTTTGTGTCACAATTTCACTTCTATTCTGTGTGTGTGTCCGTGGGTCTGTGTGTCTGTTTCTGTGTTTCTGTGTGTCAATGTATGTGCACTCATACAGTCGTGAAGCTTGAACTCAGCACTGTACCTAATTTCTCTTGTAAAAGGATAGCCCTCTCCCACTTGAGCAACAGAATCACTTCATGCTTTTTCTTGTGATTTTGTCCTGAGTAATCAATCCGAGGGTTTCATATATGCAAAGCACTCTACCCATAAGTCACATTCCCAGCCCTGTACTTGTTAGATTGTTTCTGTTTTTTTTTTTTTTTTTTTATGTTGTCGGTTGTAGGACTAGAAGTCTGGGCCTGGGTGTTGTCCCTGAGCTCTTCAGCTCAAATCTTATGCTTTATCACTTGAGCCACAGCTCCACTTCAGGTTTTCTGATGGTCCATTGGAGCTGAGTGTCTCAAGGACATTCCTGCTCAGGATAGCTTGAACCAGTATCCTTAGATCTCATCTTCCTGAGAAGCCAGGATGATAGTCATGAGCCACAAGCACAAGGCTTCCACTTAAGGTTTCTTGGTGGTGAATTGGAGATAATAGTCTCATGGGACCTTTTCTGTCTGGGAGATTTTAGAACCCAGATCCTCAGATCTCAGCTTGCTGAGAAGGCAGGATGACAGACCTCAGCTATCGACCCCTAGGCCGTGGCACTCTGCTGTAAGGGGGTCCTTGGCTCCATGTGCTGGAGTGCTAGCCCCAAGAGGTAAGGGTCAGAATCTAGGTCCTGAGTTCAAAGTTCATGACTGAGAAAAAAACAAAGCAAAACAATGGTCTGCTGGAGACATCTCACTAGTCTTCAGTAATACTTAATTTTGTCTCTTCCATGGGGACATATTTGAGCCTCAATATTCTTATTGTGTAATCATCTCAGTTGTGGAGCTCTTACAAGGACCAGATGAATGAATGTACCCTGTGAAGGACACAGCACATGACACTGTTTGAAGGACTCAGCACACAACATCATGTGAAAGACTCAGCACCCAGCACCCAATGCAGTACTCAGCACCCTTCAACCTGTAAGAGACTCAGCACATAGCACCTATGCAGTACTCACCACAGAGCACCCTATGAAAGACTCGGCACATAGCTCTATTCTACAAACTGTCATTAGAATCAGGGTGCTTTCTTCAGTATCACCATTCTTTGAGGAACATTTCACAAACCACACAAGTTCACATCTAATGGCTTAGTGGGGTGTTTTCTTTTGGGGGGAGGTTGCCCATGGGGCTTGAACTCAAAGCATCGGGATACTGTTTTAATAACATTTGCTCAAGGCTACAGCTCTACCACTTCGAACCACATTTTGAAGAGTCTCACAGACTTCCTGCAAGGGCTGGGTTTTAAAGCCCATGAGCAGCTAGAATGACTGAGATAAGCCAGCAGCATCTGGTTCCGTGGAGCTGGGTTGCAGCGGTTTACATCTGGCTAAGTCAAGTTAGGTGGCAGCTGTCAGCACCAGACTCCTATCTTGCTCTGTGATGAGGTATTTGAAGTCTTGACCTTCTATAGTTGCAGTTAGAACAGTCTACCTTTTTTGGCGGAAGACCTGGACTTTTAGTAAGGGCTTAGACACAGTCCCCAAGCGTTTGTGCTCCAGGCTAGTACACAATTGGTTGCAAGAAAGCAGAACTTCCGGTTTTTCTTTTTATGTGGCACTGAGAATCGAAGCCAGGGCTTCCTGCTTACTTGGCGAGCACTCAACCACCGATTCCCAGGAGTGCATGAGGTATAGAGATTCCTGTATATAATTTTTATATACACAAAAAGAGAGATGTGGGCTGGGAAGGTGGCTCAGTGATAGAGAGCTTGCCTTGCAAGCATGAGGCCTTAAGTTCGATTCCTCAGCACCACAGAAGCAGAAAAAAGAAAAAAAGCCAGAAGTGGCGCTGTGGCTCAAGTAGTAGAGCGCTATCCTTGAGCTGAAGAGCCGAGGGACAACGCCCAGGCCCAGAGTTCAGGCCCACGACTGGACACCCCCAAAAAAGAGTTACATGCATATTATTAAATTATGGATAATATTACTACCAATTATAAGGTATTAAATGATGTCTCCATTTAATGATGTGTCCCAGTTGAACAATTAATAAAACATTAATTATTACTCAATATACATTATTGTTTATCATATATGTACATACATCCATACATATAATTACATATTTAATAGAATGAGACAGATGTTTATTTATAATTAAATTATGCTTCATGAGTTACTACCAATTACTATATTTAACTATATCTCCATTTACTTTTAATTCTGTTAAAGCTTAATAATATATTAGTTAAACTTAATCCACGTCCTATAAATAATGTGTCTAATATTATCCCAGTATGATTCACTACTAATTCAATCTATTTTCATTTGTTGTAGTGACAATTCTTCCACCAATGACATTTTTACCTTTATGACATACTATTACATAGCATATAGATTTGCATATGAATTATACATCCTACCTGACACCGAGCACTTTCATAGAAAAGGAAAAATGTGTCACGCTCGGCTTCTTACTCCAAGATTACATTTTTTGCAGGGCTGGGATCTAAACTCAGGGCCTAGAAGGATCAGTTCATGAATGGGTGA
Source organism: Dipodomys merriami (assembly GCF_024711535.1). NCBI lineage: Eukaryota > Metazoa > Chordata > Mammalia > Rodentia > Heteromyidae > Dipodomys > Dipodomys merriami. The sequence goes on along the minus strand of NW_027202538.1, from coordinate 3,158,777 downwards.
CTTCCAACACAACAGCCTCTAACCAATCAGCTGCCAGGCACTTCCCAGGCCATGAGATTGAGCCCTTTATGTTGACCCATACTGTGCTTAGTGTAGTTATTCATTTTATTTTTGTTTTATTCCTTTATTTACCATTTATTTTATTGACTGTTATTACACATGGAATATTTATTACATTTATTACGTGGGATATAGATTTGCCTATGTGTGAAACTTCACACCTGACACCCAGATGCTCACAGAAAAGGAAAACAGGTGTCACCAAGTGCTTCTTACTCCACGGTTCAATTTTTGTGAGTGCTGGCATCTGAACTCAAAGCCTACATGTCCCAATTCACGAATGGGTAATTGTCAGCACAGCCAGCCTGGGGCATATGGAGCTGACAAGCAGTTCCCATCAACTGAGATCCAGCCCCAGGGGTTGACAAAATAAGAACAGATTGACATGCAGATGATATCACACAAAAAAAATATAGATCTTTATAGAGTGCCAGAGATGTCTATACATTCTTCAGTTATATAGACTACATTTTAACAATTCTTGGGTATTTACTGTGCCACCATGTAATTAATATTATTGTTTTCATCCTTAAAGAATTATTAATTTAATTAACCACTATCACAAAACTATTGCATCCATGTAATTAATAGTATTCTTTAATGTGTCAAAAATATTCATTAAAATCCATCAGCCTCCTAAAATCACTCTAATTTTATAGTAGTATCATTCAGGAACAACTAATTTAATCTTGAAATTCATAACCTTTCTTCAGTATTCCTATGAATAGGAATGAGACTCTTAGGATCTCCCTCCATTGGTAAGGGTCAGGACTGGGCCTCAACCACAGGGCCTATGTTGCCGTGTTGGCCTATGGTTTGCCTGGTATCCCACCAACCTTCAGCAATGCCAGGTTACCAAGATTTTTCAACCATGTCATTCAGACTCAGGATAGTCCCCTTGCAAAGAAATGTAAAACTGACAGCCATCTGCAATTTGCCGGATTTTTATGTGTCATTTTATTTATGTTTTTCCTGTAAATTTTGGGGCCCAGGAACCCAGGTTCGGCTGTGGATCCAGTGGTTGCACCCCAGCCTAGAGTGATCAAAGCTGAGGCAGAGTTGCCACGACCTGAGTTCAAGCCCTGTGCTTAACAAAATAAAAATAAATAAATAAATACATTAAGAACATTTAAAAAATTATGAGGCTCCTTGGCTTGGAATTCACGCCGTTTTTTTCTGCCAGGCCTGGGATTTGAACTCAGAGTCTGGGTAAATCTGCAGCAATGTCTGGGAAGGGGAAGCTCACCATGCTGGAAGACAAGAAAATCAGGCCTGTTCCCAGGGCCTGAATTCAAGACTTAGCACTCAAAAAAATAATATTTGTATACATTTTAAATACATGATTTATATTTGCATATACATGTTTACTGCATATTGCAGTTAGTGTAGTTATTCATTTTTTTTTGAGGGGGGGTCTGGTCGTGGGGCCTGAACTCTGCGCCTGGGCTCTATCCTTCAGCTCTTCATCTCAAGGCTAGCGCTCTACCACTTAAGTCACAGTGCCACTTCCAGCTTTTTTGTTTTTTGCTTATGTGGTGCTGAGGAATCGAACCCAGGGCCTCAAGCATGCAAGGCAAGCGCTCTACCACCGAGCTACCTTCCCAGTCCCCATTTTATTTTTTGTTTTATGTATTTCTTATGTATTTTAGTGAGTATGATTACACATATAACAATTTTTACATCCTATTTTTTACATCCTATTAAATAGGACATAAATTTGCCTATGTATTATACATCAATCCTGAGACCCAGGAATTTTGACATCCATAAGGAAAACAAATGGCACAATTGGCTTCTTCCAGCAGGATTAATATTTTAGAAGTTCTGTGATTTGAACTCCGGGCCTAGAAGACCCACTTCATAAATGGGTCAATGTTAACACAACAGTCTGATGTAAGTGAAGTTGTTGGGCAAATTTGAGGACCTGAGATCAAGCCCTAGGAATGGCCAATATATAAAAAGATAGATATGTAGATTTCAGTGTGTGTGTATTTACATATGTAAATGCATCTATAAATAGACATTTATGTATATTCTAGTGTATAACTCTATATGACTATATCTTATTTTTATATATTCTATTACTACCATTTATATATTATATTACTACCAATTATTTGGTCTAAAATTATGCCTCCATTAATTAATCACGGTAGAAGACAATAAGTTATTAACTAAATTAATCAATGGCCTATATTTATGCATACAATATTATACTATAAAGAATAGCTAATTAGTAATTCAATTTGTACATGTCAAACATTCTATTAGTTTTCCTATAGATAGGAATGAGTTTCCTAGGATCTTCAGCTGTGTGTAGGTGGCAGTCCCAGGATCGAACTCACAGCCTAGGTGTCTGGGTGGGGCCCAGGCTTCACTAACAAACCGTGAGCCTTCGTGCATGCAAGGTCACATACAATTTTTAAGCCGAGTCATTGAGACCGATGGTGGTCACAGTGCAAAGGAAACAAAGGTAAAACAGTTGTGTAAAACTTCCGGGTTTTTTCCTCCTCCATTTTTGTTGGTTTGATGTATTTTGGCAGTGCTGGGAGTTGAACTCGGATCCTAGGATGTCTGGATCATTTGTGGGTGTAAATGCTGCACTCCAGCCTAGGGTAATCATGGGTTAAGAGACAATACGGTGCTTCCCTGAGAAAAATGAACTCAGGGACAGTGCCTAGGGTCACAGTTCAAGCCTCAGGACCAGCCACAAAAATAGAGCCAGTAACTCCATGTGTCTATGTATGCATGTTTTTCTCTCAGTGAACATCCAGAGTTGCTATGAAGAAAGGTTTGAATAGAATGATTTCATAGCACAAAGAGTACTATCAAGACAGTGCATGTTCCGGGGCTCCCCTCACTGTTCCCAGTGTAGCCTGAGGATTTCTGTGCACCCCAGGCTGCTGGAGGAAGTCTGCCTCATTGTTGGAACAGGCTGCCAAAATGCCTCACTCCTGTACAGCTGTGTAACAAACAATTCATCCGAAGCAATTAGTGAGGATTAGTGTAGGCAGACTCTGAAGGCCAGGAGGAAAAGGCCTCTTTGTACCCCAAGCTATCTCTCTCCCCAGTGCTCTGTTTTGACAGGAATCCTTCATTTGTGCTGCCTCTTGGGGCAGTCCAAGTTCCCTGCACTCATCCTGTCTTTGTTAGATTATGTTCTAGTGTTGAAAAAACTGCTACAATTAATTCAAGGGTCCTTCTGGCAGACAACTAGGGAGCTGAACCTAATGAAAAGATTCTTAATTTACAAAGGTGCCTCCCTGGGTTTCCGGAAGCTTGTTAAATATAAGCACTTGTGCAAAATCACAATGCTCCCTATCATCTACGGCTGGTGAAGCTCATCAGGTTTTGAAACCTTTGCCGTCTCCTAGTTGGGCTCTGGGTATTTATATTTTGCGGTTGAACACAGGGCCAGCTTGCTGACCATGAGCTCAGAGCAGAAGCTCTTTTCTTTGTGTCACAGCTTCACTTCTGGTATCTTTATGTGTGTGTGTGTGTGTGTGTGTGTGTGTGTGTGTGTGTGTGTGTGTGTGTGTGCAAACACCAGTCCTGGAGCTTGAACTCAGTACCTCAGCGCTGTACCTGATTTTCTCCTGTACAAGGACAGTGCATAGCCACAGAGCCACTTTAGGCTTGTTTTCTAGGGATATGTACTGAGGATTCTACCCCTAAGACACATTCCCAGCACTCCACTTCAGGTTTCTTTCTTTCTCTTCTTGTAAGTTGGAGGAGTTGAAGGCTGGGACTTCATGCTCAAGTCTAGCACTCTACCACTTCAGCTACAGCACTCTTTCAGGCTTTCTGGTGGTTCACTGGATATAAGCATCTCAAGGAATCTCCTGCCCTGGCTGACTTTGGACTGTAATCCTCAGCTCTCAGGCTCCTGAGTAGCTAGGTTGACAGGCATGAGTCACCGGTACCCAGCTTCCACTTCAGGTTTCTAAGTGGTGAATAGGAGATAATAGTCTCATGGGACTTTTTGTGTCTGGGATATTTTGGAAGCGAAATCCTCAGCTTCCTGAGAAGGCAGGATGCCAGACCTCAGCTAAGGACACCTAAGCCAAGACATTTTGCTGCAAGTGGGTCCTTAGCTCCATGAGGTAGAGCGCTAGCCATGAGCCCAAGAGGAAAGTCAGCGCCTAGGCTCTAAGTTAAAGGTTCATGATGGAGAAAACTAAACCAAATCAATTGTCTGAAGGAGACAAGTCACTAGAGATCAGTACATATATAGATTTGGCCCTGCCTTGGGGACATATCTGAGCCTCAACTTTCTCATCAGCACAATCATCTTACTTGTGGAGCTCTAACAAGGACCAGATGAAAGAATACATCCTGTGAAGGGCTCATAGTATAACACCCTGTAAAGAACTCATAGCATAGCACCCTGTGAAGGACTCGGCACACAGCAACCCGTGAAGGACTCAGCACCCAGCATTCCAGGAAGGGCTTCACATAGCTGTGTCCCACAACTGTCATTAGAATTCGAGTGCTTTCATCAGTGTCACCATTCTTTCAGAAACATGTCACAAACCACACAAGTTCACATCTAACGGTTTAGAGGGATGGATAATGGGGGGGGGTAGGATCATCTGCCTCGGGGATTTCACTCATAGGTTGGAGGTACTGTCCTAAGACCTTTTCCTCAAGGCTAGAGCTCTACCATTTTGAGGCACAGCTCAGAGTCTAGCAGATTTCCTGCCAGGGCTGAGTTTTCAACCCACCAGTGTCTGATCTCACCCTTTGAGCAGCAAGGGGTGAGCCAGCAGTGTCTGGTTCCATGAAGCTGAGTTGAAGTTGTTGACCTCAGGCTAAGTCAAGATAGAAGGCAGCCGTCAGCTTCAGACTACCAGCTTGCTCTGTGAGGAGGTATTTGAAATCCTGGCCTTCTATACTTGCAGTTAGAACATTCTAACTTGTTTTGGGTGCCAGTCCTGGGGCTTGAGTAAGGGCCTAGACACAGTCCCTAAGCTTCCATGCTCAAAGCCAGTGCCCAACTGGTTGAGTAACAGTGCTACTTCTGGCTTTTTCTGTGCATGTAGTACGAGCACTCCACTACTGAGCTCCAGGAATGACAAGTATAGAAATATATATGTAGATTGTTACATACATATATACGTATATATGTGTGTATGTATGTATGTATGTATACAAGACAGAGATGCCTATATATTATTTAATTATATATACCATATTACTACCAATTATTGATAAATTATCCCTTCCTTTATTTAAATATTATGGTTGAATACATAACAAAGTATTAATTGCAAATTAGTCAATGTACTATATTGTGTATAATTTTATGATGTAATCATACACTACTAATGTAATTGTTACTATACAGCATTCCATTCATATGTACGTATATCAGAATGCATTTCTTAGGATCTCCCGCCATTCATAGGTGGCAGTCCTGGGATTCACACGCCAGGCCTAGGTTGCTGGTTTTGGCTACGGGTTCCCTGATAGTCCACCAAAGTTCAACAGTGCAAGGTCATGTACACTTTAGGGTCCCTGTCATTTAGACCCAGGATAGTTGTAAAGGAAACAACAATGTAAAACCGCCTTCCGGAACTTCCCAGTTTTATCCTTCTCCTTCCCCCCCCCCCGGTACTATTTTTTTCTTTCTTTTTTTTGGTTTGGGACCAGAACTCTGGGTCTGGGTGCTGTCGCTCAACTCTTCAGCTCAAAGCTATTGCTCTATCACTTGAGCCATAGCACTACTTCCTGCTTTTTTCTGTTTTATGTGGTTCTGAGGTATCGAACCCAGGGTCTTATGCATGCAAGGCAAGCAATCTTTAACTGAGTCACCTTCCCAGGACTTTCCCCGGTTTTTTTTTGCCAGTCCCAAGATTTGAACTCGGATCCTAGGATCTCAGGATGGGCTGTGGGTCCAGAGGCTGCACCTCAGCCTAGGATGATTGAAGCTGAGGCAGAGTTGCTATAAGCTGAGTTCAAGCCCTAAGCCTGGCCAAAAGAAATTAAGGTCCTTGCTTGGAATTTACATCATTTTTCTGGCAGGCCTGGGATTTGAATTCAGTATCTAGGTAACTCTGTGGCACTGTGGGGCAGAGGAAGCTCACCGTCATTGAAGACAAGAACTTCAGCCCAGTTTCCAGGGCCCAAATTCAAGCTCCAGCGCTAATAAAAATAATATTAATATGTGAGATCTATTTACATACATGGGTTTACTCCATGTGACATTTATTACCCTTATGTTTTATTTTATTTAGTTTATTACATATATAACATTTATTATATTTATTACATCTTATCACATAGATATATTTGCATATAGATTGTACATCATACTGAGAACCAGGATTTTAACAGAGAAGGAAAAATATGTGTCAAATTGGCTTCTGAGTTCACATATAACATTTTGGCCATGCTGGGATTTGAACTCACAGCCCACAATGCCAAACATATGAACGGGTCAGTTGAAGATCAAAAGTCTTTGGCAAACTGAGCTGCCAGCCAGTTCTGAGAACCTTGGAACAAGCCATAATTTTGGCTGATCTATATAGCTATAGATGTAGATGTAGATATAAATAGATAGATAGATGTGTACTTTGCAATATACATGAGAGAGATAATGTGAGGATATTAAATTATATATATTATGAAATATTATTAAATTATGCCTCCATTTAATGAATTATCATGGTTGAATACTTATTAAAGCATTAATATAAAAGTAATCTGTATTCATTAATTGAGATAATCATACCATGGTGCTAGAATGGAAGACATAATCCACTACTTTTTGAGTGTCATTCTATAAGAGATTCATAAACTAACTGCAAATTTAATTGTTACTTTTATAGTATTCCATTAAACATTCACATGCATAGGAAAGATATTCTCAAGATCTCCCTCCATGTGTAGGTGGTAGTCCTGGATTTTGAACCCCAGGCCTGGGTAGTTTACTTCGAAATGCAAACCATTAGAATGACACTGTGAATATTTTGGTTTGTCACAATGAAAAAAAAGAAGAAGAAGAAAAGAAAGCCAGGTGTTAGAGGCTCCTGACTGTAATTAATCCTAGTTCTTCAGGAGTCTGAGAGGTAGAGAATGCCAGTTTGAATTCAGCTGCGACAGGAATGTCTTCAGCACTCTTATTTCTGAGGGATCACAGCAATAAAATACCTCCATGAATGGGGCTGTGGCTCAAGGGCAGAGCACTATCCTTGAGCAAAAGGAGCTCAGGGACAAGGCATAGGCTCATAGTACAAACCTGGAACTGCCCTCTACCCCCTAAAAGGAGGTAATAACTCCATGTTTCTGTATGGATGGGTGATGTATGGATGATGGACATTCAGCAGTTTTCCCATGCCCAGCCCCCCAACCTGGGCAAGCTGGGACAAGCCTTTAGAGAGTACTAAGTCTGAGATGGCAGCTTGAACAAAGCATCCTTCTCTGCCATTTAATAACTGAATTCTTATGTTCTGGCTGAGGTGTCCCATCGGGACACATAGCAGCCAGTCACTGCCTCCAGGGAGACACACAGTTCCTAGATTGTAGGAGTTGTCGAAGGTCCTGCCTCCATATTCTCTATCCCTTTGTAGGATGTGAGCCTAGACCTCTGGGTCCTGGTGGCTATCACTCATTTATCATTTCTCATTGCTGAGTCATAGGCTGGTCCCAAATCTTGGCAAAGATATGAAATAGTAAGCAATTTCAATGTCAAAAGAGGTATGCCAATAAATCCCACACTCATAACTCCCATTAGAAGTTAGCTGTGGGCTGCGAATGTGACTTCGTGGTAGAGTGCTTAACTAGCATGCACTAAGTCCTGGATTCGATTCCTCACTACAACAGAAACAGAAAAAGCCAAAAGTGGCACTGTGGTTTAAGTGATAGAGTGCTAGCCTTGAACAAATATGCTCAGGAACATGCACAGAACCTGAGTTCAAGCCCCAAGACTGGCAAAAAAAAGTGAGCCTGGTGAGACATATTTTTCTGGGACTCAGCGAAGGGCCCAGGTTATAGGTAAGAGGTAGAGGGCACGTGCTGGTGGTTCACCCCTGTAAGCTACTCAGGAGGCTGAGATCTGAGGATCACAATTGCAAGCAGGAAAGTGTATATGAGACACTATTCCCCAATTAAAAACCCAGGAAGCCAGAAGTAGAGCTGTGGCTCAAGTAGTAAGGTGCAAGAATTGAGCCCAAAAGCTCAGGGATAGGATAGCATCCAGGACATGAATTCAAACCCCAGGACCGGCACACACACACACACACACACACACACACACACACACACACACATACACACACCAAGGTATAGCATTTGCTAGCCAGCCTTCATAAGTTCCATTTCTAAGCAACTCAATATTTAAAAAAAAAAAAAAAAGAGGAAGACGGGGAGGAAAGACTTGCTCCAGGAGGTGATATAACCAGGGCCAAAATTCGACAGTACTTCTAAGAAGTGGATACAGGACAGAGAGCCTCAGGAAGAAGTTACAGCATGGGCAAAGGTCCTGAGGTATGCTGTAGAGGTGGTATGGGTGGAATGAAGGTTCTATAGCTTCAAAAAAGTCTGGCAGGACGTTCAAAGCTGGGTCAATGTTTGTACTTGAGTCACAGTGCAGATGGTGAGGTCACAGAAATAGGCCCACGGAGAAGATTAGTTTGACTTTTCATCATTCAGCCATTTCCTGTGGCTGGAAGCCTATATTTTTACAGCTCCTGACCCTCAGACCTCCTTTGCATGGAGGAGTAAGGCAAACGCAGGGAAGGACCCTTGCTTAAGAAAATCTTCTAGCCCAATGCCAGCAGTGGCATTGGGTTACTAGTTACTCAGTTACTAGTTAGTCAGGATACTGAAATCAGAGATTATGGTTGAAGCCAGCTCAGGAGAGGAAAGTTAGTGAGACTCTTCTTGCTGATTAACTACCAAAAGCCAGAAGTGGAGCTGTGGCTCAAGTGGTAGAGTGCTAACTTTGTGGGAAAATGTTAAGAGACCAGAGCCCAGACCCTGAATTCAAGCCCCAGTACTGGCACAGAAAAAAATAAAGAAAAGCTTTCAGGAGCTCCTACTCCACTGTGGGGAAAGGCAAGATCAGTCAGGCACTGGTGGCTCATGCCTGTCTTCCTAGCTCCTCAGGAGGCTGAGATGTGAGGATTGCGGTTCAAAGCCAGCCCGGAGAGGAAAATCTGGGAGACTCTGACCTCCAAGGAACATCCAGAAGGGCTCTGTAGCTCAAGTGGTAAGCTGAAGAGCTGGGGGACAGAGTCCAGACACAGAGTTCAAGCCCCATGACCAACCCCTGGCCTGCTTGGACCTCACTCTGTGGCTCTATGCAGAGTATTTTCCAGTGGGCCCCTGAGGGTCTCCCAATGTCTAGGTGTTCTACAAGTCTTGAGAGAAGTCTGTTTGGAAGCCATTGCCTACAGAGAGGGCCACAGTACCGAAGAAGGGTCAAGCCTTGGGGCATGGAGAACATCAGAATGGCATTTCATGGGTGCAATGTGGATCTGAGCAGTAAATCGAAGTCTCAGACCATGGTTCTGGCCCAGGAGGGGCAGGAGCTGCAACATGTCACACCAGGTAATGCCCGCTCACACAGATATCACAAGAGTGCAAATTTGTCAGGCACACCTTGCGCAGGTGTTGAGTCGGGCTCATGAAAGGCTTGTAGGCTTAGGAATCCACAGCCAACTGGCTTCTGCTTGTAGCAGTAGCTATCCCAGGAGTCCCAGCCTTCAGAGCCCTGCTTGCTTTACCAGTGCTCAGGGGTGGGGTTGGGGGGCAGATGAAGGTCTGCAATTGTGGGCTGACTACAAAGGAGTATCCCTAGTGTCCTTCCCTTGGTCCCGTGGCCCAGTGCACAGATGGACGGGCAGGTTCCATGGAACTTACTGCTATGGCCCAGACCCCTCAGCCCAAGAAGGACTTAAGGTAAAAGCACTTGATCTGCCTTGAGATTTTACTGTGACTATGCCTCAGGACTGCCCCCAGTTCTAGCTTAGCTCATCATTACCACCTTCATGTGTGTGTGTGTGTGTGTGTGTGTGTGTGTGTTGTGTTTGCATGTGCACATACACATCTTGGTACTAGGGCTTGAACTCAGGGCCTGGGCTCTGTCCCTCACTTTTTTCATTCAAGGCTAGCACTCTACCACTTAAGACACAGCTTTTCTTCCAGATTTCTGATGGTTATTTGCAGAAGAGAGTCTCGCAGACCTTTCTAGCTGGGCTGCCTCTGAATTGCAGTCCTCAGATCTCAGACTCCTGAGGAGCTAGGAATAGGAGACCATTAGCTATAAGCATCTGGGCACACTTTCTTTCTTGGCTAAAACAGACTACCTCGCTCCCAGCTGATCACCCATCTACAGCTACATCTCTTAACCCAGGCTTCAGAGGAAACATAACCTCCTCCACTGAGGACAAAGAAATGGGATCAGGTTCGAGCTTTATGTTCTCCACACAATCAGGGACTGGTGGGAGCTGATGTGGAGGTCAGAGATCTAGGCCAAGCCAAGTAGACAGTTGTTAGAACAGAAGAGAATATTAAAAGACATCCTTGCAGCTGGATGCCAGGGGCTCATGCCTATAATCCTAGGTATTCAAGGCTGACACCAGAGGATCAATCAAGATTCAAACCAGCCTGAGCAGACTCTTATCTCCAATGAATCACCAAAAAGATGGGAAATTGAGCTACTGTATTTCAAGTGGTACAGCACCAACCTTGTACAAACAAGCTAAAGAATAGCACCTAGGCTCTGAATTCAAACCTTGGTAAACACACACACACACACACACACACACACACACACACACACACACACACACACACACACACACACACACACATATATCCTTAGCAGGTGCCAGTGGCTCATACCAAAAATCCTAGCTACTCAAGAGGTTGAGCTCTTATGGTAGCAAATTGAAGCCAGCCCAGGCATGAAAGTATGTGAGATTCTTCTGTCTACTAAACTAAAAAAGATGAAAGGTGAGCTGTGGTTAAGTGCTAGAGTGTTAGCTTTGAGCAAAGGAAACTCAGGAACAGTGCCAAGCTCTCAGTTCCAGCTCTAAGATTTTTTTAAAGACACTACCCTCAATCAGGCCATAAATCCAGATTTTGGTCGTCCTTGATCTCACTTCTGATCCTGCCACTTCCACAGCACAAGTGGCTGGTGTGTGGCCAGCACTGGGTTAAGAAATGAACTTACACAAGGGGGGCATAGCCAGGTCAAGGCTAATGACCAAGAACAGTGAAGTACTGGCCATACCAGTCTCTCATCCCCCAGCTCCCTGGCCATGGAATCTAAAGTCTGTGCCTCTGTATTTTGGGTATCTGGAATTGTCTAGAAGAACCTGAGAGGCCCAGCTGGGCCTGGAAGATAGACTTGCCTGTGATAAGGTATGTTAACATTTCCTAGACACTAACCAATAGTTCCAAGCCACTTTGGCCTCACCTCCCATATAACCCCAGATCATCCTTGCTTGGTCAGCCTACAGTCAGCTATCAAGCTTGAGTTGTCCAGAGCCACTGGCAACCACCCTTCCCCCACTCCAGCCTTCTGGGAGTGGGAAGTGCAGGCAGAGGCCCAGCTGAGGAAAAGGACATGACATCGTATGACTGACCCTGCCACCCCAGAGGCAGGGGAGAACATATGCCAGCAGGCCCTGCTGATCCAGAATCCCAAAGTGGTGGACAAAGATATGGACAGCTGGACTTGCACTCCAAAGAAAAGCTGGAATATGCAGGTCTCTGGCAATTTAGGATTCATTGTAGACCTGATAGGGGGCCAAAGGCAAGGTTGCCATGGAGGAGGGGCACCATCCGAGGTCAGGAAGAGGCAGACAGGCACCCAGGAAGTGGACAGAGAAAGATGAAGGAAAAATACACACACACGCGAGTGCACACACACACACACACACACACACACACACACACATAAACACACACACACACACACACACACACACACACACACACACGGGTGGTGGCCCAAGACCTCAGCAGTCCCTGAGCACCTGAGAAGTACCAACCCCTGAGAAGATGGCACTACCATTCTCAAACCAAATGTAGACAAAAGTCTGAGCCTCTCACACATCTGGAATGTCTCATAACACAGCAAGGCATTTCCTACTGTACACACTGCAATGAAGAAAATTCAGCCACCTAATTTTTAATTGTTGGTGATGGGATTTGAACTTTGGGCTTGCGTGTAGTCCCTCAGCTCTTCAGCTGAAGGTGTGCACTCTTCCACTGGAGCCACAGCGCCAATTATGGTTTTCTGGTAGTTCACTGGAGATAAAGTCTCACAGACTTCCTGCCCAAGCTGGCTTTGAACCGTGATCCTCAGATCTCAGCCTCCTGAGTAGCTAGGATGACAGTTGTGAGCCACTGGCAGCACCCAGCTTCATCCACCTTCTTACAACGAGGAGAAACCCAACTTGTCAGGCCACAAAGCACATGCTAACCCCTCACTTCAGACTTTGACATCAGCATCTGGAACCATTCTTCCTTGAATGGAGAGAATATAATTGACACTACCCTCCCACCCCTGCTCCTATTCACCTGCTCCCTGCTTAAGACAAGCCACAATCTCTGGAGTTCTTGGTAAGGCAATGCCCACCCTGTGACTTCACACTGGAGCAAACCTGGTGAGTTCTTAGAAATGTCTGTACACTGAGGCCAGCACCTGGTCTCCCAACCACAGCAACCCCACTCTTTCACCTGTTGCAAGCAAGGGGTGGCTTTCTTTCTTGTTTTTTATTTGAGAGGCTTGAACTCAGGGCTTGTGTATTGTCCCTGATGATGATTTTTGCTCAAGGTAAGTGCTCTACCAATTAAGCCAAGGTGCCACTTCCAGTTGGAGATTGGAGATGAGACTCTCATGGGACTTTCCTACCTGGGTTGGGATCTCAGCCTCCTAATAGCCAGAATATCAGGCGTGAGCCACCAGTGCAGGGCTTATGGATTCTCATTCTTTACACTTTCTACCTAGTCTTCTTCTAGACACTACCACCTAGACACTCCTCTACATCCCACAGGGAAAGGAAATGGAGGCTTAGAATCTGGGTAGGGCCATGGGCATTAAAGGGCCACCTTCAGATCACTACCCCTCTCTAAGCTCCCATCTGCCTCCTCTGCATGGCATGGTCTTCCAGGGTAGATCAGATCCACTAAGACTTCTGGGGCCTGCCTTGTATCCCCCTGCCCCACCCAACCGGTACCTGAGGATTTCTGGGGCCAGCTATTCTATGTCCCATTGGAAGACGTTGGGAGGGTTGCTGATAACCAGGTCCAGGGGAGCTCAAGGCAGAAGGAGTGTCCAGATCCCCCTGTCAAAGAAGGAGACACAAAGCATAGATGAATCTACTAAGAGCTATAGGGCATAGCTATTCACCTGTAACCTTGTTCCCTTGGAGTGCTGTTTTATGTTGACAGTCCTAGGGCTTGACCTCTGTGCCCAGGTGCTGTCCCTGAGCTTCTTTTGCTAGAGGTGAGTGTTCTTCCACCTGATCGATGGTGCCACTTTCAGCTTTTTCTGTATATGCAGGACCTAGGAATTGAGCCCAGGGTTTCCTGTGTGCTAGGAGAGCCCACTACTGCTAAGACACAATCCCAAACCTGGATAGATGTTCTTCTGTGACCCCTCAGGTCTGTCTTGGGCAGTTTTGCATGTCTTTTCCGAGTGTCTCACCAGCAGCCCTGCCTGTAAATGAACACGCTCCGCTATGTTGTCCTTTATCTACAGCATCTTTGCTCTCTCTGCTTCCTGTCAGATCCTCCTTGTTAACAAGACCCCGTTTCAAGTGCTGCTCTAAGAAGCCCTCTCCAATCACTATCGCAGAGGGGGATATTATCCGCTCTGCAGTTTGCTGGCCTTCTCATGCTCTGCTATCCGGCTATTGTGGGTTGAGAGCATACAAAGGGGAAGGCCTGGCTTCTACCACCCAATTTCTGAAGGCTCTGATACACTACCCATGGACCAGTGCTGTATCACACTCTGTGAGAGGGCACTCAAAGCCCAGGCAGTCTGGGGGCAACAAATGGGGCCATTTCTTTGTGTGGGCTTGAACTGAAGATCTGGGAGCTGTCTCTCTAAGTTTTCATGATCAAGGATTTTGCTTTACCACTTGAGCCACAGCTCCACTTCTAAATTTTTGGTGGTCCCATGGAGAGTAGAATCTCACTGGTTTTCCAGCTTATGGCTGGCTTCGATCTTTGATGCTCTGATCTCTGTGTCACGAGTAGCCAGGATTTTAGGTGTGAGCCTGAGCCAGAGGTGACAGGCACCAGAGCCTTTCTTTTGAGCTTCTGTTTATCTCATTTCAACTAGCAAGCCCTAGTTAAAATAGTCATTTATAGGGGATCAATTCCTCTCCTAGGGCAGTTAATCCAAGGAGATAATGTGTCATTAGATAAGGCTAGTCTGAGTTGGAATAGGTGGGTGTGTGAGTGAGAGAGTATGAGTTTTGGTGATACCTACTCCCATCTCTCCGGTGCTTCATTCTCCCAGTGGTGTGTACATCCAGGTTCCCCACCCCCAAGGAAGGCGGGTAGGGGAGAATACCTAAGGTCACATCAAGTGGGATGATCTGAATTCGATCCTGAAGCTGAAGCCGGGAGAGATAATAGAGAGAAGGAGACGTTTAGAGGAACATCAAGGGAAGCCCCTTTCCTTTTGCTACAAGTACCAGAGAGAAGAATGAATCCATCCTTTTTGGTAGTAAGATAACAGGTACCCACTATTCATTTATTTTTTTGTGAGGCCAAGGGATTGGACTCAGGACCTCGGTTCATCCCTGAGCATATTTTACTCAAGACTGAGGCTATAGCACTTGAGCAACAGCACCACATCTGGCTTCTTTGTGTGAGGAAGGGCAGGTGGTTCATGGGAGATAAGAATCTCACAGAATCTCCTGCCTGGGCTGGCTCTGAGTCATGACCATCAGATCTTAGCCCCTTGAATATCCAGAATGACGGGCGAGAGCCACCAGCACCTGACCACCACCATCCATTTATAATCCCCTAGGGCCAGTGCTGGGCCACCCGCACTGCATCTCCCCCCCCCCCTTGTGAGTAGGAAGCAGACATGGGTGGATTTGATAGTTCAACAGCCTACCCACGTTTGAGCATTGTTCCGGGTCAGTCTGATGGCAGCTTCTTTCTTATCCCAGTAATGACTTGGCTCTGTCACAAGAACAAATGTATTCCAGGAGGTGTCAGATCTGGGGTCTTTCCTCTGCACACCGCCCCCCTCCCCGAAATGACACACCCCATCAAAACGAAGTAGACATAGAGTGAATTCATTTTCTTATAATTAGGGTCTGGCCCGATAGGTGGCGGTGAGGATCAGAGGCCCGGGATTGTGCTGTGCAGTTGAACAACACGATGCCTCTTCATCCATTTTCCTTTCACTGTCTTAGCAGAGGGTAGTGGGGAAGGACTCACCAGATGGACTGACAATGAATAACCATCAAAGTATAGCCCGGGCACAGAGGGATTTACCTCAGGGAGCTAGTTCAACAAGCTGAGCGAGAAAAGTCCTGATCCACAGCCTACCTCCCAAATGAGAGGGCCACCTTGGGTCCCAGCCCCATGAGGACGCTGGGCCACCTCCTCCAGCACCCATGCAACTATTTCCTGTGAGAGATGAGAGAGAGTGGAGAGAGAGTCAGAATTACACGTAAGCCGGGTGCCATTGGCACAGGCCTATAATGGTAACTATAGGGGTGGCTGAGATATGAGGATCATGGTTCATAACCAGACCAGGCAGGAACGTCTGTGAGAATCTTATCTCCAAAGAAACCCCAGAAAACCAGAAGTGGTGCTGTGGCTCAAGTGTTAATGTGCTAGCTTTGAGCTGAGGAGCTTGGGGACAATGCCCAGGCCCAGAGTTCAAGCCCCATGACTGACTATAAGTGGACTTCCCACCATAAAAAGTGGACTGTTTAGCATTCATTGTCCTAGCAAGCATGGCATAGAAGTCAGGCCGAGCTTCCTGTCATCTGGGGGTCATGAGTAGGTCACCCAGCTTCTCTGTGCCTCTTTTTCCCCAGCTGCAAATATAAACAGTGAAGGATCCCCTTCCTCATGGGGATAGGGTAAGGATGAAAGAAAGCCATGTTTTGTTTCATAATCCCATACCTGTGGCACGATGAATGACAGGCCCCATCTGAGCCCTTTCCAGTTATCTTCCTGTCATATGCTCTCAGAATTGCCAAGAACCGGATCTGATGACCGCTCCTTCTAAGCCTGGCTCTACCCCAGAGATCCCCCTGTATTGATACCTTGTTTCCTCACAACTGTCCCGGGAGAAGACTGAGGTCCAATGGTTGAGGTCCAACCCAGATCTTCACCCCTGGTGAAGAATCAGCTGCAGTGGACTAAGACTTTGCATGTAAACCAATGACTGAGCATGGCGCTACATGGCGCATCCCAACCACAGAGGACTAGGTATGGTGGTGCATGCCTGTCACAGGAGGACCTCGATCCAGCCCAGCCTGAACAGATCTTGAGTCTCTATCTCAAAAATTCCCAAGACAGAAAGGCTTGGATCCCATGGTCGAAGACCTGACTGTCAAGCCTAAGGCCTTGAGTTCAAACCCTAATATACCAAAAAGAATCAGAGGCCCTGTGCCAGAGGCTCATGCCTCTAATCCTATCTACTCAGGTAGCTGAGATGTGAAGATCAAAGGTCAAGATTTAAAATATGGTTGGCCTCGCCCATCAGACATCATGATGAGCAGACCCAGAGTCTGACCCATGCCAGTGCACTCCATACTAACAGGGTTCGCATACTTACTAAGTGCTGTCCACACTCTCTTTCCCCCTGGGGAGCCACCCCCACCCCATACGGGCCCCACTCCCAGGACCTCCCAAATTCTCTCTGTCACCAACCAGACCCAAGGGAGTAGACAGTTCCAGGTCACAAAAATCCCTTGGTCTTATAATTTAATGGTGCTGAATCCCCTTCAAGTGTCTCACCTTTCCAGGCCCCCAGACTTCAGCCACAAAGCCCATGGATCCCCCAAAGATAGCGGTTAGAAGTTACCAAATAGTCCAGTGCTCCTTGTTACAAACCACTTCTACACACACACACACACACACACACACACACACACACACACACACACACACACACACACACACACACTCACACACACACACACACACACACACACACACACGGATATTCAAAGGCTTCAGCTGTCCCTGAGAAAGAACCATGAACTCATTCCATTAGGATCACATCCCACCCCTGAGAAGGTGACACTACCGACCTCAGACCCACTATAGACAAAATGTTGAGCCTCTTACATATCTGGAATGTCTCATAGACCAGCATGACATTTCCTATTGTACACACTGTTATGCAGAAAACTTAGCCACCTCTTTTTTGTTGTTGGTCAAGGGTTTTGAACTCCGGGCTGGGGTGCTGTCCATCAGCTATTCAGCTGAAGGTGAGCACTCTCCCACTTGAGCCACAGCAACACTTCCTGTTCTCTGGTGGTCCATTTGACATCAAGTCAAATAGACCTCTCTGCCCAAGCTGGCTTGAAACCACGGTCTTCACATCTCAGCCTTCTCAGTAACTAGGATGACAGTTGTGAGCCACCAGCAGCTTCCAGCTTCAGCCACCTTCATATACCCAGAGGAAACCCAATTCATCAGGCCACAAAATTCTTGAAACCTTCACTTCAGACTGTGACACCCAGCATCCACATCCATCCTCAAATGTAGAGAATACAGACACAACAATCCCACCCCTGCATGCATTTGCCCACTCCCCGCCAGCCACAGGCCACATCCTCTTGAAGCGGTGGCTTCAAACTGGGTCAAACTTGGGGAGTTCTTAAAAATGTCTGTACAGAGAGGTCAGCACCTAGTATCCCAACCACAACCCCTCCCCCCATCCACCCCACACTTCCACCATCCTTTGCAGGCAAAGATATCTTACTTTCTTTCTTTTTACTGTTGTGGGGCTTGATCTCTGGGCCTGGCTGTCCTTGAGCTCTTCAGCTCAACGCGAGCACTCAAGTACTTGAGCCATAGTAACAACTTCCAGTTTTCTGTCAGTTCCTTGGGGATAAGAGTCTCAAGGTCTTTCCTAATCAGGCTGGCTTTGAACCGTGATACTCAGATCTCACCTCCTGAGTACCTAGGATGACAGCCATGAGCTACTGGCACCCGGCCAAAGGTACTTTTCCATTCCTGTCATCCTATACCCTCAGGAGACTGAGATCTGAGGACTGCAGTTGGATGCCACCCTTGGCAGCAAAGTCCATGAGAAGTTTTGATCTCCAATTAAACACCCAAAAAAGCTGGAAGTGGTGCTGTGTCTCAAATGGTAGAGTGCTAGCTTTGAGCATCAAAGACAAGGGATAGGACCCAGTCCCTAGTTTCAAGCTTTCTCTAGCAAAGACCCACCCAAGAAAAGGAAGCAGGAGCTCAAAGCTAACATATATTACTCAAGACTCCAAGAACAGACCCCATCTGACTCTAATTCTCTAGACTCTATATTCTACATCATGGAAGGCTTAGATGGGACTATGTACCAAGTTAGGACGTTCAATTACAACCTCATACTGAGGATCCTGTGACCTTATCAAAGACTCAGGATCTCTCACAGTCCTGCCTCAACACTGGGCAGTGAGGTGAGGTCTAGTTATCCAAACACAGGATGGGAACGAAAGGATTTCTTGGCCAAGGGATGTAGACTGGAGGGTTCTATGTCCCTCTCTGCCAGGAAGGAGAAAAGAGCTGATCCATCCCAGCAATTATCCTAGGTTGTGAGTATTCTCAAAGAAACAACCATGCTCAGAGCCCAGTGCCTCTAGTTTTCCCACAAGCCTCTACCCAACCCTGCCTCACCTTCATTCGGCCCTCTCTGAATCCCAAATCTGCCATCTATACTAAAAGCTGAGCCAGCAAACAGACCCACTTCTGTCTCTAAGAATGGCAGTCACAGTGTCCTAGCACTCCCTGGAGGAAGTCTTGGGGCAACACGGGTCCTGACTCCTGTTCTCATTCCCTGGCTGTCCTGTGCCAGTGGCATTCTTGCTTCTGTCTCTGGTGGAGGAATGAACACCAGGGTTGTCATCTTCAGATTGAGCCCTGGAAATCCCAGTCCACAAAGTTGTGCTGCACAGGCATCCTGTGGTGATGACAGCCAGGTTGTCAACAGTGAACCCAAGGACTTTTAATAGCTTTGTGGCTGGCTCAAAGTCTATCATGGATTGTCTAGTTTGTCAGGCTAGATCATGGCTCCAATGTCCTGACACACCTGACCTGGGATCATCCTCCCTCTTCATCTTTCTGTTTATCCCTTATCCACCCACTCCCTTGACACTCCCTCACCCCAACACCTCCCTAGCCCTTGGACACTTTCTTCTTATCTGACCAGAAAATAAACATGGTGGGGCTGGGGAAGATTGAAACCTGGTGACCTACCCTGAGCCCTACTTGAAGCTGCTTCCCTCTGCAGTCGACGACCACACAGCTCCTAGATGTCATGAAGTTGCTGAGGGTCAGTGGCTTGGTCCTACATACTGTCTTTATGCTCTGAAACTGTTCTCACAGGGATTGTGAATGGTTGGCCCCTTGTTCCAGGGACTCCAAAACAAGCTTACATGTTCTCCCTTCTTCCTTCCTTTCCTCTTTTTCTCCATCTGTCCTTCCCTCCTCTCTCTCTCTCTTACCTTTCTTTGTCTCACTCCTGGGCCTTGAAATTGGAGTCTAGGTGCTCTCCCTGAGCCTTTTTACTCAAGGCCAACAGACTACGGCTTGAGCCACACATCCACTTCTGGCATTTTCTTTTCAGTAGTTAATTGGTGATAAGAGTCTTACACGCTTTCCTGCCCCTGCTTTAAGCCTCTATTCTCCCATCTCAGCCTCCTAAGTAGCTAGTATGACAGGTGTGAAGCTCTGGCATCCAGCTCAAACCAAGGTTTCTTCATGTGCTGTGGAATCAGCACTGGAACCTTTCATCGTCTATGACTCCCCCCCCCCAGCCTGGCACAAACTTTAACTCTGTGTTGAATAAATAAATGAGCATCTGCCCACGGCAATACTACAGAAAAGTTCCATCTGATACAGGTAAGCATCCTCGGTGGGGGCAGGGGCAAAACCTGATGTATGTAGCTCTCCCACAGTTCTCTCTCCTCCCTCTTCCCGCCCTCCTGGTTCCACCGCAGTTAACTGTTATGGCTCCGAGGACGTGAACCATGATACTTATCTTCTCAAAGATCTCTGGCTAGCAGCTGACCAACTCTGTTGCACTCAATTCCCCACTCAGGTATGAACGAGGGTGCGTGAGCTGAAGGTCCGGCTCAAGGCGCTTCCTCTCCTCCCCCTGAGGCCAGCCAGATTGGTCTACTACATCCGGCCCCCAAGTTTCATGTTGCAGAGAAAGGATCCACGATGAATCCCTAGTTTCTGAATCTCCCAGAGGCCATTGCAGGTGCTGAGAATCATCGCTACTCGCAGCTGGCAGGCTTGGGATGGTGAGGTCACAATCTCTGCTCCCTACGACATTCTCAACTGTGGTGGTCAGCCTAGGGAGAGCCAGAGGAGAATCAACAGCTGCTGGAGAAAGGGAACAAAGGCACGACGTTCATAGCAGGAGACCATCTGGCTTGGGAACTCTGCCTGTCCTGCTTTGAACGTCATTGTTTGGTGGGTGAAATGGTCCGTCTAATTTGACCCATAATCCCAGGCATTAGTGGAAATTGCCAGCTTCAAGAAAAAACCCTGGAAAATGTGGCATTAAATTTTATTGTCCCAATCAAACTTAAATGGTTCCAAGGTCAGTGGTCCCCTTTTCCTTCCAGACAGCCTACAGCAGATTACAGAAACTGGCATTCAGCGAGCCCTAGCTAAATGCCACGGCCTGATACCGAGCGGTTTCCAGCAGGGGGATGCACTTGCCTTCCACTGCCCAGGTAGAAATATCCCAGGTGGCACACAGATTGGAGTCTGCATGACTCCAGGGAGGACTGCCCACTGGTGCACTGCCCAGGGAAGGAATCCACGCCACCAGTGGGGGCCCGGAGCCCCTTGCCCAGATGCCCACGGACACAACAAATGCACTGGGTAAGGTTGCCCTCTTATCCTCGGTGGTAGTGATCCCTCTGCCATATCACAATGTTTGCCACACTACAGACCCTCCTAACATCACAGTCCCTGCCCGACTCCCCCTCCCCACCTCGTTTCCTAATTATGTTTGGCAGACACATTCCCAACACTTGAATTAGTTCCAACTATACACACGAGAGCATACTGTCTGGCTGGAAGAGTACGGCTGTGGTCACACTTGCCTCAAAAGATTTCTGGCTGAAGACAAAAGGAGAGGTGTCCACTCTGGTCTGCAATTCACACAGGTCATCTAGAGTAGACCCACACAGGTCCAGCAGTTACTCTGGGCTACAGGAAATAGGGAAGAGAGAGATGGAAAGGAATGTCTACTGAAACCCTTCCCAAAGGAGCCATGAAACGGAGAAGGAGAAAACAAAAATTATGGCTGGACTCATACTTGGCATTGATGAAAAAAGAACAACAAATACACAAACACATACACACAAATAAAATGTTTTTGCTCTTTTTAGACATTGTAACTTAAATATGTTTTCATTGTTCTCATCTCCCTGCTCTCCCAACACACACACACACACACACACACACACACACACACACACACACACACACACACACACATGCACGCACATACGCACGTCCGCACACACAAACAAATCCAGACCTGTGACAGAAGAATTGTCCATACAGCACCTGCAATTTGCCAAGTGATCACTTACCTGTGCACAGTCAGGCTGTATAAGGAGAAAGATGATCTGTCCCTGTCTCTCCCTCTCTCTCTCATGCACAAACACACACACACACACACACACACACACACAGACTCAAGCAGTGCCTCTCCTGAGTTTTTTGGTTCCTCATAAGGGACAAATTACAAGCTGGAGTAAGGTGGTTCCCTTGTCAGAACTAGGGGCTCCCACCAAAGAGAGCACTGCTCTAATAATGTAGAACCAACCTGCCTCTCCCTTTCTCCAGGGCCAGACCCTTTCCCTTGGGACCAACCATCCTTGACTCCCCATTCATCAAAACCCCAGGCCAGGACTCTGGGTGAAGTTGTCCTGAGATAGGTGGCTCTTCAGATGCGGGACTGAAAACAAGCAGTGGGTCATGCTACCCCCAGAAAGGTGTATGACCCGGGGTGGGGGCAGTTTTGGGGAAATGGATGGGTCCTAAAGGCTACATACATGGATGGACTTCCTACTTCCAGCCTAGATGCTTCTTTGTGACTTGGAGGATTCTTGGGGAGGACTAGGAGATCAGATGGACTGGGATCACCAGCAGATGCTGGGAAAGCTGGGAAATGTAATCACCCTGTGAGTACTGTTGACAGCTGGAGTTGGGGATACAGGCTGGGTGTTTGTGTGTCGGAGAGGTTTTGTTTCTCACAGATATTCACTTTCTATCTGACTCCAAGTACCCTAACATACCTAGTGCATTCTTCTGGGAGCCTCCTCAGGTGAAAGGGTGATCGAGCAGAAAAGACAAGAGCTCACACAGCAAGGAGGGCCTAACTTCTGCATCCAACACCCCACACCCCCAGCAAAAAGGAAAAGACTGAGAAGGCAGGAGTGGAGGTGCTGCTCCCCACCTCTGACTAAAGCCACCAGGTTCCCACCAGGGAGAGGAAGAGTGCAGATGTGTGTCTGTGTGGCTCTCACTTCTCCAGGCCACAGGCTCTATGGTTCCCCCCTCCTCCCCCATTCCTGCATCTCCTCATTTCCTGGGGCACTGGCCACTAGGGATGAGGGTGGGATTCCCCGGGCTGACACTCACCCTCACCTCCCTCCCTGGGTACACTTGTGGCAGGGAAATGGTGGACTGTAGGGAGCGGGGAGGCTCGGGCAGGACAGGAGGTGGGGCTGGCAGAAGGGTTCACAGGGTGCAAACCCTAGGGCGGCCACTCATGTGTGCTGCTGAGAGAAGCTGTAGGCAGCAGCTCTGGGCCTAGAGTCTGAGTACCGCGGAGCCAGAACCTGGATGGGGCCACAAGCCTGCCAGTGGCGAGCCATCTCTGCTAAGCAAATACGAGTAGTGCTGCAGGTCCAAGCCCAAAGGGCCATGTTTGAAAGGCGATGTTGCTGGGAAGTGGCAGGGGCATCTGCGGGCACTTGGAGGGTCTGCACATGGCCTCTGCTCCTCCTCCTCAGCCAATGCCCCCCAACTTCAGCCTCTGCTGCTACCCCATCCACCATAACCGCTGCTGTGATCCTCACTCCAGGACCTCAGACACAGTCCGGAATGGCCATTGCGCCTCCTTGTGGCTATCCTTGGCAATGTACCTGCTGTGCTGAATCTGCGTGCTCTGTGCTCCTCTCCAGGACATTCGCAAGGATCTGGGAGGCTACCAGTCAATGAAGCCACTTACCCTCATGCATGTGCTTGCTCTTCACTCTGCTCTCTCTCTCTCTGCCCCCACTCCTTTCCTGGGCTGCCTCGCCCCCGTCTGCTGTACCCACCCTTGTGCCTGCTCCTGTGCCCTTGGCCACTGCTGCCACTGCTGTGCGCCCTGGGCCCGACCCCTCCTCCCTTTGGCCACAAACCCTCTTCCCCTCAGCCCCACCCTCCACTCCTGGCTGCAAGCCCAGCCCTGACTAGGTCCTAAGGCTTCCAGTACATGACAATTGCAGCTTCACCCCAGCTCAGCACTCCCCCTCAACCCCAGTACCTGGCCAGTGGATCGAATCTCCCCTCAGCCCCATGGCTGGAGGAGACTCTCCTCCATCCCCTTCACTCCACACACCAAGCAGGTGCACAGTGACCCTCGTGTGTGTGTGTGTGTGTGTGTGTGTGTGTGTGTGTGTGTGTGTGTTAGTGTGTGTGTGATTGTTGTGGATAACTACCTGTCATGGACT
Organism: Dipodomys merriami; assembly: GCF_024711535.1. NCBI lineage: Eukaryota > Metazoa > Chordata > Mammalia > Rodentia > Heteromyidae > Dipodomys > Dipodomys merriami. The sequence continues at coordinate 3,134,805 of NW_027202538.1, read as the reverse complement.
CAGAACATAGCACCATTTGAGATGACTCAGCACACTTCAAAAACAGAACAAACAAAGCACCCTATGTAAAAGACTCAGTACACAGCTCCCTTTGAAGGACTCAGCATTTAGTACCCTGTATAGACTACTCAGCACACAGCACTCTTTGAAGGAGGGAGTCCATAGCCTGAAATGTAAAGGACTCAGCGCATGGCATGCCTTGAAAAACTCAGTGCGTAGGACTCTTTCCCAGGGATTCAGTGTATAACACCCTGTGTTAAGACCACACACAGCCTCCTTTGAAGGGCTGAGTATGTAGCACCCTGTGTAAAACACTCAGTGAACAGCACCCTTCGAAAACCTCAGCACATAGCACAATCTTGAAGGACTCAGCACATACCAACCTATGGAAGGACTCAGCACTTACCACACTGTTGAAATGACTCAGCACATAGCACCATTTGAAGGCAAGTACAGAACACCATGTATAAATGACTCAGCACACAGCACTTGAAAAATTCACCTCATCCCTCTTTTCGCAAGGGGACATAACATAGCAGCACCTTTTGGGATGAATTAGCACACTGCACTTTTGAAGGACTCAGCATACAGTACGTTATGTAATGGACTCAGCACAAAGCACCCTTTGAAAAACCCAGGATGGCCCACTCTTCTCAAGGACTCAGCACATAGCACCCTTTGGGATAACTCAGCAAACAGCACCTTTTTGAGGACTCAGCACAAAACCCTCATGTGGGAAGGCCCCAGCAAACAACTCACTGTGAAGGACTCAGCACATAGCTGTGTGTCACAAATTCAGCTGTCCTTAGAATTAGGGTGCTTTCTTCAGTATCACCATTCTTCAGAAACACTTCACAAATCCTACTAGTTTATTTTAGCCAACCTGTGTTTTCTGGGGGAGGGTCAGCTGGGGGTCTTGAACTCAAAGCTTGAGGGCCCTGTCCCTGAGCACTTTGGTTCAATGTTAGAGCTCTACCACTTTGAGCCACAGTTCCAATTTTATTTTTGGGGGTTGTTCTTTGACAGGTCTTATGATGATCAAGAAGGCCAAGTTTGGGTGTCTGTGGGCCAAGGCTCTTAGCTCAGCCTGGAGCTGACCTCTCCCTTCCTTGTGTCTCTGGGAGCATGTCCTACTGGAGCTCTCTTGGCCTAGGGTGGAACAGATCTGCTCTGGCATCAGCACTCAGGGTGAGCAAAAGTCAGCTTTGCCATGGTCACTTCCCCCAATTGAACTCTAGAGGATTATGGCAAGGGGATGCATGTCCCCCATCTGGCCACCAGGGAGCAGGAGTCTCCCTCCATGGGGATTGTACCTGCGAGTTGTGTTTACTCTTGCTTCCATGGGGCCACCATCATGCTTCAAAGCCACCCTGGACAGGAAAGTCCTTGAGACTCTTACCTACAATTAACCACCAAAAAGCAAGTGGGTCTGTGGCTCTAGTGGCAGAGCAATAGCCTTGAGCAAGAAAACTCAGAGATAGAGCCAAGGCCCTGAGTTCACACACACACACACACACACACACACACACACACACACACACACACACACACACACACTCACACACGCACCACATGCATGCAAATAAGAGATGTCAACATTGCTATCTTTGGATATTCTCTACCTTTTCTCCACTAATCCTGATGGCTATTGGCCTGGGTGTTTGATGCATCCAACACCACCTGGCATCTTTAATTTTGGGGAACAGGATGGCTAGAAGGTCAGTCTTCCCCCATCCCAGCTCCTTGATTGGGTCATGGTCTATCCAGGACCTTTTTGGCTCCTTTTACAGACTTGCCAAGATGCCTTCAAAAGGCATCACATTCTTGGCACTGGTGGCTCATACCTGTCATGTGAGATACTCAGGAAGCTGAGATCTGGAGGATCTCATGGTGCCAAGGAGCCTGGGCAGGAAAGTGTGTGAGACTCTTATCCTTGATGAATCATCAGAAAACAAGAAGTGTCCCTGTAGCTCAAGTGATAGAGTGCCAGCCTTGAGAAAAAGAGCTCAGGGACAGCGCTCAGGGACAACAGCAAAGAAAGGCATTACATGTTGGCTTTGGGATTGGCATGGGACAAATACAATTGGAATTTTCAAGTGCTCCAAGACAAAGCAATATGTCCTTTAGCACCATGCTCCTCCAGCTTGTCTCACACTCTGGCCTTGGCCATGCTTTGGGTCAGCATGGCACTGGCTTGATGGGAGGGCTTCAAGGAGGAAGATCCCAGAGCAATTGCCCCAGCTCCTTCCCCATGCTGACCCTGCTGCTTTTGCCCTTTGCCATAGACATTCTTCCTGGAATCTATGCATGAGGTCATCACCGCCACCATTGTGCTGAGTGGTGGGTCCAGCTTAACTCGGAGCAGTCAGAGGTGGAAGTGGGTCTGGGACTAGGAACTTCTACCCTGTGTGTGGGCTAAGGACAAGGCTGACCTTTATTTCATCATGAGCAGTGAAGCAATAGGGAGACAGTGTAGACTCCACATTGAATCAGGTAAGATTGGAGTATAGAGGACGACTTGTGTGGGGTAGGCTGTGGGGCTCAGGGGACTATTCTTCTTGGTACTCCTCTCTTGGGACTCGCTCTCCCTCTCTCATCCCTAAATCGTAGAAGAGAAACTTCAACTAAGGGAGACAAGAGGGGGGCAGGGGAGTATTTCTCTGAGAACCATACTTGTGCTTCATATTCATCCTAGCCTCTACTTCCTATTTATCTGAGGAATGGTCATATGGGTTTGGGAGGGGGGAGAACCATCCTAGCTGAGAATGTGGCTCAGTGGTAGAGTGGTCACCTAGCATGCTGATGACACCCTGGGTTCAGTTCCACACAGAAAAAGCTGGAAGGGGAGGTGGGGCTCAATGGGTAGAGTGCCAGCTTTGATCAAAACGAGCTCAGGGAGAGTAGCCAGGCCCTGAGTTCAAGCCCCAGGACTGGAAGAACAAATCTTTGTTGTCGGCTTTTCTTCCCTTAGAAAACAATTTATTGTTTGGTATAAGCATAACATGGGTCTCTTCCCTGGCCACCAATGGGCCATTAGATGTCCCTTGAATTTGGGCCGCTTCCCGGCAGCCTCTGCCCTACCTAACCAGAAGTTTCCCCTTCCAATTTCACAGCAGATGGAGGCCTGAGAGAAGGCCACCTGGCCACCCACTTCTGGTGGCTGCCGAGGCTTTTGAGAGTCAGTATTTCACAAAAAGAGTCATCATCCACATTAGTCTACAGAAGAATGGAAGGGAGCGCTCCTTGCCCAAGTCCACGAGCTGAAGGCTGTTCTGGGTGTGGGTCATCTGCTGTAGAACATGCTCTGTGGGGGAGTCATCTACGAGGTCGTCAACCCCGACCACTACTCTGGCAGTGTTCAAGTTGTCTTGAAGTTGCAATTCTTCAAAACCTTTGTGCTCCTCACTCATTTTGCCCATCCCGGAGCCTGAGGCATCTGGAGCAGTGGGGGCGGCGGAGATGGACTCAGCCTGAGCTGGCGTCTGGAGCCCGCTGTCCACTCTTTCCCCTGCGAGGAGTAACAGCAGCTCCTGCAGATCTCTCTTCTTCTCCATCTTCTCCTGGGAGAGCCAGCACACACGCTTGGCTTTCTCTTGACAAAGGTTATCCAGGACGAACATTTGGTCCTTACATGCCACAAGGGACTCCTTGACAGTGTGGATGTGTGCCAACAGGAGGCCTCATTGATTGTGGAGCTCATCTGCTGGACTATGGATGTCCACCTCATCATACAAATTGTGGACAAAGCAGATTTTCTTCTCAGACACCCACGTCTCCCAATTTCCATCACCAAGCTTGCTGTGGTGGCAGCTCACAGGGCGGGAGTGCCTGTGCCTCCATCTCTGTCTGACACTGAGCTGCCGGGTTGGCCATGCAACTGCACTGGGGTCACTGCTACTGCAGCAGGAGTTTCCCCCTGTGGATCTCAGCCTCTGAGAGCACTTGCCGAGCCACATCCTTGTAGGTCTGGGGCATGTCTCCATCCTCTGCAATGATCACTTTGTGGAGGAGTCACCTCCTCAACTTTTGCTTCTCCAGGCCTCACACCTTCCCCTCCCCAGTGAAAGCTAGGAAGCTCAGCTGGGCCTGCAGGCGTTCCTCCTGTGGTCTGGTCACTTCTAGGCATTTGGGAGTATCCTGCCACTTTGGGGGCACCACCTGGTTCCCCCAGTTGGTCGGGCCCTGCACTTGCTTCAGCTGCTCTAGCAGCTGGGTCTGCCTCTGCAAGTTCTGCTGCAGGGCCTCCTTCTTGGACTTCAGCTGCTCATTGGAGGCAATGTGTTGCTCACAAGTGGCTCTGAGCTCCAGAATGCTGGTGAGCTCCTCCTTCTCAAAGGTCACATTGTGGAGAGTATCCCACAGCAGGGCAAGCCCTATCTATGGGTCACACACACATGTGCATCATGGGGTCTCGGGGATCTACTACCAATCCTTGGCCTTCTCATCCAGTCTCCATATTTGCTCCTGCTGCTCCACATTCTGGAGACCGAGCCTCTGGTTTTCCTGGACCTGGATGTGAAGTTGTTCCTCCAGGTTTTTCAACTCCATCTGCATGCAGTAGGCCAGGGCCTCCAACTGCCACTCACCCCGAGATGGTCCTGCGGAGGGCCGAGGCTCTGCCATCGTTCTTCTCAGTTCCTCCAGCTCATTCACTAGGGCCAGCACCTGTCTTGCCCTTTGCTCTTTCTCCTCTGTCAGTTGTTTCACCTGCTTGGTCAGCCACTGAGCCTCCTCCTTCCATGTGGACCTCTCAATGCTCAGCTTCTCCATCAAGGTATCTCTTTCCAGAATTGCGGAGGTCACCATCCAGCTCAGGTTTTCCAGTAGTCTCTTTACCTCACACCCCACCAGCACTTGTTGAAACTTGCAGATTCTGTTTGTCCTGTTGCCCTTCTTTGTCCAGATCGCTTCCAGCTTCTCCTGCAACTCTGTGTTCACTTGCTCCATGTCATTGAAGCTTCTAGTCTTTTCCTCGAGCTGAAGTGTCACATCATTCAGCTGTTCGAAGAACATTTCAGTCTCCTTCTGAGAAGCAGTGACTGCCATCTCCAGCTCCAACACGTTACACTCTGTGGCCTGCAGGTGGCTGGTGAGAACTTCTTGCTCCATTTCTCTGTCATTGGCCTCCTGCTTCACTATCCCAGTGCAAGTTGTAAATTGCTTTCTGCTGAAACCAACCTCTGTATGGGTGGTTTGTGGATGTCTAGCTCTGTTTTTGATGCTTTGTGCTCCTGGGTTATCTTCATCTTCTCTTTCTCCTGTCGATCCTTCAGGTCTGGCTTTTCCAGCTTCAGTGGTTGGATCTTGGCACAGCGTGCCTGGTTTCTTCTTTTGTTGTGGTCCAGGGCAGGCACCATATTTTGGTAGCACCTCTAAAGATCCTTGGTGGTATAGGGACCCGTGACACTCTGGACCCTGGTGGCTGTGACTGTGTCCAAAGGCAAGGGAGGCCCGAGGTCAGCATCACCTTTGGCTGGACCCACTGGTGTTTGTCTTGAAGACCCCTCCTTTTTTTGTGTTCTTTTTTTTTTCTTGAATGTTGCGGGTCTGATGGGAGGATTCTTCTGCCGGTTTTCTGGCAGTAGTTTCTTGCGCACAGCTCTCACGGAGTCTTGTTGTTTCAGATATCTGAGCGCTGGGATGGGAAAGATGGGCTGGCCACATTCCCAGGCTCTGGGAAATCCTCTATTCTCCCACTCACTGACTAGGACGTCAATTTCAATTCTACTCCAAAGTGGATTCGAGCTCTTACTCACCACTCAGTCACCTCTACCTTCCTCAACTGCTGGTGGTGGTGTCAACCAATAGAGGGAATCCTGGTGCTGGACAGCATTTAATATGGGTGTGGCCAAAATTGTTGCTCAGAAAGAACCATAAAACCATGGGGGTGTAGTCCGAATCCTGTGATGCAGGCAGAATGGGTGGAGTCAAGATGACAGCGGCTCCCCCAGCCCTTTTCCCAGGAAACTCTCTCCAATTCAGTTGAGGACAAGAGGGTGACCTGGGGACAAGAGGGTGGCTGCACAGATTATTGTGTATGTCTGTTTGTTGCGAGTCCCAGATCTTGAACTTAGGATTTGCGCAGTCTGTGAGCTGCTTTTGATCAAGGTAAGCCCTCTACCACTGGAGCCACACGGCTCTACTTCTGGTTTTGTTGGCACTGAAGTTGGACAGGGGTCTCAAGGACTTTCCTGCCTAGGGTGACTTTGACCATGATCCTCCTATCACAGCCTTGTAAGTATCAATGAGGACTGCTGAGAGCCACTGGTGCCTATCTAATCATTGGTCTTTCTGTTCTTGGACAGACCAGTGAGTTCCTATCCTTAGGTTTAAGTGGTGGGAGCTGGAGCCCACAGTTCGAATCCTGGTCCTGCCACCTCCAAATGGAAGGACATCCTTAGAAAATCATTCCTATCTATATGAATACCAGTGGAACGTGATGTATGTTATGATTGAATGGACAGTTCTTAAATAATTCTAGGATAAAATTATACACAATTATATTAGAGGACACTGATCGATTTTAATAAATACTTTATGAAGTATTTAAACAATCACATTCATTAACTGGAGGCATAATGAAATACCTAAGAATTGGGTGTCACATAGTATAAAGGTGCCATTTTTTCTGCCAGGACTGGGATTGGAACTCATGGTCTGGGTAACTCTGTTGCACTGTATGGAAAGGGGAAGCTAGAATTCTTGAAGTCAAGAAATTCATGTCTGTTCCTTAGGTCTGAAATCAATCCCTAGCACTAGAATACATCCTATTTGTGTACATTTTAAATATATGATTTATATTTACATTCATATGTAGACTCCATATTGCATTCAGTGTAGTTATTCATTTTATTTTTTGTTTGATTCATGTATTTGTGGGGCACATGGGCAGAAAAGATGGCGGTGAGAGGAAGTTGAGTGGTGAGAGCCTGAGTTGTTTACCTTAAAATCTGATTGAATAAAGCTTAGGCGCATGATAGGGTGTGACCTTTACAGTTATTGGTTGGTTCCTTTCCCTCCCCTTCCATGCTATGCAATTTTTCCCCTTAAAAGATGCTTTCTGTGAGGTAATAAACGAGTTCTTGCTTTACTTGACTCCCCGCTTTGTCTGAATGTCTCCCGGTCTAAGGGGGTGGGGGGGAACGGTGAGCAAGCATAATTATATTTCTGTGGACCCTATCCATCTTTCTTAGGGCGGACGAAGATCCCACATGTATTGACTATTTAATTGACTAATATGGCACATAGAACATTGATTACATTGATTAAATAGGATATAGGTCTGTGTATGTATTCTACTTATACCTGACACCCAGGGTTTTCATAGAAAAGGAAAACATTTGTCACCATCAGTTTCTTACTCCATGATTCATTGTTTGGGCGTGCTGGCATCTGAACTCACAGCCTACAAGGATAAATTCATGAAAGGGTGTGTGTCAGTATGCCATCCTGGGGCAAATTGAGCTGATAGGCAGTTCCCAAGAGCTGAGATCAAGAACAAGGGGTTGACACAACAAGTACAGATTGACACGCAGATTGTAGTGTGCTAATAAATATATATCTTTATAGAGTGCCAGAGATGTCTATCCATTGTTCATTTATATAGACTACATTCCTACAAATTCTTGGGTATTTATTATACCTCCATGCAATTTATGTTATTATTTTCTTCTTTAATAAACGATTAAGTAAATCAGTGTCCTGAAATTTTGTGTCCCTGTGAGAAATAATATTCTTTTAATGCTTCATAAGATATTAAATAAAATCAATCAACCGACTGAAATCATGATGTCTAATTGTATACAAGTATCATTGATGAGCATCTCATTCAACTGTGACATTGATAACATTCCATAATTATTCCTGTGGATGGATACAAACCTCTTAGGATCTCCCACCATCCGGAAGAGGCATGACTGGTATTCGAACTGTAGGCCTATGTTGCCCCGTGGGACTATGTCTTCTCCAATAGCCTGCAATTAAAAAAACATATTTAGCTTCCTAGTTTGCAATTCATGCCATTTTTTTCTGCCAGGCCTGGGATTTGAACTCAAGGTCTGGGTAAATATGCAACACTGTGATGGAAGGGAATCTGACTATGCTTGAAGACAAGAAAGTCAGGCCTGTTCCCCAGGCCTGAATTCAAGCCTCAGTCCTGAAAATATACTCCTTATATCCATTTTAAAGATAGGATTTATATTTCCATACAGATATTACATATTTTGTTGGGTGTAGTTATTCATTTTATTTCTTGTTTTATTCATTTATTTACCGTTTATTTTATTGACTCTGATGACCCCTCTAACATTTATTACATTGTTTACATCCTATCACAGCATCCAGATTTGTCTATACATTCTCCACCATGCCTGACACCGAGGACTCTCCCAGAAAAGGAAAACATGTGTCACACTTGGCTTCTTACTCTAAGATTAAATTTTTGGCAGTGCTGGGATATGATCTCAGGGTTTAGCAAGCCCAATTCATGAATGGATGAGTGTGAGCACGGCAGCCTCTAATCAATGAAGCTGTCAGGTGGTTCCCAGGTGCTGAGAACCAGTCTCAGTTTTGGCCAAAACAGTGATACACGGATAGGCAGAGGGTGGTGTACAAATAAATATGTATTAGTAAAGAGCACCAGTGCCATCTATCTATGATTGAAGGACACTTACTATGTTCCTACCAACTCTTAGGCATTTATTATACCACCATTGAAGGAATATTATCCTTTTCATGCATAATAATCTATTAATTAAGATCAATCAGCATCCTGGGATTATTGCATCCAATTTTAGACTAGACCAAAGCATGAACTACTCTCAATTGGTATTCCTATGCATAGGAATGAGTCTTTTGTGATCTCCTGCCATTTGTAGGTGTCAGGACCGGTCTTTGAACCCAGGGCCTATGTTCACAGATTGGCCTATGGATTCTCTGATAGCACGCCAACGTTCAGATATGGCAGGTCAGGTCCACTTTGCATCCATATAATTCAGACCCAGGATGGTCACCCTGCAAATAAAAAAGGTAAAACATCCAGTCCTCTGCAGCTCACCACTTTTTATGCTATGTTACTTATTTTTCTTCCTGCAAGCCCTCTGGACCTAGGATCCCTGGATTGTCTATGGGTCCGAGGGTACACCCCACCACAGGGCAATTGAAGCTGAGGCAGAGTTGCCACTACCTGAGTTCAAGCCCCATGTCGGCAAAATAAATAATAAATTAAAAAATATTTAAATTAAAAAAGAAATAAAGCTCCCTGGTTTGGAATTTCTACCAGTTTTCTTTCCTAGCCTGGGATTTGAACTCAGGGTCTTGGTAAATATGTAGCAATGTGAGGAAAAGTGCAGAGTTGCCACTACTTGAGTTCAAACCCCATACAAATCCAAAAATAAAAATTAAGTCACTGAGCTCAGCAGTGAGAGTAGTTGTGGAGATGGGAGGGAAGGGATGGTAGGGGGAAAACAAAGTAGGAGGCAACAATGCTCAATAGGACATGCATTCATTATCATGCTCATTTAACTGTAACCTGTCTGTACAACATTTTTACAACAAAAAATGAAAAAAAGTAGTGCTCAAAAGAAGCATTTTGGGGGTAAGAGAAAGATGACTAAATAGATATACAAAATTCTACACTGTTTTTTTTTTAAAGTTCAGTATGTCACTGAATAAGCATAACTGCTTCCATTTTAAAAATTGTCACTATCTTGGAACTGGGGCCAGTATTTCCATCATTGTTGGGATTTGATCTCACCATCCAGGTAACTCTTTTGCACCATGGGTGAAGGTAAAGCTTTCTGTCCTTGAGGAAATGATATCCAGGCTAGAGTTACAAGGGTCTGAATGAAGGCCCTGCAATGGAAAAAATATTTCTATATATGGGTAATACATGATATATATTTACATATGTACATGTATTACATATTATGATTTTTATTTTTGATTTTTTTATTTATTTTATTTTTTACTTGATTCATTTATTTATTGTATATTGCATTTAGTATTATTATACACATAATATTTAGTACATGTTGTACTTCTATTATAAATTTATACACAATAATTTAGGACATTGACTCATTTTTCATTAATATTTTATTAAGTGTTGAAACATGATACATAATTAAATGGAGGCATTTGTCACAGTCTTCACATGTTTAGAGTCTCTCCCAAGTATGAGCTTTGTGTTCTTTATCTTTGGAACCTTCCTATAGGAATTTCTTTAGATGATTTTTACTCAGAAGCCTTTTCTTGGGGATAGGCAAGTGTGGCTTAGTGGTAGAGAGCTGGCTCAGCATGCATGAATGCTAGGGTTTGAATCCTCAGTGCCACATAATCAGAGTGGCTCACGTGGCACTGCCCTATGCTTGAGAAAAAGGAGCTCAGAAACAGTACCCAGGGCCTAAGATCAAGCGCCGGGACTGTCAAAAACAATAGGCCAAATGCCTGTGGCTCACAACTGGAACTATGACTTCTCAGGAGGCTGAGATCTGAAGGCCACAGTTTAAAGACTGCCTCGGCAAGGAAAACCTGTTAGACTCTTATCTCCACTGAACCACAAAAAGACCACATTTGGTGCTGTGGGGCAAGTGGTAGAGAGTTCGCCTTGAGCTGAAGGGCTCAGAGACAGTGCCCAGGCTTGTGTTTGAGACACAAAAGTGGAAAAAAAGTGAGGGTTAAGCAAAGTACTTTTGCTATTTGCTAATTAGGATAACATTCTCTGGAAAATGAATGCTCATGTACACCAGAATTGGAGTCAGAGCTCAAGGTTCAAATGTAGCCATCCATATACACAGCCTCTCAGACTCTAGCATTATAACCTTGTGTCCTACAGGGTTCTGAAAGGTCCATTGTTGAAAGGCTTAATATGCTTCCCAAGCCCTTTGTGATAAGCAGTTGACTTGTAATGCCAATGTAATTACAGTTCTGAACCTAGCAGAGCACCAGTAGCTCATGCCTGTCACCCTAGCTCAGGAGGCTGAGGTCTGAGGATCACAGGTTGAAGTCAGCTAGGGTAGGAAAGTCTGATACTCTGAATTCCACTTCTGAAAGATCAGATGTTCAAGAGCTTCCTGTGTTTCCCTTGGTGATGAGAAGTTACTCGCACGCTAAATGTTCTTAGAGTTCTTCAGATATAGAAGCAGGAAAGAAACATTATTGACCCATCCTGGGTTCAAATGAAGTTCTCAGCATCCAAGCACTAGTCCTGTTTGCAGGAAGAACTCCAATGTAACAATATTTGAATGCAGAAAGCAGTTACAAAAGCCAGGCTAGGTGAAGAGAAAAAGGATGCAGGGTTAGGAGGCAGAATGAACACACTCAACATTCCAGGCATGGCCATCAATGAGGGGAAAAATGAAACATTTGTCAGAGTTACACAAGGGTCATGCTTTTCTCAGCCTCTTCAAACAATGACTAATTAACCTTCCTCCCTCAGGTCAAGGGAGCCTCAGGCTATATTTAAGTTAACAATAGAGAGCCAATTTATTGGGCTAGAGGAAAAGAATAGAAAAACCATGCTCTTTGGTCTTAGGGAGTGGGTCTTTGACTCTCCATCTGTCAGATTTGAAGGCCTTCCTTCTACCTCTGCCAGTCCATTCTCCTTCCTTCATTATCCACATCATTAATGCAAATCCCCAGTCCAAGGAAAGGCAAGGCCTTTTCTCTTCTGTCTCAAAGCACCTCAGTTAGAACCTCGCTCTGCCCTCTTGATTCTGGGGCCCTCGGCTGCCTGAGAAGTGGAAAGAGAAAGTCTTCCTGATCTCTGGCTGTGTGAAGGCCATGTTGGTGTCGTGGCACACTGCAGAAGGCCTAATGACTGGGAAGTCTTCCTTATTTTCCTCTTGGCATCCAAGTCATCTATCATATTTCTATCTATCTATCTAGCTAGCTAGCTAGCTAGCTAGCTGTCTATCTACCTACCTAAGTAGCTATTTCTTTGCCAATTCTTGGGTTGAACGCAAGGCCTGGCACTGTTTCTAGCACTCTACCACTTAAGCCACAGCACCAATTCTGTTTTTTTCTTTAATGTGCTACTGAGGAATTGAACCCAGGCTTCTTGCATGCTAGGCAAGCATTTTCCTACTAATCCACATTATCAGCTCCTTTATCTTTTTCTTAATGTTAGTTTTTACCTAAGTATGCTACCATTTTACGTCCCCAAATTTAATTTTCTGAATACCGGTTACATCTAAGAAACCTGATCTTCTCTTCCCTTGCCTGGTTTGTGATTCTTCCTGGGTTGGCCTCAAAATAAAATGTAAATAAAGGCTGTGGAGGGTGACCTGCTTTAAGTGGATGGCTGCACAGATTGTTGTGTATGTCTGTGTGTTGCCACTCCTGGACCTTGAACTCAGGATCTGGGCACAGTCCATGAGCTGATTTTACTTAAGGATAGCCCTCTAACACTGGAGCCATATGGCTATACTTCTGGCTTTGTTAGCCCTGAAGTTGGACAGGGCTCTCAAGGACTTTCCTCCCTAGGGTGACTTCAACCATGATCTTCCTATCACAGCCTTGTAAGTATCAAGAAGGACTGCTAAAAGCCACTGGTGTCTGCCAAATCATTGGTCTTGCTGATGTTCTTGGACATACAGGTGAGTTCCCAATCCTCGGTTTGAAGTGGTGGGAGCTGAAGCCCACAGTTCGAATCCTGATCCTGCCACCTCCAAATGGCAGGAGATCCTAAGAAACTCATTCCTATCCATATGAATACCAAATGAATTTGATGTATGTCTTGATTGAATGGGCAGTTCATGAATAATTCTAGGATAAAATTATCCACATTTATATTATAGTACACTGATGGATTTTAATTAAAACTTTATGAAGCATTTAAACAATCACATTCAGTAACTGGAGACATAATACCTAAGAATTGGGCCTCACATAATAAAGAGATGCCATTTTTTCTGCCAGGACATTCTTTAGTTAACTGTTGTATCTCATTTTCTGAATGTAGTTTGGTTTATTCAGTTTTTATAAGAAATGTTTATAGTGAAATTTAGAGATAAATCCACATTATATATATTTGAAGACAATTCTTGGTTAGTCCTCTTCTCACATTCCCTATTCCCTTCATGAGAATAATACACATTGTAAGGTAATTCTTAGAATGTTTTGGTGAAATACGTTGACTTTAAACCAGTGAGTTACTCTATGCTGCATTTTGCTTACTTTATATCCAGAAGAGCTAAATTCTTACTTTATTGTTTTCCTTAGGCTTTAACTCAGATTTAATCTCTGATGGGTGACAAATAAAGTTATAACCATATTTTAACATTGGCTAAATTTAAGCTGAGGAGTCTCGGTACAATGATACTCATGCAGATAGGCCTTATAAGTCATGAGACCCTGATATCAAAATGATAACCAATGCTTACTGGTGTCATGCTTATGAGATTTTGTGTATTATAAACAGTGGTTATTAGAATGTTTTTGGAATCAACATCATTTCATGGGTTAGGAACTGAAGAGAGACATTATACTCAGAACAAAATTTAAGGAGGCATCCAAAATTAGTTACCAAGATATACATCATGTAACACAATGTTTTGAAAAGGCAAACTAAATGAAATAATTTATGAAAAACATCAACATTTACAATAAATACAGAATCACTATGACTGTTTTTTCTTTTACCCCAGTTGCAATACGGCTTACATGGTGACTTTTCTGGTGATATGTTTAGTTAGGTCTTGATATTTAGTTAGAGAAGTTATGTTCTTTCATATATTCATTTGTCAGATCAAAGAGGAAATTAATTCCATGCCAGAGTCAACATCCATAATAATGTTAGAGATGTATCTTTCTACTTTGCCAAAGTTTCAAATCAGCTCGAGAAACTTGGTTTCTTTTTTGGATCTAAATAAATAGGTATGTAATTTTGTCAGTACTAGAAATATTTTGACCATCATTTGTTAAACTATTATTTTCCAGAAACTCTTTCTCTCTTTTCATGAGATTTTTAATTTCATTTATGTCATGTGTTGATGTTTTCCCTTAGATAAGCCACATTCAGTCTTCTACAATGTGTAATTTGGAGTAGTTTAAAATTATGGACACTCATGTACACTGCTCAGATTCTATTATTTGCATATTTTTTCTTGTTATACCAGTAGGCATTAGTTCTCAGTATGGATGCTATTGGACTTATTCATTACATTTCTGATTTTTTTTAAGTATGTTATGATTCTGTTATTTTATTCTTTTAAATATGTGCAGATCTCACTCCGCATAAAGTCACATTTGTTTTAAACAATTTGATCCATTCAAGGGATTTGCTCTATTAGGTTCATCTAGAAGAATTTAATTACAAATTAACACAACTGTATTTATGAGACACAGTTATCTTTAAGGCTCTACTCCAAGTTAATATATATTTGAGGTTTTTGAGCTTAAACAAATGGGCAAAACATGTTTATATTCCAGGGGGAGTTCTCATTTCTTCGTTGTTTTTCCAGTTGTAGTGACTTCAATATATGTGCGCATTTTATTTCAATTGTTTTGTGTCAATGTTTTGTTTCATATGTCAGAAATTGCAAAAAGAATCAGTGATTTAGAACTTTTCCAAATAGAATTTTAAAAGAGACACTTGAAATTTTGTGACATCTAGGAATGGGCAGGTCTTCATAATGGAGGTGGTAGCAGAATAACAGACATTGTTTGACGTGATTTTAATTCTTCCTCCTCTTGCCTTACTATTTCCAATGGTATTACTTCAAAGTCTTTAGTGGAAAGAAAGTATTTTTGTCTGTATAAACTCAGAATTTTTGGTTTAATTGGGACACATTACACATTCATATTTCATTTTAACTCAAAAATCTTCTTTCCTTCATTTAAAATCACAGATGTGAATTTATAATGCTAAAGTAGCATCTACTAATTTATATGAAATGGTACAAATTATTTTCACTTAACATTATATGTAATATAGAGTGTAATAATAATAATGAGTAATAGAGTATGGGGAAAGTAAATTACAGTGGATTTTGTGAGATACTGAGTAATAATAAAACTTATATTTGATTCTATTAAAAAATTCCAAGTTATATCTAAAAATAACTTATAAACTAATGCTGAAAATATAATATTGTTTATTAGAAAAAGCCAGAAGTTTCCATAAGCTTGCTTTTTAAAAATTGTCTTGAATCTGGGCTTTGGTGGCTCAAGACTTGTAATCCTAGCTACCCAAAAGTCTGAGGTCTGAGGATCGTGGTTCAAAGCCAGTCTGGGCAAGAAAGTCTGTGAGACACTTATCTCCAATATATCTCTTGAAAACTAGAAACGGCACTGTGGCTCAAGTGGTATAGTGCTATCCCTGAGCTGAAGAGCTGAGGGACAGTGCCCAGGCCCAGCATTCAAGCCACACGACAGACAAAAAATTGGCATGAATTTTTACTTTATTATTTCATGATTTTTTAATGTGAACATACAGAGGGTTTTAAAATTACATGAAGAAAGTAATGAGTACATTTCTTATCAAGCATTGTTGCCTCCTCCCTTGTTTCCCCTTTCCAACTCATCCCATCTCCCTTTATGCCCCCCTAAACCGCCCCCCCCCGCCAAGTTGTAATTTTCGATTTTCGACATATAGTATTGTACATGTCATTGTTGCAATGGGTCCACCTGTATCCCAATTTGTTTTTCTGTTCCCCCACCCAAATTATATCAACATCAAATACAGTGAAAATAGAGGTTAAACCATGGGGGAGGGACATACAAAGCAACAAAGAAATCATCTGGTAAATATGCTAGAAACAATAGCAAGAAAGAAAAACCATTTGAGTCCTTATCTTGGTGTTCATTTCACCTAACATCAACTTGTCTGACAGTTTGTGTTTATCTCCGACATATATTAGTTATTGCAATAAAGGAAACCATGGAACCTATGTTTCTTTGGGCATGTATTACTTCACTTAATACAGTTTTTTCCATGGCTTACCATTTCCTAACAAACGGTTCAATGCCATTTTTTCTGATGAAGGCATAGAATACATTTGTGTATATATATATATACCATATTTTCTTGATCCATTCATCTACTGAGGGGCATCTGGGTTGGTTCCATATCTGAGCTACGGTAAATAATGCTGCAATAAACATAGTTATGCTGATAGATTTAGTATTGTCCTTTTTTATGATCATTTGGATAAAAGCCCAAAAGTGGGATTGCTATGTCACGGGGGAACTCTATGTGGAGTCTTTGGAGGAACCTCCACAATACTTTCCAACGTGGTTATACAACATTACAGTCCCACCAACATCCCGTCCAGCTTCTGTTATAGTACGGTTCTATATTATAGACATTCTAACTGGGGTAAGGTTGTATTTCAGTGTAGTTTAGATTTGCATTTCTTTTATTGCTAGGGAGGTTGAGCATTTTTTCCTGTGTCTATTGGCCATCCTTCTTTGCTCTTCAGAGAGGTTTCTTTTTAGTCTTTAGCCCAGTTATTTATTGGGCAGTTGTTTCTTTGAGGATTTGTTGTTGGGGGATGTAACATTTTGAGTTCCGGGTATATTTTAGATATGAGACCCTTATCTGTTGTATGGCTAGTGAAGATCTTCTCCCAATCCATGGGCTTTCTATTGATCTTGTTAGTTTTGTCCTTTGCCATGCAGAAGCTCTGCAATTTCATGCAATTCCATTTGTCCAACCTTTCTTCGATTTGTTGTGTTTCCAGGTCTCTATTAAGAAAACTTTGTCCTGTGTCAAGGAGACATAGGTTATCTCCTACTTTGTCCTGCAAAGTTTTCAGGGTGTCTGCTTTGACTCTGAGGTCTTTCATCCCTTTGGATTTGATTCTTGTGCAGTGTGATATATTTGGATCTAGGTTTACTTTTCTACAATTGATTAACCAATTTTGTCAGCACCATTTACTGAAGAGGCTGTCTTTCTTCCATTCTAGTTTTCTAGCTCCGTTATCGAAGATTAGGTGGCTATAGGTCTGTTGGTTCATTTCTGGTATTTCAATTCTATTCCATTAGTCCTGAGGTCTGTTCTTGTGCCAATTCCAGGCTGTTTTTATTACTATGGCTTTGTAGTAGAGTTTGAAATTTGGTATTGATATTCCTGCAGCACTGTTCTTTCTGTTAAGGAAGATTTTTGATCTCCCGGGTCTTTTATTGTTCCATATGAATTTTTGGATTGCCTCTTCTATTTTCTTGAGGAATGAGTTTGTAATATTGATATGTATTGCATTGAATTTTTAGATAGCCTAGGGGAGTATTTTCATTTTCACGATGTTGATTCTTCTAATCCAGGAGCATGGGAAGTTTTTCCACTTTGCAACTTCTGTTTTGATTTCCTTTTTCAGGCTTTTAAAGTTTTCATCATAAAGATCCTTCACTTTTTTTTAATAATTCCTAGGTATTTTATTTTTTGTGGGGCTATTATAAATGGAGTTGCTTTCCTGATTTCAGCCATGCTTTTCTCATTGTTGGCATACAGAAAAGCCATTGATTTTTGAGAGTTAGTTTTTCCCCTGCTTCTTTGTCAATGCTTTGAATCAGCATGAATAATTTCAGAGTTGAGTCGGTGGAATTATTTAAATACAACATCATGTCATCTGCAAATAGGGAGAGTTTTATATCATCTTTTCATATTTGGATCCTTTTATGTTTGCATCCCGTCTTATTGCTGTAGCTAGGCATTCGAATAGTAAATTGACTAGAAGTGGAGAGATTGGGCATCCTTGTCTTATTCCTGAGTTAAGAGGAAATGGCATTATTTTTCCACTATTAAGTATAATGATGTCTGTAGGTTTGTCATACACAGGCTTTATCATATTGAGGAATGTTCCCTGGATTCATAGGTTTTCCAGAGCCTTCATCATAAAGGAGTGTTGGATCTTGTCAAAGGCTTTTTATGCATCTATTGAGATAAGCATGTTCTTATTCTTGTTCTTGTTGATGTGATGAATTATATTAATTGATCTGCAAATATCGAACCAGATTTGTATCCCGGAAAAAAATCCTGTATGAGTTTTTGGAGGAATTGTCAAAGTCATTTGGCCAAAATTTTTTTGAGACGTTTTTCATCAATGTTCATCAAAGAAATGGGTCTATAATTCTTTCTTTGATGAGTCCCCGCTTGGTTTTGGGATGAGGGTTATGATGGCTTCATAGAATGAATTTGGTAGTGAACTTTCCCTTTCAATTTCATTGAAGAGTTGGAGGAGTATTGGTGTGAGCTCTGCTTTGAAGGCATTGTAGAGTTCTGCTGTAAATCCATCTGGTCCTGGGCTTTTCTTAGCTGGGAGGTCTCTTATTGCTGATTCTATTGCTATGCTTGATATGGGCATGTTAATTTGATTTAACTCATCTTGGTTGAGTTTTAGCATGGAAACACAATGGCATGGAAACGGCTAGGAAAAGGTCCATTTCTTCCTGGTTCTTAAACTTATTAGCATAAATGTTTGAGAAATATTCCCTTATAATGTTCTGAATCTTGGTTGCTTCTCATTCCCTTTCTCATCTCTGAGTTCGTTTATTTGGTATATTCTCTTCTTTTTGAAACAATTTGCTAAGAGAATGTCAATTTTGTTATTTTTTTTGGAAGAACCAACTCTTTGTTTTGTTTATTCTTTTAATGTTGTTTTGGGGCTCTAATTCATTTATTTCTGATGTAATTTTAATTACTTCTTTCCATCTACTGGATTGGGGTTTATCTTGCTGCTCTTTTTCAAGGAGGTTCAGATGTCTTATTAAATTGTTGGTTTCAGATCTCTCTAATTTGTTGGTGTAGGACCTCAGAGCTATAAACTTGCCTCTGAGTACTGCCTTTGCTGTGTCCCAGAGAAGCTAGTAATTTGTATGTTCATTATTTTTGAATATCATGAACATTTGCATTTCCTTTCTAATCTCTTCCATGACCCACTGGTGATGAAACAGTGTGTTGTTCAGCCTCCATGTTGTACACGACTTTCTTTGTTGGCTTTTGGTGTTGAGTTTTAATTTTATTCCCTTGGATGATTTTTCTTGGCTCTTACTGTGTTTTTGATGTTTTTTTATGTGTAGGATAACTTTAATGCCTTTATAGGGCTGGATTTGTGGAAATATACTGTTTCAATTTTTCTTTGCTATGTACAGTTTTTATTTGACCTTCGGTTATGAAGGAGAGTTTAGCTGAGTTCGGTATTCTTGATTGATAATTGTTTGTCTTTACCGCATGCATCTCCCATTCCAAGCTCTTCTTGCTTTAATCGCCTCTGCTGAGAAATCTGGGGTGATTCTAATTGGTTTGTGTTTATAGGTGATTGTTCTTTTCTCCTTGAGAACTTTAAGGATCCTTTCCTTGGTCTGAATTGATCCTGTGAAGATTATAATCTGACTGGTGGGATATCCTGCTCTGGTCTGGTCGATGTGGGGTTCTATAAGCTTCTTATATCTGAATAGGCATATCTTTTTGCATGTTTGGGAAGTTCTCTGCTAGGATTCTGCTAAATAAATTTCCTAGACCTTTAACTTCTTTTTCTAGGTGCTCCTCTACACCCATTGTCCTCAGATTATGATTTCTGATAGTGTCTTCCAAATGTTACATAGATCTATCATATTTATTAGATTTGTCTTGGATACTTGCATGTTCTTTCTCTATAATATCTAGGCTGTCTGCAATCCCCGAGATTTAATCTTCTGCATGGCCTAAACTACTACAAAGACTTTCTACTTTGTTTTTTCTTTCTTTTCCTTCTAATTGTTTGGCTTGGATGGCTTCAAATTCTTTGTTGGAGCTTTGTTTTGGATCTTGAATGAACTTTACTTCCTTAATTTGATGTTCAGTGTTTATTCTCAAATCACTTAGTTGACTGGTTATGGTTTCCCTGGACACCCATTCTTTCTATTGGCCTCCATTCAGCATTCCATTTGTGGTCTACCTCAATTTTTTCAGCTGTCTATTTATGGATTCCATGAATGTCTTTATTGATCTTTGTCTATTCTCATCCTGCTCTCTCAATCCCTGTATTATTCTTTGATTAGTTTCATCACGTTCACGCAATTCCTGTAATTCTCTATGACTGTGCTCAGCATGCTCACACATTTCCTATATTTCTCTTTTACTCTTCTCAACATGCTTATGCAATTCCTGCATTAATTTTTAAGTAGCTTCCTAATGCTCACAAGATTCCTGTATTAATCTTTGGTTTGCCTCCTCTCGCTCCCTACCATGCTCATACTGAGTCTTGTGCAAGTGTTCAATCATTTCATTCACCATGTTTACCAGTAGTCTTTATACAGCTTTTTGGGAACTCCTCTGGATTATTCATTATCTATTTTGTCACCTGATTATCATGAGTGGGAGGTCAGATACCTGGACTTGCCTTTTTCTTGTGCTTTTCATCTTGTTCTGCACATTTGGTATGAAAGAAACACCAATTTTGAGGAATTCCGGGAAGATGGTGGAGGAGAAGCAGGAATCTGAACAAGCTCTCAAATAGAAAGCAGTTTTAGAGTTCCAGTGAACAGTCATAAGCCAGAGAATCATACCAAGTGTGCCATCACAGAACAGAGTTAGAAAAGAGAGGGGAAGCCAAGACAAGGAGACACATCTAAGCGCCTGCCAGCAGCCGCCGCCGCGGCGGCATGGTCGCAGTGGCGACTGCAGCCGCGGCCATACCTGAGCGCTCACACAGAGAGTCCGGGATGAAGGAGCCAGATGAAGCGGGCAAACGGATTCTACTCAACAACAGCAAGAACTGACAAGGAGCAGACAACTTCATCCTGCAGTTTGCAGACCAGAGACGACCCAGGAACCAAGACTCTGCATGAGTAGAAGCCTGACGTCCTCACTCCTTCTCAGGGAGCAGAGGAAGGAAAGCCAGCCCTCCCCCCTCAGTACCGGAGATCTCCATCTTGGATACCGACAAAACTCGGAGGAGCTGCTAGCTCCAACTCAGGCCTTGGAATAAACTAGAGTCATTTAGCAGGTCACAAGAACTTAACAGTGGCATGACCTGCCAGACTCAGCTACATCCAGGGAAAAGTCACCCAGGTCAGGCGCCAGCCATAGGAATGGCTTCACTCACTGGGTAATCAGAGCCAGAGGCTGCCCCTCCCTCTAGCAGCCTCCACAATCAATTGAAAAACAGAAACCCTGAGTATGGCTCCAGGCTGGATTCTGAGTTTTTCACAAAATAGCCCCAGGGAAAAGCTACTGTTTGTTGAAAGGCCTCAACTCTATCCAGAACCTAGCCACATCATGCATCCCCCCTCTTTTCTGATTCTCAAAGCAGATCACCCTCCCATTAAACTAACCTGGGAGGGGGATCTCAAAAACTTGGGTAAAGCAGAGCATTTTTCTGCCTGTTTGAACAAACTGACTTAAGAAACCAATCAAGCCACAGGACCTCAAGCAGACCAGAGACTCCAACAAGAGGCTGGTTACAGACACAAGGGAGATAAAAGATTTTTTCCCACCCCTCCCCCCAAAAAATCAAAAAAAAAATCAAAGAGCTTTTTTCTTCTTCTTCTTCTTTTACTTTTTTTTTTTTCTTTTTTGGTAACTCATATATAATTTTTTTTTCTTTTCTAAAACTTTTATTAATCTTTAATTTTTGCTTTTCTTGAAAAAACATTGTTTTCCAGTAATTTTTTTTTTTTGCTTCTTATAATTTTTATTTTAGGGATCCATGAATGTGTGTTTTTCTTTCTTTTCTTGTCTTATTTCTCTTTTTTCTTTTTAAATTATCTTTCTGTTTTTTTGTTTAGCTCTACTGAAATTCTGATCTTTTTTTCTCCCTTTCTTATTCTTTTCACCTTTTCCTCTCTTTTTTTCTTCTTTATGTGACTTAACTCTTGTCAGGTACATCCTCAGATAAACCAGTAGTTAAATACTAGACCCTATCCTCCATTGTGTAGACACTTAATCCACAAATTTATTACTCAATTCAAAACCTCTGAGACTTAAATTCCTTAATAGCAGTACTACCTCTTTATACCTATATAATATTTTAGGCATTTTTTTAAATTTTTCACATCTCCTCTATGTCCCTCCCCTTCTCTCAATATATTCAAGTTCCTCTCTAAATAGTTTTAGAATCTCCATAATATTAATAATTTTTACTTTTCTATTTTTTCTGGTCTCTTTTCATTTCCTTTCCCTTTCTTCTTTTTTTCTCTCTCTCTACTTGCATCCTACCAACCTATTTCTTGCATTGAGATTAGGACATAATTAACTCACCCTGTGCCTCCCCACACCAATCTATTACTACTTTTACCCACATCTCTCCCTAACACTAATAATTTCTGGATTTCCAAATTCTTCTCCGCAGATAGAAGCCCATGAACATATAGTTATTTGATGTTGAATAGATGTATCTGTTGAACTAGATTGTATCTGTAGATAGTTGACTGTACAAATTCAGACTTTGGATGATGCTTTCCTTAAGATAGTGTTCTAGCACAAAACTGGTGCTATTTTCATCTCAAATGGGCAGAGTAAGCCGGAAAAACACAAGAAAAATGGCAAATCCGGGTATGTCAATTCGCAATCTTGATAATTAGGGGTCAGAACAGATAATGAATAATACAGAGGAGAGTTCCCAAATAGCTCTACAAACACTGCTGCCAAACATGATAAATAAAAAGTTTGAAAACATACAAAAGACTCTGTATGAGCGTGATAGGGAGAGAGAGGAGGCAATCCAAAACTTTATACAGGAATATCATAAGCGTGAGTAAGCTACTCAAAAACTGATACAGGATTTGCGTGAGCAGCTTGAGAATACTCAAAGTGAAAGTGAGGAATGGCCTGAGCAGGCTGAGAACACTCAAAGAGAACTGCAGGAATCCCACGAATGGGAGGAAGCTAATCAACGAGTAATACGGAATTGAGAGAGCAGGAAGAGAATACACAAAGATCACTAAAGGCATTCATGGAATCCCTTAACAAAGAGCTGAAGGAAGTCAGGGAGACAACAAAGGGAAAGCTGAATGGAACCCAACAGAAGGAAGGGGAGTCCAAAGAAACCATACCCAATCAACTAGGTGATTTGAGAACAAACACTGAACACCAAATTAAGGAAGTAAAAAAGCTCATACAAGACCTAAAACAGAGCTTCAACAAAGAATTTGAAGCCATCAAAGCTGACAAATTAGAAGGAAAAGAGATAAAAAAAAAACACAAAGTAGAGAGTCTTGACAGCAGGTTAGACCATGCAGAAGATCGAATCTCAGGGATTGAAGACAGCCTAGATATTATAGAGAAAGAACATACAACCATCCAAGACAAGTCCAAGAAATATGATAGATCTATCCAACACTTGGAAGACACCATCAGAAGGCCTCATCTAAGGATAATGGTTGTAGAGGAGCACCTAGAAACAGAAATTAATGGTCTAGGAAATTTGTTTAATAGGATCCTAGCAGAGAACTTCCCAAACATACAAACCATAGGCCTATTCAGATACAAGAAGCTTTTAGAACCCCAAATAGACCAGACCAGAATAGGACATCCCACCATCACATTATATTCCACACAGGATCAACTCAGATCAAGGAAAAGTTCCTTAAAGCTGTCAAGGAGAAAAGGTTATTCACCTATAAAGGGAAACCAATGAGAATCACCTCAGATTTCTCAGCAGAGACAATCAAAGCAAGAAGAGCCTGGAATGACGTATGCCATGCCCTAAAAACAAACAACTATCAACCAAGAATACAGTACCCAGCTAAACTCTCCTTCATAACTGAAGGCCAAATAAAAACCTTCCATAGCAAAGAAAAATTGAAGCAATACATCTCCACCAAACCAGGCCTACAAAGGATTCTTAAAGATGTCCTACACATAGAAAACCAACAAGACCACAATAAAAGCCATGAAACTTCACCCAAACTGAGAATCCTAGAACCATAGGAAGAACCCAGTTTTTGCAGCCCCCAAGAAGGTGGATAACATGGCAGGAAGTCACAAATGCCAATCAATCCTATCTAACAGATATCTACCAAATATTTCACCCAGCAGCATCAGAATAAACGTTTTTCTCAGCAGCACATGGAACGTTTTCTAAAATAGACCACATTTTAGGCCACAAAGCAAACTTGTCTAAATTCAGAAACATTGAATTTATACCTTGCATTCTCTCTGACCACAAGGGAATTAAATTAGAACTCAACACCAAAAGCCACCAAAGAAAGTCCGGTATCACATGGAGGCTGAACAACACATTGCTGAATAATGAGTGGGTCATGGAAGAGATTAGAAAGGAAATTCAAATGTTCATGCTATTCAACAAAAATGAACACACAAATTACCAGCTCCTCTGGGATACAGCAAAGGCAGTACTCAGAGGCAAGTTTATAGCTCTGAGCTCCTACATCAACAAATTGGAGAGATCTAAAACTAACAATTTAATGACACATCTAAACCTCCTTGAAAAAAAGCGGCAAGATAAACCCCAATCCAGTAGATGGAAAAAAATAATTACATATAAATCAGAATTAAATGAATTAGAATCAGAAAAAAACTGTAGAAAGAATCAACCAAACAAAGAGTTGGTTCTTCGAAAAACTTAACAAAATTGACAGACCCTTAGCAAATCTTATCAGAAGAAGAAGAGAACACATCCAAATTAATAAACTCAGAGATGAGAATGAAAACATCACCACAGAAACAACTAAGATTCAGAAGATTATAAAGGAATACTTGTCAAACCTTTATGCTAATAAGTTTGAGAACTTGACAGAAATGGACTTTTTCCTAGCAAATATTGACATGCCAAAACTAAACCAAGATGAGTTAAACCATTTTAACAGGCCCATAGCAAGCATTGAAATAGAAACAGCAATAAGAGCCCTCCCAGCTAAGAAAAGTCCAGGACCAGATGGTTTTACAGCGGAATTTTACAAGGCCTTCAAAGCAGAGCTCACACCAATACTCCTCCAACTCTTCAATGAAATTGAAAGAGAAAGCTCACAACCGAACACATTCTATGAAGCCATCATAACCCTCATCCCCAAACCAGACAGGGACTCATCAAAGAAAGAGAACGATAGACCCATTTCTTTGATGAACATTGATGAAAAACTTCTCAACAAAATTTTGGCCAATCGAATTCAACAATTCATCCAAAAAATCACCACACGATCAAACAGGATTCATTTCAGGGATGCAAAGCTGGTTCAATATACACAAATCAATTATTATTATTCATCACATCAACAGGAGCAAGAATAAGAACCACATGGTTATCTCAATAGATTCAGAAAAAGCATTCGACAAGATCCAACACCCCTTTATGATGAAGGTTTTGGAAAAATTAGGAATCCATGGAACATTCCTTAATACAATAAAGAATGTATATGACAAACCTACAGCCATCATTATACTTAATGGTGAAAAACTAAAGCTATTTCCTATTAACTCAGGAAAAAGACAAGGATGTCCACTCTCCACTTCTCTTCAATCTAGTATTAGAATGCCTAACTACACCAGTAAGACAAGATGCAGACATAAAGGTATAGAAATAGGGAAAGAAGAAATAAAACTCTCCCTCTTTGCAGATGACATGAGATTGTACTTAACGAATCCCATAGACTCCACTCCCAAATTACTCAGGCTGATTGAAAACTTTGGCAAAGTAGCCGGTTTTAAAATTAACCCCAAAAATCAATGGCTTTTCTCCATGCCAACAATGAGCAAGGTGTGGCTGAAATTAGGAAAGCAACTCCATTTGTAGTAGCCCCACAAAAAATAAAATACCTAGGAATTAAATTAACCAAAAAGTGAAGGACCTCTATGATGAAAACTTTAAACTCTTGAAAAAGGAAATCAACACAGAACTTAAAAAATGGCAAAGCCTCCCATGCTCCTGGATTGGAAAGATTATCGTGAAAATGGCAATAATTCCCAAGGCTATCTACAAATTCAACGCGATACCTATCAAAATTCCAATCTAATTCTTGAAGACAATAGAAGAGGCAATCCAAAAATTCATATGGAACAACAAAATACCCCGAATAGCAAAAACGCTCCTTAACGGAAAGAACACTGCTGGAGGAATATCAATACCAAATTTCAAACTCTACTATAAAGCCATAGTAATCAAAACAGCCTGGTATTGGCATAAGAACAGACCTCAGGACCAATGGAATAGAATTGAAAACCCAGAAATGAACCTACGGACCTAGAGCCATCTAATCTTCGATAAGGGAGCTAAAACAATACAATGAAAGAAAGACAGCCTCTTCAGTAAATGGTGCTGGCAAAATTGGTTAACTGCTTGTAGAAAACTAAAGCTAGATCCTTATATATCACCCTGCACCAGAATCAACTCCAAATGGATCAAAGACCTCGAAGTCAAAGCACACACTCTGAAAACATTACAGGATGGAATTGGATAAACCCTAGGTCTCCTTGGCTCAGGTCGAAATTTTCTGAATAGACACCCGGAAACACAGCAAATCAAAGAAAGTTTGAACAAATCGGATTGCATAAAGTAGCAGAGCTTCTGCATGGCAAAGGACATAGCTAGGAAGATCAATAGAAAGCCCACGGATTGGGAGAAGATCTTTACTAGCCATACAACGGACAAGGGTCTCATATCTAAAATATACTTGGAACTCACAAAATTAAACCCCCAAAAACAGATCCTCAAAGAAACAACTGCCCAATACATAAGTGGGCTAAAGACGTAAAGAGAAACTTCTCTGAAGAAGAAAGAAGGATGGCCAATAGACACATGAAGAAATGCTCAACATCCCTAGCCATAAAAGAAATGCAAATCAAAACAACATTTAGATATCACCTCACTCCAGTTGGAATGGCAAAAATCACGAAGTCTAACAACAACAGGTGCTGGAGAGTATGTGGACCGAAGGGAACCTTACTTCATTGTTGATGAGTATGTAAACATGTTCAACCACTTTGGAAAGCAGTATGGAGGTTCCTCAAAAGAATTCACATAGAGCTCCCCTGTGACCCAGCAATCCCACTTTTTGGCATTTACCCAAATATTTACAAAGAAGACCACACTAAAGCTACCAGCACAACTATGTTTATTGCAGCATTATTTACCATAGTTAAGATATGGAACCAACCCAGATGCCCTTCAGTAGATGAATGGATCAAGAAAATGTGGTATATATACCCAATGGAATTCTATGCCTCCATCAGAAAGAATGAAATTGCCCCAATTGTTAGGAAATGGAAAAACTTGGAAAAAATTATGTTAAGTGAAGTAAGCAAGGCCCAAAAAACACAGGTCCCATGGTTTCCCTTATTTGCAATATCTAGTATATGTATGAGCCAAGCCGAAAAGGTCAGATAATGTGATGTTAGGAAAATGAACCCTTAGATATGTATTTTAATGTTTTTTTTTCTTTCATGCATGTGTTTCTAACACATTTATAAGATTATTTCTTTCACTATATTTGATGTGAGTATAACTTGTGGAGTAGAAGGGGAAAAACAAGTTGTTTAAGGATTCAGGTGTACCTGTTGCAACAATGAGAAGTACAAATTTTCATGTCAAAAACGAGCTTTACAATGTTGGTGGGGGTTGAGGGGGGGAAGGATTGAATGCGGGGGAGGGGGGAGGCTGGGAAGAGAGGTGAAGTGTAAACAAAGGAGTAGGCTGCAATGCTTGGTAAGTAATGTATGCATTATCCTGCCAATGTAATTGTAACCCCTCTGTACAGTATGTTCACAAATAAAATAAAATAAAAAATAAATAAAAAGAAACACCAATTTTGTACTTGAACACTATTTTAAGGCAAGCATCAACCAGAGTCCTGTAGTTGCATAATCAAAATGGCTGCAGATAAAATCTAGTTAAACAGATATAATCTATTCAACATCAAACAACTTTGTATTAATTGGCTACAAACAGCAAAAAAGGATTTGGCAAAGCAGAAATTATTAGCTTTAGGAAGAAATGTGGGGACCAATAGGTCTAGAGGGATGTGGAGAGGTAAAAGGAGAGTAAATTTAACCAAGTCCTAATCTTAGAAAGGGAAATGTATTGGACAGAATGATAGGAAAGAGATTAAAAAATAAACAAGTAAATTGGAAAAACAAAAATTAAATTTAAGAAGTGAAACACTTAAGAATTATGGAACTTTAAAGAAATGATATCGAGAGAAGAAAAGGATAGGATGACAGTAGAGAAGGGATAGAAAGGAAACATGAAAATTTAAAAATTAAAAAAAATTAAATTAGTTATCTGATAATTATGTAGGTTTAAAGAGATAATACTGCTCTTAAAGAAGTTAAGCCTAAGAAGTTGTGAATTGAGTAATAAATTTCTGGATTAAGTATGTACACAATGGGGGATAAGGTCTAATCATTGATGATAGGTATATGTCTGGGGATGAGAAGAACAGCAATTAAGTCATGCAAAAAAAAAGTAAGAGAAAAAATGAAAACAATAAAAAAGGACCAAAAGGTCAAAAGAGATTAAACAAACACACACATACATACATACATACACACACACACACACACACACACACACACACACACACACACACACACACACACACACACACACCAATAATAAAAATTATGACAAAAAAAGATCAACAGAAAACACTTTAAAAAATAAAAGTTAAAAAAAAGTTTCAAAAAAGAGTTCCTTGATTTTTTTTTGGGGGGGGGGGTGTGAATGGGAAGACGTGTATCTCCTCTGTGTCCATAACCAGTTTCTTGGTGGATTCTCTGGTCTGCTTGTGAAGTTTGGTTTTCCTATGGCTTGATTGGTTTCTTAAGTCTGTTTGGGCAGGCAGAAACTGCTCTGTGTTAGGCATGATTTTGTGATCCTCTTCCCAGGCTAGTTCAGTGGGAGGGAGATCTACTTTGAGTATCACAAAAGAGAGAGATGGCTGTTTCCTCTAGTAGGGAGATGCTGTGATGAGACTAGGTTCTGGGTAGGGTTGAGTCCTTTCAGCAAACAGTAGCTTTTCCCTGAGGTGCTAGCTCCTCACAGAGCCCAGCTTCGAGCCTTTCTTGGGGTTTATGTTTGCTGAATTTCAATTGTTTGTCTAGGCCGCTGTAGGGAATGGCAGCCTCTGGCTGACATCATAAACCTATTGTGACCTATTGTGTCATCATAAACCTATTGTGACTTCATCACCATTATGGCATCACCAACTAATTATACCATCAAAATATTATTATAACTTGATATTGTGATGTCATATTGCCATTGTAATATCACTGTCCCATTGGGTTTTTAAAACCTATTATGACTATAACATTTTACAAAACTTGTGGCCTTTGAGAATACTAACTTGTGAACTTGTATACTTATGATGCATAAAACACAAGACAATCCAATGAGGCACATTGAAGATAACTTTATTTACACTAGAAATGGGCCTGCATTTACCTTGTCCTGGGCTGTACACTCTGTGACAGACCAGGCCCAACCACCAAATCTCAGATGTCGAATGGGTAGCCCAGCACATAGTTAATTGGTTTACAAACCACCAACCCCCCAAATTATCATCTCCATACTCCAAACTTCAATAGGTAAGGCTTTTTCCTTTTCCCTTTCCCCCTCCCTCTTTATAGATCTTTCCTTCCTTTCCCTTTTTTCCTTCCATCACTCCCTTCTTCTCTTTAGGCCTCTCCACTATCCACAGGCCTCCACTTCTCTGGCCTGGTGGCCAATCGACACCCTTCCCCTCCTGTTCTCCCTCAAATTCCTCTTCTCCCACGTCTTTCCCCAACTGCTGTCTCACCACTTCCTTCCTTCCAGGTCTTCCATTGATTTTCTTCAATTGCATTGCTCAGACCATACAGCCTATATATAGGTTGAACCCCTCCATCACTCAAGTGGGTCTTCTGCCAAACAGTTTTGAACCATCACTTCACAAACTGCCCGTTCCCCAATCCCTTCTTCACAGCTCATCATGTGAGGATGACATCCTACTCCCTCCAACAGCATATACCCTGCCCACTTGGGTGGCATGCCCCATGCATTCCAGTGGCCCAGGTCATGGGGCCACATTGATTAGTGGACCCTGCTCATTATTAGGAAGATGCTGCTTTATACATCAACCACTGCTTTTCATGTCCAATCAATTCCTTGATTCCTTCTTACCAAATCCTAAAAATTCCCTTCTCTCCACCCAATGAACAGGCTTAAAAGGTAAATTTAATAGAAAAAAATAAATTATAGAAACATACTAGTTAGCCCTAATTAACACTTAGTAAGTCTTATTCTTAAAGGATTCTCTGTCTCTGAATAGTCCATCTTGCAGCCTACTCTGTATATTGGTCCACTACCTATTCCACTTGAGACTGATGGATCCACTGCTGTTTTCCTGCTAATTTAATAGCTGACAGTGAAGATAGCACCACCAAGTAAGGTCCTTGCCACTTCTGTACCAATTTAGGACCATGATGCATTTTACCCACTCCAGTGGTCCAAGCAAGAAAGAGTGGGTGGAGTTTCTTTTTTTTCTTTTTTCAACTCCATTTCTTAGTTTATTTCACTTACCTGTGGTCTAGTTTTTGAATTTATTTCTGAAGTGAGACTTGCTATAGAATAAACTAAATTTCTCTCCCCAAAGAAATTTTCCTTCCAACTGGATTTAATTTCTTAATTGATATTTGAAATTTTTATTTTCATCCTGATTATTTTTAAATACTTTTTATAGTTATTATCTTTAAGTAGTTGTACAAAGAAGTTCCCATTCTACAAAACAGTACACAAATACAAGGTGTCTGACAACATTGTCACCTATCCTTTGTAACCTTTCCCTTCTCGCATCGTTTTTGTAAAAATTGAGATAGGTGATTACATATATTTCACATATTTCACAGTATTGTGGACTTGTGATATTTAGTTAAAGTCACAACCACATTTTAACCTTGACAAGGCACATTATTGTTATGATGGTCTAAAGTATGTTAGTTCTATGAGCTTTGACAATCCAAATTATTTTTCCCACCTCTAGTGATGTTTACATTTTTTTCCTTTTGCTTAATGTAGGCTATTCCCTCTTTCCCTGTTTCCCTCTCATTCCTCCTTTCCCATCAGTATTTGGGTTGCTTAGTTATTTTTCTTCTATGTCCAGTGCAGCTCATGGACCCCTTTTTGTATGTTGTTCCATTTCTCACTTATTGTGTTCCTCCTCCTGGCTTCCCTCCATTGCGTGCATATTTCTACCATCTACATGGTCAAGAACATGGAGTCATTAATGGTGATAAAACAAAATTAGTGGCTGTCCTTTGTTTCTCGAGTCCTGTTTACTTTGTCATAACTTCTTGCATTTTGCTTTAGCATTCACGTATCAGGTAGACACTGTCCCGTTTGTCTCATTGTTCATGGCTTACATCAATCGAATAATTTGGTCTAGTTCTATCCATTTCCCTGCAAATACCATCATTTTGTCCTTTTTAATGGCTTCATGGTATTCCGTTGTATATAGGTCCCACAATTTTTGGATCCGCTTATCACTTATTGCTCATGTGGGTGGTTTCAAATCTTGGCTATTGTGAACAGTGCTGCAATAATCATAGATGTGTGTGTGTTCCTGTTGTTCAGAGTAGATGCCTAGGAGTAGTATGGACAGTTCATAAGAGAAGTCGATATTTAGCTTTCATATGTACCTTCAGACTGCTTTCCAAAATGGTTGTATTAGTATACATTCCCACTAGCAATGCAGTAATCTTTCTTTCTTTGTATCCCTTCCAGCATTTGTCATTGGGTGAATTTAGGATGTGGGCCATTCTGACTGGGGTAAGGTGCTATCTCAGAGTTGATTTTATTTGCCTTTCCTTACAGCCAGGGATAATGAACATTTCCTCATGGCTTCTTTACCGTTTTTATCTCTTCTTCTGAGAAGTCTCTCTTTAGCTCCCTTGACCACATCAAGATTGGTTTGTTATGTTTGTGAAGGGTTAGTTTATTGAGTTCACCATATGTAATGGATATTAGACCCTTGTATGATACATTGCTAGTAAATATTTTTCCCATTTCTTCCCATTTCCTGGTATTCTCTATGATTCCTTTTTTTAGGCTTTTATAGTTTTCATGAAATAGACCCTTTACATCTTTGGTTAGGTTAATTCCTAGATACTTTTTTTAGGTTATTGTGAATGGAGTTGTTTCCTTGATTTCCCTTCTTACTTGTACATTGTTGACATACAGAAAGGCGACTGATTTTTGTGGGTTAATTTTGTATCCTGCTACTTAGCCAAATTGGTTTATAAGCTCTAAGAGTTTGGGGATGGAGCTTTAGGGATCGTTATCTTATAAAATATTGCTATCTACATAAAGAGATAGTTGATCTTCTTCCTGTCCTATGTGGATCCATTTAATGTCTTTTTCTTGCCTTATTGCTCTGGCTAAGAATTCCAGATCTACATTGAAGAAGAGTGGAGAGAGTGGGCATCCTTGCCTTGTTCTTGTTTTTAGGGGAATTGGTTGTAGGTTTTTCCAATTAAGTATAATATTGGACTTTCATCTGCCATGTAAGGCTTTTATTATCTTATGAAATGTTCCTTCTATTCATATTTTTCTAGAGCTTATGAATGAGTGCTGAATTTTATCAAAAGCCTTTTCTGCATCAATGGAGATAATCATGTGGTTCTTGACCTTGAATCTGTTGAGGTTATGGATTACATTTATTGTCTTACATATGTTAAACCATCCCTGAATCTCTGGCATGAAGCCTACTTGGTCATAATGTATGATTTTTTCAATATATTTCTGGATTCTGTTGGCGGCAATTTTATTGAGCATCTGTCTTAATCAAAGAGGTTGCTGTGTAGTTCTTATTTTGTTTGGTCTTTGCCTGGTTTGGGGATGAATGTGATATTGGCTTCTTAGAATTAGTTTGGGATTACTCCCTCTGTTTCTATTTCTCTGAAGAGCTTGATGGTTGTGGGTATTAGTTCCTCTTTAAAGGCCTTTTACAATTCTGTAGTGAATCCATCAGATCCTGGGCTTTTCTTGTTGGAAGATTTCTGATTATCTCTACTATCTCATTGTACGTTATTGAAATGTTTAATTGATTTATTTCTTCTTAGTTCTGTTTAGGCAATTTGTATTTCTTTTTTTATCAGGCAGGAAAATAATTTTATTTACTGAACTGCTGCCCACACCATGCATGGTGGAGACACATGACTGAAAAGAAAGGGGGGTGACCCACCTCTGGCCAGGACTTATGTAGGCCAGGGACAGGAAGGGATGTGTCCAGGTGGGGAAAAGGTATGGCCACACTGGATCTGAATGTGACCTCAGGGTCTGGGACCCTCCTAAGGTCAGATGGGACTCTAGTGACCAGAGGTGGCCCAGGATGTGACCTAGCAGGAAGGGAAGGGAACTGCTTCTGGGTCTGCCAGTTACCTATGTAACAGATATTGGGTGGAAACTTAGCCAAGAAGTGGGGAGGTGTCCCTCTTCAAACCTTACATCCCAGCCTATTGATAATTATGAAAAAGGTAGAAGATTCTCTCTAGCTACTTCCTCTTTGCAAGCGGTGTCATCAGTAGGCATAAAAGGCTGAGATGTGATCCCCTGTGGGAGAAGACAGCAAGAAACAGTTGTCACTTGGGCAATGAGTCCTTAGATGAAGTCTGGAGGAGGCAAGTCTCTTGGACGAAGTATGGCGATGTCTCATGAGGCATTGAGGGACTGAAAAAATACTAGAGAGAAAATAAATGGCAAGAGGAAGGACTTGGGGCTGAAAATGATGGTAGAAATTTCCCTAGCTACTTCTGACATCTGCCAACTAGGTAGAGAAGAAGTCAAGTGACAAAGGCAAGAAGATAAATTCCTGTCCAGTTGAAAGGTAGAGATATATGGACATTAGATGGGCAGTCTTCTTTCTTCTATTGACCTCCTGGCTCTGCTTTGTCTTGAAAGGGGAGGCAGAAAATGGCTGATGTGATATCATCTCCTCTTACTCCTCTTTATGTTCCCTTGTTCCCCAGACTGGCTGACTCTAGGTGCTCATTGCTGGGATGGTTTGTCCCAGATGGTATTCAAGGAAGTTGAACTCAAGGCCTGGGCACTGTCCCTGAGCACTTCTGCTGAAGGCTAGCATTCTTCCATTTTGAGTTATAGAAACACTTGCAGTGTTTTCTGGTTAGAGATAAGAGGTTCGAGCTTCCAGACTGCCTCTTTGCAGGTTAGTTGTCAGATGGATTCTTAGGGATTTTTCAGCCCAGGCTGGCTTTGAATTGCAATCTTTACCACAAAAGCCTTTTGTTATTTCCCATTATAGCAAGAAGGAGATCAAATAGAATAAGTAGAGCTTACCTGGTCCTTATTAAGAACTGACCAACAAATATTCTGCAATTACAAAATTGTTAGATGGGAGAATCTTAGCACACATTTACTAATATGCTTGCTTTGCATGCATGAGGCCCTGGGTTCAATTCCTCAGCACCACATAAGCCAAAAGAAAAAAGCCAGAAGTGGCTCTGTGGCTCAAGTGGTAGAGCACTAGCCTTGAGCTCAAGAGTTGAGGGACAGCACCCAGGGCCAGAGTTCAGGCCCCACAATCGCACCCCCCCCCCAAAAAAAAGTGTCATGTAGTCAGTTCTAGATTATACAACACAAAACCAAAAAGGCAAAACTCAAAACCTAAAATTTTTGACAACAATGTTTAGACATCTTTGCTAACAAAGCACATCAGACGGTTGGGCCTCAGTTACCAGGGTCTGTGAAAAGAGCACCTTGTTAGCAAGACACAATTGAATAGATGGATGGAGGAGAAGTAAGCTTGGTGGAAGTGTCAGGATTGGAGGGGGCCAAAAGTTTAACCCATTATTTGGCCCAGATGGCGAACTCAAGATGGCAAATTTCTAAAAA
Organism: Dipodomys merriami; assembly: GCF_024711535.1. Classification (NCBI taxonomy): domain Eukaryota; kingdom Metazoa; phylum Chordata; class Mammalia; order Rodentia; family Heteromyidae; genus Dipodomys; species Dipodomys merriami. The sequence continues at coordinate 3,100,045 of NW_027202538.1, read as the reverse complement.
AATGAAAAGAAAGCATGAACAAAAAATCAAGCCTTGTTTGTCTAGCCTTTTAGAGGGAATCTAGAGGGGATTCCTTGAACCTAGCCCATGTCACACTCTTCAGGGCACAATACAAATAATTGTAGAAAAGAAAGGGAGGGATATAGAAAGTTGGACATGAATAGCAGAGAGCAAAGAGAACCTGATAGTAAGCAGACTTCTGACCATGTACCATTGCAGAGGCAAAAATTGTCTAAATCTGACAACAACATAAAAATATTAGGTGCTCTGCTACCCAGGGAGCACAAAAGGCATCTCAGAAGTGTTTCACAGCTCAGGCATGACTCTCAACACCCCATTAAATGTGTAGGATAGTCAGTCTGGTGAGTGAAGGAGAGATGACAAGGCAGAAGCAGTGTCCCGACTTCTCCCATAGCCCACTAGAGATTAATGGCCATGCCCACAAAACCACGTATCCTTGGCTTCGGAGGTGACCAGCCTTTTGGCTAAAGGCCATAGGAGCTCTGTGGTGTGGTGCCACATCTGAACAGAGATTGAGCAACATAGAGCCATAGAGAGTAATTTCACTCACCAGAGTAGAGAAGTGGTGTGGACGTGGATGTGAAGGCCAGCAATGGTATTGGTGAAAAGTCTCACGTGGTGTCTCAAGGCAGTTTGGTTCACGGAAAGGGGGTGGTTAGGAAATTCTAACATTTCCAAATCAAAAACCCTATCCAAGTCATGGTCCCATATGTAAATTATATTAAAAAGGTAGGTTTCATTCGGTAGCCTATGAAGAGAATGACACACACTATTAAGGTAAGAAAAGACGTTTATTTACTGAACTGCTGGCCCCACCATGCATGGTGGAGAAGCATGGCTGAAAAGAAAAGGGGGGATAGAAATTTCTATTTCTGTAGAAATTCATCCATCTCTGCTAGGTTTTCCTTCCTTTGTGAGTAGAGTCTGGAATTATTTCTTTATGATTGAATGTCTTGGATGTTTGTTGTAATTTTCCCTGTGGTATCTCTGATATTATTGATTTGGGTCTCCTCTCTTATTTTGTTAGTTACTCTTGCCAGTGGTCTGTCAGATTTATTGATTTTTTTCTTAAAAACAGCTTTTTAAAAATAATCTTATTTATAATTTTCTCAGTCTCTATCTCATTAATTTCAGCTCTTATTTCGATTATCTCTTTCTCCCGAGCAACTTTAGGTTCAATTTTTTCTTTTTTCTCTAGCAGTTTTGTTTGCTTCATAAGATTGTTTACTTGGTCTCTGTTTTCTTGATATGTGCACTGAGAACGATAAATTTGCCCCTCAGGACTGCTTTCGCTGGGTCCCATAGGTTTCTTTGTGATGATTCTTCATTTTCACTGAATTGTAGGAACTTTTTAATTTCTTCTTTAATTTCTTCTGTAACCCATGTATTGTTCAACTGAGTGCTGTTTAATTTCCAAGTGTTTAAGTTTTTCCTACTTTATGCCTTGTTACTGAGAACTAGTTTGATTCCACTATGGTCAGATTATGTCGATCCTCTTGTATTTGCTTAAATTCCTTGTATTAACTAAGAAATGATCTATTGTAGAAAAAGTTAGGGGGTTGGCAAGAGTAAGACTCTGCTGGTGTGAATGTCTGTAATTCTAGCTGCTCAGGAGGCTCAGATCTGTGTATTCAGGTTCAAAGCCAGCCCAGGCAGGAAAGTTCATGAAGCTTTTCTGGGGTTGTTCAGCACCAAACCCTGCCTCATGTTTGGGTTTGTTCACCAACTTTGCCACCATGGGCTCGGCTGGGCTGCTTATGCAAGCCGGTATGGAGAGGTCCTCCACCCCACCAGGAGTCAGGTGTTAACCAGTGCTGTTGCCTCAGGTTGGGCTGGGCTGCTTATTTGGGCCAGTATGGAGAGGCACAAAGCGCCATGGGTCTGGAGTTGTTCACTGCAACTGTCCCTGCCCCAGCGACTGCTGCCACCCCAGGATGGTCTGGACTGTTCCTGTGAGCTAGAGCCAAGAAACATTGTGCCCAGAGTCTGAGTGGTTTGCCACTATTGTCAGCTGCTGCTCCAGGTTAGGCTAGGCTGTTTACACCAGCAGGACAGAGGTCCCACGCTGTGAGTATAGGGTCGTCCGCCACCGCTGACAGCTGCTGCTGCTCCAGATTGGGTGGTGCTGATTACAACAGCCACGCAGAGGCGCCATGCCAGGGAGGTTGAGGGGAGTCTTCATGCCAGCTCTGCCTTCTGAGATTTGTTTGTATTCACTGGGTTGGTCCCAGCTCGTGGGAGTCTTCTGGGAGTCTTGGAATGCTTGTGGGTATGTGGTCCTCCGAGGGTCCAGAGATAGACCACTTAAGCAGCCTGGCAAGATGCTCCACCACTTAAGCTGCTCAGCGTGGAGCCCCATCACAATGAAGGGGTGGCTGAAGGTTATTTCCACTTTACTGTGTGTGTAGGTTTTTCCCTTTTCTTTTTTCACTAACTGTACCTCTCTGAGTAATCTCCTTTTTTGTGGGTCACTTGGAGAAACTGAGCATTGAAATATAAACTGTATTTGGTTGGAGAGAGCTGTGGTGTTTACCTGCTGTTCCATCACCATCTTGGCCCCTCCCCTTCAGGTGGAGTTTTTCTTAGGTGGACCGTGGGCCTTAGTTACCAAAGGACAGGTACATAAAAGAATATGTTGTAAAGCCTGCAGATTGTACTTAGACATTTCTGTTCATATAGCCTTCCCAAATTTAGGAACCAAAGGGGTTGGTCTACCCTAAAGTATTTCAAAGGGATTAAATCCTTTAACATAAGGGTTACATCTTGCTCGAAGGAGAGCAAAGTGGAGGAGGCTAACCTAGCCATGGACAGTCTCTGTATTTAATTTAGTTAATTTCCTTTAAGGTTATATTCATTCTTTCAAATGCCTTGAACTCTGAGGTCTATAAATGGATTGTAACTTCCAATTTATTCCTTGAGCCCCACTGGTTTTTGAACAGTTTTATGCAGTTGCCTGGACAAATTTACCAGGGTGCAAATATCTACACAAAAACTGAAAGAAAGCTTGAGCCTGTTTACATTTTTCACAAGTCCAGTGTCAACATTGCCCACATATTACCACTGTTTTTGTTTCTTCCCTTAATCCTAACGACTAGTAACTCTAGAGACACCACTGGTTTTAGAGGGGTCTCCCAAGCTACCTGATCAGCTCAGATATTTCCCTGTATCTTACGGTCTCTAGGATCTTTAACTCCTGTATAGTACTCTGAACCTTGGAGATTTCTTCCATATTATTCTCCTCCTTTTCTCTCAAACTTGCTTTCATGATCCCACTCTCCTTCTCAATGAGCTCCTTAACCTGCAAGTGTTTTGGCAGGGTCACAGGAGAGTTCCTTTGACTGGCCAACTGCTGCTCCTTCTCACAAATGTGATGTCACAATGGGTTTGTGATGTCACAGTGGTGATGAGGTCACAATGGGTTAGTTATGTCACGAGTTTGTAATATCACAATTATTTGTCCAATTTCAATTGCTCCTAGTTCACCATGAGGACACTGTAATAACCATCAGTGCCCGTATAATCCATGGGAACAGATAGTCATCTTGGTTTCTTGGTCTGGACCACCAGAGAGAGGGGTGTATGCCGCTGAAAGGGGCGGGACATGATGTTGAAGGAGATAGGATGTCAAGCCCCACATGGTGAGCTGCCAAGAAGTGATTGGGTATGGACATTTGGGAAGTGATGATTGAAAACTCTTATGTAGGAAACATATTGCAGTGGGGGAAGGGTATGGCCTATATATAGGCTGCATGTTCAAAGCAACAGAAGGGGAGAGAAAAAGGGGAAAGGCCTGGAAGGAAAGAAGTGATGAGACTGCAGGAGGGTAAAGACCTGGGAGGAGAGGAAATTGAGCGAGAGCAGGAGCTGAAGGATGGCACCTGGTCACCTGGATATGGCAGGGCAGGCCTGTCAAGAGTAGAACAGCCTGAAGAGAAGAAGGGAATGCTGGAAGGAAAAAAATAAGACCTGAAATGTAGGACATGTCTGTAATGAAGGAGGATGAAGAAAACCCTTTTCCTTTGAAATATGGAGCTTTGGAGATCATTATTTTTGGGTTTGGTTGTTTGAAGACCAGTTACCAAATGGATGGGCTGCTCTGTGGAGTTCTCAGGGTTCATGGTTGAGGCTGAATTTAGCTCTGGGCATCCAGCCCAGGTCAAGGTAGTCGCTTGTTACAAAATTTATGAGGACAAGACAGGTTTGTGATGTTACATTGCATTAATGATATCACAATGTCAATATGAGGTCAACAAGGGATTGTAATTTCACAATGGTATTGTGGTCACAATGGGTTTCTGAAATAAAACTATATGCCAATTTGAAATAGAATGAAATCACAGAATAGGCAATCACATTGTCTGTAGGACCTCAAAATGAATATGTGATGTCATAATGCTATGATGTCATTGTCATTTTGGGATATCACAATGGGCTGATGGTATCCTAACAACAATGTGATCTCACTCTGGGGATGATGTCACAAAGCGTTTGTAATGGTACAATTGCATGCCTGATGTCAGTTGTCCTTTTTCAGAAGTGCTAAGAGGTTGCAACAGATTTGAGATATCACAAGGTGATTGTGATATCACTGTGGATATGTGATGTCACAATGGGTTTGTGATGTCACAGTGGTGATAAGGTCACACTTGGATAGTGATGTCACAATGAATTTGTAATATCACCATTACATATCTAAATTCATTCTACTAAATCACAATGAAGATATGAGTTTACATAAGGAGCAAAAGTCAGAAAGGCCATGGGCTTTGTAAAATATTATGCGGACATAATAGATTGGTGAAAATGCAATAGGGCAGAGATATCCCATTGGCAATGTGATGTTACCATTACATGAGATAGTATTGTTTTGAAGTCACAAATAGTTGGTAATGCTATACAGCTGATGAGGTCACATAGATTTGTGATTTCACAATGGGATGGTGATGTCACAATCTCATGCCAGGTCTCTAATTAACAATAAATCTATAAGTTCACAAGGGATAATGTATCCAAAGGCATATGTTGGCACAAGTGGAATGACTATTAACAGTTTTGTGATGTCAAAATGTGACTCAGTGGTTATGACATCTGGCAGTGTGATGTCACAGTGGTCGTGATGACACAGTGGATTTCTGATGTCATACCTGAAGTATTATGAGTTAAACAATTTATGAACTTAGAGAGGCCAGAGATCACACTGGCAGCATGTCAAAACATTTATGAGGATAAGAGAGACAGTGGGTTAGTGATATCATAATGGAAATGTGATGTCATCAAGGTATTGTGATGCCATAATGGTTATGTGTTCACAATCTATTTCTGATAACACACCTGCCACATTTGAAATAGAAGGAAATCACAGAATAGACATTCCATTTTATCTGTGACATCACAATGACCATGTGATGTCATAATTCTATGATGTCATTGTTGTTTTATGATGTCACGATGGGCTGATGTTGTCATAATGACAATGTGATGTTACACTGGTGATGATGTCACAAAGGTTTTGAGATGTTAAAATGGCATGTCTGATCTCAATTGTCATTAGCTCAAAATGAGGATTTGGGTACACAAAGATCCTGTGATGACACAAAGGCCATGCTTTCTTTCAAAGCTTCTTAGTTCATAAAAGGATTGGGATGTCACTATGTGAGCATGGCGACACAATGGCAATGTGATATCACAATGAGTTTGTGATGTCACCACGGTGATGAGGTCACAATGGGTTAATGATGTCTCATCAAGTTTGTAATATAACAATGACATACAATTTCAATTTCTTCTAATTCACTATGATGATACTGTAATAACCAGTGAGGCCAGAATTACCTGTGGGAGCTGATAATCATTGTAAATTCTTGGCCTGGCCCACCGGATAGTGTGGGGAATACCGCCAAATGTGGAGGTGTCTAGCCTCACATGGTGAGCTGTCAAGAAGTAATTGAATATTGGACAGTTTGGGAAGTGACGGTTGAAAACTCTTAGGCAGAAGACACATTGGAGTGAGGAAGGGTACAACCTATATATAAGTTGCATTTTCAGAGCATTGGAAGGGGACATAAAAATGAGAGCTACCCAGATGGAAGAAAGTGGTGAGACAGCAGGAAGGGAAAAACTTGAGAAGAGAGGAAGTTGAGGGAGAGCAGAAGGTTAGCAAGTGGTCACTGGGGCAGAGTAGGGCAGGCCTATGGAGACTGGAGAGGCCTGAAGGAAGTAGTGGAAGGGAAATAGGGAAAGACCAGGAAGGAAGGACAAGTCTGTAGCGAAAGAGGGAGGAATGGAAAAGTAAAAAGCCTTGCCCATTGAGGTTTGGAGCTTTGGATATCATAATTTTTTGGCTGGTGGTTTGCAGACCAATTAAGAAAGGGTGGGGCTGCCCATTGAAGTTCTGAGGTTTGGTGGTCAAGGCTGCTCTTTGACCTGGGTATCCAGTCCAGGATAAAGTAATCACAGTCCCTTTTCTAGTGTAAATTGGTTTATTATATTAAATGTGACTTGATGGTTTGTCTCTTTGCCTTAGAAGTTATAAGTACACGAGTTCACAGAAAGAGCTTGAAGTCTCAAAGGCCATGAATTTTCTAAGATGTGATGTGGCCATATAGGTTTGTAAAAACACAATGGGACAGTGATATCACAATGGCAATACCACAATATCATGTCAAAATAATGCTTTGATACTACAATTAGTTGTTGATGCCATTCTCGTGATGAGGTCACAATAAGTTTGTGATGTCACAATGGGTTCATGATGTCAGAGTGGCATGGCAGATCTCAATTGTCATTAATTGGTAATGAATATATGATTTCACAAAGGGACTGTAATGTCTCCAAAGGCATGTGTTGTCACAAATGTGATGCCGTTCTAACAGGTTTGTGATGTCACAATGTGACACAATACTCATGATATCTGGCAGTATGATGTCACAGGGGATTTCTGATATCACATGTCATACCAGAAATATGAGATTGAAAACAGATTATGAGCTCACAAAGGGCTTAACATATGACAATGGCAGCATGTCACAAAATTTATAAGGACTGGTTTGTGATGGCTCAGCAGATTAATGATGTCACAAAAGATTGTGATATCACAATGGTTATATGGTCAAAATGGGTTTCTGAAATAGAATGAATTCAGAGAATAGGCCTTCACACTGTTATGACTATGACGTAACCATGTCATTGTGATTTATCATGCTATGATACCATTGTTGTTTGGTGATGTCACAATGAGCTGAAGGTGTCATAATGACAATTTGATGTCACTGCTTATTTATGATGTTACAATGGTTATGAGGTCACATTATGTTTCTGATATCAACACACATATCAAATTTGAAAAGGAATGAAAAAGCCGGGTGCCAGTGGCTCACGACTGTAATCCAAGCTACTCAGGAGGCTGAGATCTAAGGATTGCACTTCAAAGCCACCTCACTCAGGAAAGTCCATGAGACTATTTCCAATAAAAACCATTAGAAAACCAGAAGTGCTGCTGTGGCTGCAGCGATAGAGTGTGTGCCTTGAGCTGAAGAGCAGGGACAGAACCCAAACCCAGAGTTCAAGCCTGACTACCGACAAAAAAAATTAAAAACAGTCCTTCACAATCTGTCTATGACATCAAAATGACAATGTGATCTCATAGTGCTATCTTGTCGTAGTTTTTTGATGTCAAAAGTATTTGATCCTGTCATAATGAGAATGTTATGTCACACTGGTGATGTCACAAAGAGTTCATGATGTTACAATGGCATGTCTGATATCAATTGTCAGTTCATAATCAGGGTATAGTTACACAAAGGGACTTTGATGTCACAAAGGCCATGTGTTTTTTCAAATGTGCTGAGAGGTCCAAATAGGTTTGGGATGTCACAATGTGATAGTGATGTCAAATGGCAATGAAAGCTTACAATGGGTTTATGATGTCACATTGGGGATGAAATCAACGTTTTGTGAAGTCACATCTCATACTCAAATGTCCAATTTCAGTTGTTACTATTTCACAATGAGGATATGAGTTCACAGAAGAAGACTGACATATAAAAGGCCATGAATTTCCTAAAATGCTATGAAGACATACTAGGTTTTTGAAAAAACATTGGAACAGTAATATCACTATGGCAATGGGATGTTGCAATATGATGACTTCATAAAGTTTAGTTACCACAATTGGTGATGCCATACTGGTGATGAGTTTACAAGAGGTGTGTAATGTCACAATGGGTTGGTGACATCAAAATGACACATGTAATCTCAATTGTCAACTCACAATGAGTATATGGGCTCACAAAGGGACTGTGATGTCTCCGAAGACATGTGTTGTCTCAATAATGATGAAGTCCTAACAAGTGTATGTTGTCAGAATGTGACAAAATGCTCATAACATCTATCAGTGTGATGTCACCATGATCTATATATCACACTGGATTCGGGTATCACATTTCATGCCTGGATTGGATATGAGAGGATTGTAATTTCACAGTGGGTTAGTGATATCACTATGGAAATGTGGGGTCACAAAGGGATTGTGCTACCACAATGGCTATTAGATCACAATGTGTTTTTACTATAATAGATTTGTGCTGTCACAATTGGTTGGAAATGTCACAATGGCATGCCGATTCTCAAATGTCTTTAATTCACAATGAAGATATCAGTTCACAAGAGGACTGTGTTGTCTCCAAAGTCATGTGTTGAGACAAATGTTCTGAAGTCCTAACAGATTTGTGAGTTCACAATGTGACACCATGGTCTTGATGTCTATCAATGTGATGTCACAATGTTCATATTGTCAGAGTCAATTTCTGATATGAGATGTCATGTCTGAATTATGAGTTTGAAAACAGAATATAAACTTACTAAAGGCCTAAAATATCCTAATGGCAGCATATCACGTTATGACTAAAAGTTCATTGTCTTTGGAGCTTCAGATTCTTTCTTTGAAATTGTATCCTCATTTTGAACTAGTAGAAATTGAAATTGGACATGTCATTGTAATAATACAAACTCATAGTGACATCACAAAGTCATTGTGACCTCATCATCGCTGTGACATCACAAACCCATTTTGATATCACATTGCTGTTGTGCCTTCACAATCACATTGTGATATCACAAAGCAATTGTGGACTCTTAGAGCCTTTAAAATACACATGACCTCTGTGTCATCACAGACCCTTTTGTACCCATATCCTCATAGCGAACTAATGAAAATTGTGATCAAACATAGCATTGTAGGGTCACAAATACTTTGTGCAATAATTATGACTGTGAAATCACATTGTCATCATGACACCATCATCTCATTGTGACAACACCAAACCTCAATTACACCATACCATTTTTTTCTCTTTTTTCTTCTGTAAGTTATTTATTGTAAGTGTAGTGTACAGAGGGATTACAGTTACATGAGTAAGGTAATGAGTACATATCATATCAAACATTGCTGCCTTGACATCACGTTGTCACTTTAATGTCATAGACCCATTGTGAATGCCTATTCTTTTATTTCATTCTATTTCAAATGTGCCATGTGGGTTGATATCTGGAAACCATTGTGAACTCATAACGTTTGTGACATCAAAATCTCTTTGTCACAGCACTTTGCCTTTGTTATATCACTAACCCAATGTGACATCAAATACCTCTCCTGTCCTCATAACTTTTGTGAAATGCCATTGTGATATCTTAGGCCCTTTGTGAGTTGAAAATCTGTGTTCGACTTCATATTTCAAATATGACATATCTAAAATCCAATGTAACATCATGATATCACACTGCTGGACATCATAACCATTGTGTCACTTTGTGACATCTCAGATCTGTTAGTTCTTCACCTTGACTACATATATTTTGGTGACATCAGAATCCCTTCCCAAACTCATATACTCATGGTGAGTATATATATATACTCATGCCATTGTGACATCACCAACCCCTTGTTACATCTCAAATCTATTGTGACCTCCTCATCAGTATGGCATCACCAATTGTGAAATCAAAACATTATTATAACATGATGTTGAGACATCACATTGTCATTGTGAAATCACTGTTCCATTGGGTTTTCACATAGTATGACCACATACTATGAAGCTTCTTCTATCACCCGGTATCCTCATATTGAATTATGAGTAATTGAAATTGGATGTATCATTCTGATATTACTAACTGTGACATCACAAAACCACTGTGACATCAAAAACCCAATGGGACATCTCATTTTCATTGTGACATTATGGATCACATTGTGCCCTTTGAAACCTATTATGAACTCTTACCACTTTTGAAAACACACATGGCATCTGTGACATCACAGAACATTTTTTCTATCCATATCCTCATGGGGAACTAATGACTACTGACATTAGACATACCATTTAAAAATAAAAAAAATTCTTTCTGACATTATCATAATTGTGACATCATGTTGCCATTATGACACCATCAGCTCATTTTGACATGTAAAACTACAATGACATCATAGCATTGTAACATCTCATTGTCATTCTGATATGATAGTCACGTAGTGTTTGCCTATTATGTTATTTGATTCTATTTCTAATGTGGCATGTCGGTTGATATCAGAAACCCATTGTGAGTTCATGACCATTGTTATATCATGGTGCCTTAGTAGCATGATATTGCCATTGTGATGTCACTTTGCCAAATTGATGTCACAAAGGGATTCTGATGTGACAATGGTTATGACATCACAATGAGTTTCTGATATCAACCCACATGCCACATTTCAAATAAAATGAAATCACAGATTTGGCATTCATAATGTGACTATGATGTCACAATGACATAATGGCAAATGCTATAATGTCATTCTCATTTTGTGTTGTCACCATAAGCTAAAGATGTGATAACAACAATATGGTGTCACAATGGTTGTGATGTCACACAGGGTTTATAATGTTACAATGGTTATGAGGTCACAATGTGTTTCTGATATCAACTGATATGACACATTTGAAATAGAATGAAATCACAGGATATACACTCACAATGTGTCTATGACAGCAAAATGGCAATGCGATGTCATAATGCTATGATGTCACTGTAGCTTGGTGATGTCACAGTGAGCTGATGATATCATAACGGCAGTCTGATGATGTCACAAAGGGTTTGTGATGTCACAATGGCATGTCAGATCTTAGCTACCATTAGTTTATAATGAGGATATGAGAATGAAGTCACAATGACATACACAAATGAACTGTGATGACACAAAGGCCATGTTTTTTGTCAAAAATGCTAAGGTTCCTAACAGCTTTCATTTGCCAAAGTGTTAATGATATAAAAATGCGTAAGTGATGTCAAACTATTTAGTAATGTCACACCTTATTTCAAATTTCAATTGCTACAAGTTCACAATGATACAAGTTCAGAGAAAGAGCTTGATGTCCCAAAGGCCGTGCATTTTCTAAGATATGATGAGGTCATAATAGGTTTGTGAAAGCATGATGGTACAGTAATATCACAATTGCAATATGATGTCAAATTATAATGTCATAAGAGTGTTGTTATAATCACAATTAGTTAGTGATGCCATAATAGTGATGACTTAAAAATAGTTTTGTGATGTCGCAGTAGATTGGTGATGTTACAATGGCATTCGACCCCTCAATTGTCAATAACTCACAATGTGTATATGAGTTTAGAATGGGATTGTCAGCATTCCAAAGGCATTTGTTGGCACAAATGTGATGAAGTCGAATAGATTTGTGATGTGACAATGTTACACAATGGTCATTATATCTAGCAGTGTGATTTTACAATACTCATGATGTCACAGTATATTATTAATATTTTATGTCATACCTGAGATAATATGGGGTCAAAAATAGAATGAGCTCTCAATGGGCCTAACACAGTGGCAACATGTCACAAAACTTATGAGGACAGGACATGTTTGAGTTGTCACAGTTGTTCAGAGTTATCACAATGGCAAAGTTTTGTCACAAAGATTGTGATGTCACAATGGTTATGAAGTCAAAATGTGTTTTTGATATGAACCCACAGGCCACATTTGAAATATAATGAAATCACATAATAGGCATTCATAATGTAAATATAATGTCACAATGACAATGTGATGTCATATAGTATGATGTTATTATAGATTTGGGATATCATAATGACCTGATGTTGTCATAATGACAATGTGATGTCACACCTATGATTATATTGTAAATGTTTTGTGATATCACAATGGCATATCTGATCTCAATTGGCATTTACAATGAGGATATGGATATACAAAGGGAGTGTGGTGTCACAAGGCCATGTGTTTTTTCAAAGGTGCTAAAGATTACATAATGGGTTTGGGAGGTCTCAGGGTGATTGCAATGTCACAACAGCAATGTGATATCACAATGGCTTTGTGATGTCACATTGGTGAGGAGGTCACAATGGACAGGACAGGTTTGTGATGTCACAACAGGTAAATGATATCACAATGGCACTGTGATAACACAAAAGGATTTTCATGTCACAATGGCTTTGAGGTCACAATGGATTTCTGATGTCCACCAATATTTCTTGCTTCAAATAGAATGAAATCACAAAATAGGCATTCAAATTATGTCTATAATTTCACTATGACATATGCTGTCATAATACTATGATATTTAAGTTTGGTGATATCAAAATGGCATGTCTAATTTTATTGGTCATTAGATTACCATGAGGATCCCAAAGGTTGCTATGTGCTGAGTCCTCCAAAGGTGCATTATGCTGAGTCCATTACACAGGATTCTTTGTGATATTTTTTTAAAGTATTCTGTGTGCTGTCATCCAAAAGAGTGCTATGTTCTGAGTCCTTGAGAGGTAGGTATCCCTGAAAATCACACACACACACACACACACACACACACACACACACACACACACACACACACACACACACACACACTTACAGAGGGTAACCGTGCACCTACTTATTGTGTGGGGTGGATGGAGAAGAGTCTCTCTCAGCTGTTGGGCTGAGGGGGGAGGTTCGATGCCATGGGCAGCTTCTGGGGTTGGGAGGAAGCCCTGAGCTGAGGTGAGGCTGCTTCTGCCATGGCCTGTTAGCCTTAGGGAAGTCAGGGCACCACAAGGTCAGGGATGAGGGGCATGGTCGAGTGGGGAGGGGGCGTGACTGAGGAGATAACAGGACGTGGCCGAAGGGATACATATCTGCTGCAGCCAGGGGCACATGGGGGCTGGCTCACTTGTGCAGCGTGGGTGGGGCAGCCCAGAAGAGAAGTGGGGGGCAGAGAAAGACAGCAGAGAGAAGAGGCAGGCACAAGCACCAGGGGAAGCGGCATCAATTGCTGGCTTCTTCTGCTGTATGATCATGGGTCTGGGCCCAGAGCACAGAGCACACAAAGCCAGCAGGGCAGGCTCATCCCTCCCACAGGCCCTGGGAGGCTCAGAGGCAAAGTAGGTCCTGAGTCTGAGATTCCAGTGCCAGGAGCTCAGCTGGGCCTGGGGCTGGCTCAGCCCTGCCACTCACCTGCCTCTGTCCTGGCCCCCTTTCCTGCCCTCCCCGTGGCATCACGTTTCAAACATGGGCTGCTGGCTTGGACATGCAGCGCCTCTCAGAATCATCCAGTGATTTGCCCTAGGCCAGATTGTGGCCCTGACCACATCCTGGGCCCCCATCCTCTGTTCTCGCCTGAGCATCTGCCATGATGCTGCCATTGCTGCCCGCTGCACCCAGAATGGCAGCCTATAGCATCTCCCAGCAGCACACATGAGTGGCCTTCCAATAGGCCCGCACCTCATGACCTCTCCCAATCCCCCTTCCCCACCCCAACCCAGACCCGCGACTCCTGCTTCCCTTCTCACATCCCAACCTTGCCTCACCAGTGCCAGGGGCCAGCCCTGGCTCTGCCACAAATGCTCCCCAGGAGTGGGGGGTGGGGGAGTATGTGTCGACCCAAGGATCCCACCCCCATCCCTAGTGTCAGTGTCCCAGGAAATGGGGAGATGCAGGGTTGGGTGAGAAGGGGGCATCACCAAGCCTCTGGCCTCGAGCAGTGGGAACCACCCAGCCCCACATCTTCACACTTCCTCTCCAAGGTGGGAACTTGGTGGCTTTATAAAGAGGTGGGGAGCAGCAACTCCACACCTGCCTTCTCGGGTCTTTTCCTTTTTTCTGGGGGTGGTGGGTGCTGGATGCAGAAGATAGGGACCCCTTGCTGTGTGAGTACGTGTCTTCTGTTCTCAGTCACCCTCTCACCTGAGGAGAGTATCAGAAAATCCCACTAGGGAGGTGAGAGCACTGGGGGTCAGATGAAAGGTGAATATGTGGAAGGAACCTACTCCCTCTGACATACATACACCTGGCTTGTCCCCCCCACCCCAGCTGTCAACAGTACTCACAAGTTGATCACATTTCCCAGCTCTGCCAGCATCTGCTGGTGCTCCTGGTCGATCTGTTCTCCTTGTCCCTCCAATAATCCACCGAGTCGCCCAGAAGCATCTAGGCTGGAAGTAGGGAGTCAGTCCATGTATGTAGCCTTTAGAACCCCATCCATTTCCTCAACACCACGCCCACCCCAGGTCAGACACCCCCTTGGGGACCCCATGACCCCCTGATTGTTTTCAGTCTTGTCTCTGAGGAGCCACCTGTCTGGGGATTACTTCACCCAGCGTCCTGGCTTAGGGTTTTGGTAAATGGGGATATAAGGCTGGTTGTTCCAAGGGGAAGGGTCTGGCCCTGGAGAAGGAGAGAGGAAGGGTGGTGCTGTGTCATTACAGTGGTGCTCCCCTTGGGTGGGAACCCTTGGTTCTGAAAAGGGAATGGGGAATGGGAACCTGCATGCTCCAGCTGTACATTGTCCCAGATGAGTAACCAACAAACTTAAGAGGCACTACTCTGAGTCTATGTGTGTGTATGTGTGTGTGTGTGTGTGTGTGTGTATGAGAGAGAGAGAGCGAGCAAGCGAGAGAGAGATAGATAGATAGAGAGAGAGAGAGAGAGAGAGAGAGAGAGAGAGAGAGAGAGAGAGAGAGAGAGAGAGAGAGAGAGAGAGAGAGAGAGAGAGAGAGAGAGAGAGATCATCTTTCTCCTTGTACAGCCTGACTGTGCTCAGGTGAGTGATCATTTCGCAAATTGCAGGTGCTGCATGGAAGACACTTCTCTCACTGTTCTGTATTTGTGTGTGTGTGTGTGTGTGTGTGTGTGTCTGTGTCTGTGTGTGTGTGTGTGTGTGTGTGTGAGAGACAATGTCTGAAAACAGCAAAAGCATTTTATTTCTGTCTGTGTGTGTACTTGTTGTTGTTCTTTTTTCATCAGTACCAAGTACGAGCCCAGCCACAATTTTTGTTTTCTCCTTCACAGTTTCATGGCTCCTTTATGGAAGATTTCAGTAGACATTCCTTTCCTCCCCTTTCCACCTCTCTTTTCCCCCTTTCCTGTAGCCCACAGTAGCTGCTGGGCCTGCATGGCACTCCACTAGGAGACCTGTGTGAACTCGAGTTGACACCTGTCCTTCTATCCCAGGCCAGAAATTTGGTGAGGTGAGTGTGACCACAGCCACACTCTTCCAAACAGACACTCTGCTCTCAGTGTATAGTTGGAGCTAATTCAAGGGTTGAGAATGTGTCTGCCAAACATAATTAGGGAAGGAGATGGGGGAAAGGATATGGTAGGGGCTGTAAAGCTATGCGGTTTTGGGGGCTGGCATACAGTGTGACATGGCAGATGTTTCACCATGACTGAGGATGAGAGGGGAACCTTACCTAGGGCATGTATGATCTCTGTGGGCATCCAGGCCCAGGGCTCTGGGGCCCCACTGGTGGTGTGGATTCTCTCCCTGGGCAGTACCCCAGTGGTCAATCCTCCCTGTAGTCTTGCAAACTCCAATCTGTGTCCTGTCTGGGACGTTTCAAGCTGGACAGTGGTAGGCAAGTCCACTGCCCCTGCTGAAGCCCGCTTGGTATCAGGACATGACAGTTAGATAGGGATTGATGAATGCCAGTTTCTGTAACCTGTTGTAGGCTGTCCGGAAGAAAAAGGGGACCACTGATTTTGGAACACTTTAAGTTTGATTGGGACAAATTAAATACTATATTTTCCAGGGTTTTTTTTTAATTTAAGCTGGCAATTTCCACTAATGCCTTGGATGGAAGATTTCAGCTGCCAAACAATGATGTTCAAAGTGGCACAGGCAGAGTTCCCAAGCCACATTATTTCTTGCTTTGCACGTTGTGCCTTGACTGCCTTTCTCTGGCAGCTGCTGAATCTCCTCCAGTATTCTCTAGGGTGACCACCTCAGTTGGAGATGACCTGGGGAGCAGAGATTGTGAACTTGCCATCCCCAGCCTGCCAGCTGTGAACAGAGAGAACTCCCAGCAACTGCACTGGATTCTGGGAGATTCAGAGACCCCTGGCTGCCTCAAAGATCCTTTGTCTGCAACATGAAACTTGGGGGCTGGATGTGGTAGACCACCCTGGCTGGCCCCAGGGGAATGAGAGGAGGCCTCTTGAGCCAGTCGTTCAGCTCATGGCAACCTCGTTCATACCTGAGTGGGGAATTGAGTGCCACAGAGCTGGTCAACCACTGTAAAGAGATCTTTGAGAAGATAGGCATCCTACAGGCCCTGGAATCCAGTGAGTACATCATGGCTCACATTCTAGGAGTCAAACAGTTATGTGTGGTGCCACCAGGAGGGCGTGAAGAGGGAGGAGAGAGAACTGTGGGAGAACTACATCAGGCTTCATCAGAGGAATAATTACAGGGGATACTTACCTGAATCTGATGGGTCTTTTCTGTAGTGTTGTCATAGACAGATGTTCCTTTATTTATCCAACAAACCTATACAGTGTGCACCATGCTCTGGGAGGTCTTAGACAATGAAAACTTCCAGGACTGTTTCCACAGAACATGAAGAAACCTTGGTTTGAGCTGGATGCTGGTGCTTCAGGCCTGTCATCCTAGTTACTTAAGATGCTGAGATCCAAGGATGGAGGCTTTTGGCCCAGGCAGGAAAGCCTGTAAGACTCTTGTCTTCAATTAACTACCAAAACAAAACACCAGCAGTGCATGTATGGCTCAAGCCATAGACTGCTAGCCTTGAGTAAAAAGGCTGAGGGATAGCACCTAGGCTCCGAGTTCAATGCCCATGACTGACACAAAGAAAGGAAAGACATAGATAGAGAAAGAGAGAGAGACAGAGAGGCAGAGAGACAGAGAGACAGAGAGAGACAGAGAGAGAGAGGAGGAAATGACAGAGCGAGAAAAAGAGGAAAGGCAGGAAGAAGGGAGAACATGCAAGACTTGGTTTGAAGTCCGTGGATCAAGGGAGAAAACCATTCACAATCTCTGTGGGTACAGTTTCAGAGATTAAAGCCAGTATGTAGGATCAAGCCACTAACCCTCAGAAAGTTCATGACATCCAGGAGCTGTGTGGTCAAGCGACTGCAGAGGAAAGCAGCCTCAGTAGACCCTAGGGATCAGGGTGGGTCACCAGGTTTCAATCATCCCTGGCCTCAACAAGTTTATTTTCTGGTCAGATGAGAAGAATATGTCCAAGGGCTGGGGAGGTATTGGGGTGAGGGAGTGTGAATGGGGGAGGCAAGTGATAATTAGGAAGATGAAGATGGAGGATGATCCCAGGTCAGGTGTGTCAGGACATTTTAGCCATGATCTCAGCTGACAACCTAGACTACCAGTGATAGAGCCTTTGACCCAGCCACACTGCTAATAAAAGTCCTGGCACCTTGGGTTCACCGTTGACAACCTGGCTGTCATTCACTGCAGGATGTCTGTGCAGTAAATCCTTGGGGACTGGGACTTTCGAGAGTGCTCAATCGGGCTCAATCTGAAGATGACACCCCTGGTGTTCATTCCTCCATGAGAGACAGAGGTAAGCATGCCACCTGCACAGGACAGCCTGGGAATGAGGACGGGAGTTGGGACCCATGTTGCTCCGAGACTTCATCTAGAGGGTGCTAGGGCCCCGTGACTGCCATTCTCAGTGGCAGAAGGGGGTCTCTTTGCTGGCTCAGTCTTTAATCTAGATGACAGATTTGGGATTCAGAGAAGGCAGGCTGAAGGTGGGGCAGGGCTGGGTATAGACGGGTGGGAAAACCAGAGGCACTGGGCTCTGAGCAGGGTTGCTTTTTTGATAATACTCAAACACAGGAACATTCCTGGGATAGTTCAGCCCTTTTCACCTTCCCAAGAGAGAGGGAGCTAGAGCCCCCCAGTCTCAGTCCCTTGACCAAGAAACCCTTTGGTTCCCATATCATGTGTTTGGATAACTAGATCCCACCTTACTCTCCAGTGTTGAGGC
Source organism: Dipodomys merriami (assembly GCF_024711535.1). Taxonomy (NCBI): domain Eukaryota; kingdom Metazoa; phylum Chordata; class Mammalia; order Rodentia; family Heteromyidae; genus Dipodomys; species Dipodomys merriami. The sequence continues at coordinate 3,081,727 of NW_027202538.1, read as the reverse complement.
AGGAGTCTGAGAGATCCTGTGTCTTTGATAATGTCAGGGGATCCTCAGTATGAGATCGTACTTGAACGTCCTAATTTGGTGCATTGTCAGTCCCATCTAAGACTGCCAAGTTGTAGGACATATTATCTAGAGAATCATAGCAGGGTGGGATCTCTTCTGGGAGTCTTGATTATTACGCGTGAGCTTTGAGCACCTGGGTGCCCACCTGCTTCCCTTTCTTGGGTGGATCTTTGCTAGGAAATGCTTAAAATTAGGGGGTGTATCTTGTCTTTTATGCTCCAAGATAGGACTCTAACATTTGAACCAGAGCTTTACTTCTAGCTTTTTTGGGTTTAATTGGAGATAAAGAGTTCTCATGGACATGTTGCCAAGGGTGACATCCAACTGCAGTCCTCAGATCTTAGTCTCCTAAGGGGATAAGATGACAAGCATGGAAAAGTATCTTTGGCCGGGTGCCAGTAGCTCATGACTGTAATCCTCGGTACTCAGGAGGTGAGATCTGAGGATCACAGTTCAAAGCCAGCCTGAGTAGGAAAGACCCTGAGACTCTTATCTCCAACAAACCACCACAAAACCAGAAGGGGTGCTGTGGCTCAAGCCTTGAACTGAAGAGCTCAGGGACAGCCCCCAGGCCCAGAGTTCAAGCCCCACAACCAAAAAAAAAAAAAAAAAGAAAGTAAAACATCTTTGCCTGCAAAAATGTTGAGGTGTGTGTGTGGGTGCTGTGGTTGAGAGACCAGGTGCTGGCCTCACTGTACAGACATTTCTAAGAACTCCCCAAGTTTTCTCCAGTTTGAAGCCACAGTAGGATGGGCAGTGCCTTACCAAGAACTCAAGAGGATGAGGCCTTTGGCAGGCAGGGAGTGTGGGAATGGTTGCAGAGATCGGATTGTTGTGCCTGTATTCTCTCCATTGAAGGATGGATTTGGATGCTGAGTTTCAAAGTTTGAAGTCAAGGGTTGCAAGAAGTTCGTGGCCTGATAGATTGGATTTCCTCTGGATATATGAAGGTGGCTGAAGCAGGGCGCTGCTGGTGGCTCACAACTGTAATCCTAGCTACTCATAAAGCTGAGATGTAAAGACCATGGATCAAGGCCAGCTTGGTGATACTTCATATCCAATGAACCACCAGAAAACAGGAACTAGCACTGCACCTCAAGTGGTAGAGCAATCATCTTCAGCTGAAGAGCTCAAAGTCAGTGCCCTGGCCCAGAGTTCAAACCCCATTACCAGCAATAAACAAAGAGGTGGCTGAGTTTTCCACATAGCAGTGTGTATGGTAGGAAATTCCATGCTGGGTTATGAAACATTCCAGGTATGTTAGAGGCTCAATGTTGTGTCTACAGTTGGACTGAGTACGATAGTGCCATCTTCTCACAGGTCAGATATGATCTGAATGGAGGGAGTTCATGGTTCTGTCCTCAGGAACCACTGAGGCCTTGGAATGTCCGTGTGTGTGTGTGTGTGTGTGTGTGTGTGTGTGTGTGTGTGTGTGTGTGTCTGTCTGTCTGTCTGTCTGTCTGTCTGTCTGTCTGTCTGTCTGTCTGTCTGTCTATCTGTGTGTCTGTGTGTTTGTGTGTCTGTGTGTGTGTAATTTTCCCTCATCTTTCTCTGTCCCCTACTTAGGTGCCTGTCCTCCTCCTTCTGACTTCAGATGGTGCCCTTCCTCCACACCGACCTTGCCTTTAGCTCCCTATAAATTTCTACAATGAGTCATAAATTGCCAGTGGCCTGTGTTCCATATTTTCTCTGGAGTACAAGTCTGGCTGTCCAAATGTTTAGCCGCCTCCAGCGGATTCTGGTACAGCAGTGCCAGCTGGCATAGGGTCTCCCATGCCTCAGAGGGAGGGCCTCAGTCATACGATGTACTGTCCTTTTCCTCAGCTGGTCCTCTGACATCCCTCTCAACAAGATGGCAGTGGACTGGGGAATGGGGGGTTGCTGGTGGCTCTGGCCAACTTGAGCTTGACAGCTGACTGAAGGCCACCCGAGGAAATAGGATCCATGGCTACATGGGAGGTGAGACCAAGGTGCCTTGGAAATATTGGTCGGTGTCTAGGAAATGTAAATGTACTTTAACACAGGAAAGTCTATCTTCTGGATCCACCAGGGCCTTCTAGACAATTCCGGATGCCCGGAATACAGAGGACAGACTTTAGATTCCAGGGCCAGGGAACTGGGGGATGAGAAAACTGTATGACCAATAACTCAATGTTCTGGGGTATTAGTCTTGACCTGGCTATGCCCCTCCCCCCTCGTGTACGTTCACTTCTTAACCCAGTGTTCGCCACACATTGGCCACTTGTGGCAGTACTGTGGCAGTGGCGGAAGTGGAGGTGAGATCTAGGATGACCAAAATCTGGATGTATGGCCTGCGGGAATGGCAAAGGGTGTCTTAAAAAATCTTTGAGCTGTAACTCAGGGCCTAGGCACTGTCCCTGAGCTTCCTTTGCTCAAAGCTAGCATTCTACCATTTGATCCACAGCTCAACTTTCATCTTTTTTAGTAGTTTAGTGGAGATAAGGGTCTCATGGACTTTCCTGCCTGGGCTGGCTTCAAGCTGCCATCCTAAGAGCTCAGCCTATTGAGTAGCTAGGATTGCTGGCACCTGCTAATGATGTTAGTGTGTGTTTGTGTGTGTGTGTGTGTGTGTGTGTGTGTGTGTGTGTATGTGTGTGTGTGTGTGTGTGTGTGTGTGTGTGTGTGTGTGTGTGTGTTTACCGGGACAAGAACTCAGAGCCTAGATGTTATCCTTTAGCTTGTTTGCACTAGATTCGTGCTGTACCACTTGAACTACAGTAGCTCAACTTCCCAGCTTTTTGGTGATTCATTGGAGATAAGAGTCTGCCCAGGCTAGCTTTGAATCTTGATTGATCCTCAGGTCTTAGCCTTGAGTAGCTAGGATGACAGGCATGAGCCACCTTCGCCCAGCTGATAATGGCCTTTCTCCACAGTGGACTTGGAGCTTCTGAAATCTTCTTTATTATTTCTGTGCCTGTACTGGGGCTTGAATTCAGGGTCTGGGCTCTGGTCTCTTAACATTTTCCCTCAAGGCTGGTACTCTACCACTTGAGCCACAGCTCCATTTCTGGTTTTTGGTGGTTCATTGGCAAGAAGAGTCTCACTAACTTTCTTCCCCTGAGCTAGCTTTGACACACAATCTCTGATTTCAGTCTCTTGAGTAGCTAGGATTTACAGGGGTTGAGCCACTGGTGGCATTAGGTAGAAGCTTTTCTTAAGCAAGGGTTCTTCCCTGTGTTTGCCCAGACTCCTCCATGCAAAGGAGGCCTTAGGGTCAGGAGCTATGAAAAATAGGCTTTCAGTCACAGGAAATGGTTGGGGTCCGTGGTGAAAAGTCAAGCTAATGTTCTCCTGGGCCCCATTCTGGACCCTACCCTCTGTCCTACCTGTGACTCAAGTATAAACCTTGATCCAGCCTTGAGTGTTCAGCCAGACTTGTCTGAAGAGACAGAACCTTCATTCCCCCCACACCACCTGCTCTACACCACACCTCAGGACCTTTGCCCATGCTGTGTACCTTCTGCCTGAGGCTCTATGTTCTGTTACACATCTTAGAACTCCTGTGGAATTTTGGCACTGGTTTTATCACCTCCTTGAGCACGTCCTTCCTTCCATTCTCCCTCTTTAAAAAAAAATTGAGTTCCTAGAGATGGAACTTTGTAGGCTGACTGGCAAATGCTCTATATTGGTGTGTGAGTGTGTATGTGTGTGTGTGTGTGTGTGTGTGTGTGTGTGTGTGTGTGTATGTGTGTGTGCCAGTCCTGGGGTTTAAATTCATGGCCTGGATGCTATGCCTGAGTTTTATGCTCAAGGCTAGAACTCTACTACTTGGAACACAGCTCCACTTCTGGCTTTCTGGGTGTTTAATTGGAGAAAAGAGTCTCATATAGACTTTCCTGCCTGCACTGTCTTGCAATTATGATCCTCAGATTTCAGCCTCCAGAGTAGCTAACAGTATAGGGTGAGCCACCAGCACCTGCCATCTCCCTCTTACCTATAACCTTGGCTCTCCTCTGAGTCCCAGAAGCGTATGTCTCACCAAGCTCACTTTTTTTTTTTTGCTAGTCTTAGGTTGAACTAAGGGTCTGGGCAAGTTCATGAGTTGCTTTTCCTCAAGGCTACATTTGATCACTTAAGCCACAGTGCCACTTTTGGCTTTTTCTGTTTATGTAGTAGTGAGTAATTGAACCTCGGGCTTCATGCTCTCTAGGTAAGCACTCTACCACTAAGCCACATTCACAGCCCAAGGATCACTTCTAACAGGATCTATGAGGGTGGGATTTCCACACAGAAATCGCTGGCCATTTTATATCTTTGCCAGTATTTGCGACCAGACTGAGACTCGGCAATGAGGAATGATGAATGAGTGATAGTCATCAGGCCCCAGAGATCTAAGCTCACATCCTACGGAGGGATAGGATATATGGAGCCAGAACCTTCCACAGCTCCTACAGCCTAGGAACTATGGTCTCCCTGGAGGCAGTGGCTGGCTGCTAGATGTCTCAACGGGACACCTCAGCCAGAATGTAATGCACCCGTTGCATACACCAGCCGAGGCAAGCCTTCAGGGTTTCACTTATTAAATGGCAGAGAAAGATGCTTTATTCAAGCTACTGGCTCATACTTAGTACTCTCTGAGGGCTTTTCCCAGCTTGCCCAGTTTCGGCGTCTGGGCATGGGCAACCTGCTGAAAGTCCCTCGTCCATACATCATCCATCTATACACAGAGACATGGAGTTACTGAATTCTTTATTTCTTTGGCAGGTCCGAGGTTGAAATATGAGCCTAGGCCCTATCCCTGATCTCCTTTTGCTCAAGGGAAGTGCTCTGTCCTTAAGGCACAGGCCCAACCCATGGGCATATTTTCCTGTGATCTCTTAAAAATAAGAGTGTCTAAGACTTTCCTGCCCTGGCTGAATTCAAATTGGCATTCTCTACACCTCAGCCTCCTGCAGAGCTAGCATTAAAGACAGGAGCCCCTGACACCTGGCTTTCTTTTCTTCTTATTTTTCTTTTTATAATCATGATAATCTGAAATCTTCACATTGTGATTCCAATTGTTTACATTCTAAATAAATCATTTAGGCCTGGAGTTAGAATGCCAGGACTGCCACCCACAAATGGAGGGAGATCCTGACAAACTCATTCCTATTTATGTGAATGTTAATGGAATGTTATCAAAGTAATCAAAGTAATAATTAAATTTGCAGTTAATTCATGCTTCTATTTTAGAATGCCATAGAAAAATTATTGAACTTATATATATATTGGGCACTATTGTGGCTTGATCACAGGTCCTCAGAATTTCCTGGCAGCTCAGTTTGCCAGAGGATGGTATGCTAAGACTGTGACCCCATTTATGGATTGGACATTCTAGGCCATGAGTTGAAATCCCAGCATGGCCAAAAATTTATTCATGGAGTAAGAAGCCACTTTTGACACTTTTTTTTTCCTGAAAAATATCCTGGGTCTCAGTATGATATATAATCCATATGCAAATATATCCTGTGTGATAGGATGTAATACATGAAATGTTATGTGTGTAATAATACTAAATAAATAAGTGTAATAAACGTCATACTCAGTAAACCCATGAATGTAAATAAATCTCATATATGAATATTATTTTTTCCAGTTCTGGGGCTTCTATTCAGGCCCTGGGAACTGGTCTAAAATGTCTTGTTTTCAAGGACGGTGAGCTTCCCCTTCAACCACAGTGCCACAGAGTTACCCAGAGCCTTGAGTTCAAATCCCAGGCCTGCCAGAAAAGTGGTCAAATTCCAAGCCAGGGCTTTTTTTTTTCCTTTGGCCAAGCACAGGGCTTGAACTCAGGTTTTGGCATCTCTGCCACAGTTGACCTCTGGATCCTAGGACCCAAGTTCAAATCTCGGGGTTGGCAAAAAATAAAAATTAAAAAGGAGAAGGATAAAACAGAGAAGTTCAAGAAGGTGGTTTTACCTTTTTTTTCCCCTTTGCATTATGACCATCCTGGGCCTAAATGAAAAGGCCCAGAAAGTGTACATGACCTTGTGTCCTGATATTTGGCTGGCTATTAGGGAAGCCATAACTGAAACTTCAACTTAGGCCTGAAGGTCAAATCCTGGGACTGCCACTAATGATTGTTGGGAGATTCTAAGAAATGCATGCCAATATACATCCATACAAATGGAATGTAATAAAAGTAACCATTAAATTAGTAGTTAGTGTATGAGTGTACTATAAAATTATACACAGTAATTATACTACTTTGACTAATTTTCAATTAATACTTTGTTATATATTCAACCATGATACTTCAAACTTGAAGGAATAATTTGTCAGTAATTACTAGTAATATATATAATTTCATAATATACAGACAATTTCTCTTGTTTTATGAATATGTATACATATATATATATAGAGAGAGAGAGAGAGAGAGAGAGAGAGATGTCAATCTACATATTTATCTGTTTATACACTTGTCACTCCTGGGGCTCAGTTGTATAGTGATGGCTTCTACATACAAAGCCCTGGATTCGATACCTCACTACCACATGCACATTAAAATCCGGAAGTTGTGCTGTCTCTCAAGCAGTAGATCACTAGCTATGAGTGTAAAAGCATAGGGACTGTGTCTAGACTATTTCTCAAGACCCAGGAATGGCACCAAATTAAGACTGAATGTTGTGACTGCAACTCTATAAGTATAGGATTTCAAATACCTCATCACAGAGCAAGCCATGAGTCTGGTGCTGACAGCTGCCATCTAACCTGACTTAGCCAAAGGTATAACACTGCAACCCAGCTCCACAGAACCACATGCTGCTGGCTTGCTCACCTCTGTCATCCAAGATATTCAGGGGCTGAGATATAACACTGATGGGTTTAAAACCCAGCGCTGGCAGGATGTCTGTGAAACTCTGTGCTGTGGCTCAAGCAATAGTTCATAGGATAGTACCCCCAACATTTTAGTGCAATCCCTATGGCTGACTCCCCCCCAAGAAAAACACACCCTACCAATCTCAATCATTAGATGTGAACTTTGTGCAGTTTGTGATGTGTTTCTGAAAGAATGGTGATACTGATGAAAGCACACTAATTCTAATGACAGTGTGTGGGATACAGCTATGTGAGGAGTCCTTCCTGAGGTTCTGGGTCCTTCGTGTGGTGCTGTGTGCTGAGTCCTGCTCAGGATGCTATGTGCTGAGTCCTTCAGTGTGCTGAGTCCTGCATTGGGTGCTGTGTGCTGTGTGCTGAACCCTGTAAAGAGTGTAATGTGTTTTGACCTTCAAAGGGTACTTTCTTTCATCTTGCCCTTGTAATAGCTCCACAACTTCGATGATTATGCAGAAAAGAATATTGAGGCTCAGATATGTCCCTATGGTAGGGACAAAATTATGTATTACTGAAGACTAGTGAGTTGTCTACTGCAGACAATTGTTTTGTTTTCTTTTTTTTCTCAGTCATGAACCTTGAACTCAAGGTCTAGGTGCTGATCCTTACCTCTTGGACTCATGGCCAGCACTCCACCACGTGGATCCAAGGACCCCCTTGCAGCAGAGTGCCACAGCCTACAGTTGTATAGCCAAGATCTGTCATCCTGGCTTCTCAGGAAGCTGAGATCTGAGTATCTGGGTTCCAAACTATCCCAGACACAAAAGGTCCCATGAGACTATTATCTCCATTTCATCACTAAGGAATGTGAATTGGAAGCTGGGTGCTTGTGGCTCATATTGGTCATCTTAACTTCTCAGTAGGATGAGATCTGAGGATCATGGTTCAAAGCTAGCCTGGGCAGGAAAGTTCTTGAGACACTTAGCTCCAATGAACCACCAGAAAACCGGTGGCTCAAGTGGTAGAGCACAAGATTAGAGCTGAATTGCTCAGGGACACCACCCAGAACCAGACTTCACCTCATAGAACCTACAACAACAAAAAAGACATAAGCAAACTAACAAACCTGAAGTAGAGGGCTGTAATGTGCCTTAGGGGTAGAGTGCTTTGCATACATGAAACCCTAGGCTTGATTACTCTGGACCACATCACTAGGAAAATGCCTGAAGTGGCTCTGTGGTCCAAGTAGGAGAGGGAAATCCTTGTACAAGGCAAACTAGATACAGTGCTCATGTCCTGTGTTCAAGCTCCAGGACTAGTGTATGCACACACACACTCACACGTGTGCTCACTCACTCACACACACACACACACACACACACACACACACACACACACACAGAAAGTAGAAGTGAAGCTGTGACACAAAATGGCAAAGCAGTAGACTTCTGCTCTGAGATCATGGTCAGCCCTCACGCCCTGTGTTCAACCCCAAAACTTAGCCTCTCAGGGCCCAACTAGGAGAGGTCAAAGGTTTCAAAACCTGATGAGCTTCACCAGCCATACATGACAGGAAACTTTGTATTATCTGACATGTTCTTGGATTTCCCAAGCTTCCAGAAACCTAGGAGAGGCATCATAGGCCCATCATCGCTGGTAATGAAACATTTAATTAGGTTCAGTATCCTAGTTGTCTGGCAGAAGGACACCTGAATTATATTGAGCCCTGTATCTGAACATCAGAATATAGTCTCACAAAAGCAGGATAAGTGCACAGGACTTGGCATTCCACAGGAGGTGGCACAAATGAAGGCTTCCTGTCAAAATAGAGCACTGGGGAGAGAGATTGCTTGGCTTTCAGAGCCTGCCCACACTCCTAAGTGGCCCAGATGGAGTTACTTGTTACACAGCTGTACAGGATTGAGGCGTTTGTCTGACTGTCCAGACAATGAGAGAGACTTCTTCCAGCAGGACTGGGGTGCAGAGCAACTTTCAGGCTATACTGGGAGCAGTGAGGGGAGCCCTGGAACATGCAATGTCATAAAAGCATTCTCTGTGTTATGAACTCATAATATTGAATACATATTTCCTAGCTTGGTGCCATTCATCATAGCTACTCTACTCTGGAGCTTCACCTGTAGGAATACATCCATACATAGACAAAGACGTAGAGGTACAGGCTCTTTTTGAGGGGGCAGGTCCTGGGGTTGAACTATGAGCCTGTGCGCTGTCCCTGAGCTCCTTTTACTCAAGGGTAGTGCATTAAGCTTGAGTCAAAGCCCATTTCTGGTTTTTTTCTGTGATCTCTTAGAAATAACAGTGTCAAGGACTATCTTACACTGGCTGGATTCATATTCAGATTCTCTACATCTCAGCCTCTTGAGGATCTGGGTCAGCAGCCACTGGCACCATCTTTCTTTTCTTATTTTTTTTTAATCTGGACAATCTGACTTCTTAACGGGTCATTCCAATGGTTTGAACTTATAAGAGACTACCCAATGTTCTTTCTAGCTGTTTTCTCATAGAAGGATTTTCTCTCCTCATCTACCACTCTGGTCACAGGTTTGAAGCCAAAAGTGAGAAATGAGTATCACAGGATTGAGGAGCAAATGTCCACAGGACATGCCAGTTCTGTTACTTAGCACTGAGCTGCAGTGAATTTACTGTCTCAGGATGAGAGGACCAAAAGCTGGAGCGATCATCATACCGTCTGCATTGCTCCTTTTGCCTATAAAATGATCTAATAATTATGAGTGTTGTGTGCCTCCAATCTTACCTATCTAGAACACACTAGAAGTATGTGCACGTTTCAATTTTTCTTTATTACCTCTTGAGATTTAGATTAAAGGTTTGTGTGGAGCGGCTCCTTGGCAAATCCCTGAGGAAAGCTGTTTGAAGCCTCTTCAGGAGATCGCCTTCCAAATCCAGCCCAAGCAGGAAGTCTGTGAGATTCTTATTGCCAATAAACCACCAGAAAACCAGAAAGGGACCAGTGGCCTAGAGGTTAGAGCTCCAATTTTGGGAGAGAAAGCCTAGCAGGAGGTACAGGCCAGACCAGGCAGGAAAGTCTGGGAGTTGCTTATGTCCAATTAACGTCCAGATGTCTGGAAGTGGAACTATGGCAATAGTAGAAGCTCAGCCTTGAGCAAAACAACTGAGGAACACATCGCAACCTGAGTTAAAGCCCTGAGATGTCCAAAAAATAAAATTCAAAAAGAGAAGGCCAAGTTTATGTATCAGTGCCCTACTTACTTACTTGTGTATGTTACTTCCCTGAGTGCAAACAGACCATATGCAAAGCTTCTGCTTTCATATACTGATTTATTTTTCAGATATGCTTGTTATGCATACTGCATCATTCTCTTTATTTCAGTCCCATCACTTTACTCTTCCAGGGTTCCAGGCCTGTGTCCTAAGATGATGCACATTGCAGCTCTCAGCAGCCTATAGTTACATTTTACTATGAGGCCAATCCAGGAACGGTCACAAATAAGTCAGGGAAAGAGAAGATCAGGGTTTATAGAAATAACCGGTATTCATAAAATTATACTTGGGGACACAAACTGTAGCATACGTATGTAAAAACTACCATTAAGAAAAGAAGATGAGGGGGCAGGGAATGTGGCTTATTGAGAGAGTGCTTGCTTAGCATGCAAGAAGCCCTGGGTTGTATTCTTCAGTAGTATATACAGAGAAAAAGACAGAAATGGTGTTGTGGCTCAAGTCGTAGAGTGTTAGAGACAGTGCCCTGGCTTTGAGTTCAACCCAAGAAATGTCAAAGAGATATCTAGGTAGGTAGGAAGGTAGGTAGGTAGGTAGGTAGGTAGGTAGATAGAAAGATAGATAGATAGATAGATAGATAGATAGATAGATAGATAGATAGATAGATAGATAGATAGATAGATAGATAGATAGATAGATAGATAGATAGATAGAAAGATAGATAGATAGATAGATAGATAGATAGATAGATAGATAGATAGATAGATAGATAGATAGATAGATAGATAGATAGACAGATAGATAGATAGATAGATAGATAGATAGACAGATAGACAGATAGATAGATAAACAGATAGGTAAACAGATAGAAAAATGGTACATGAATCTGGTCTTGGATGTCAGGAGGAAAGAAGGGAACAATTCCCAGTCATGAGGCCTTCTGCAGTGTGCCAGGCCACCAGCATTGCCTTCACACAACCACAGAGCAGGAAGACTGTCTCTTTCCCACTTCTCAGGCAGATGAAAGCCCCAGAGCCAAGAAGGCAAAGCCAGGTTCTAACTCAGGTGCTTGGAAACAGAAGAGAAATGGCCCTGCCTGTCCTTGGACTGGAGATTTGCACCAATGATGTGGAGAATGAAGGAAGGAGAATGGACTGGCAGAGGTAGAAGAAGGGCCTTCAAATCTGACAGATGTAGAGTCAAAAATCCACTCCCTAAGACAAGAGAGCAGGATTTTTCTACTCTGTTCCTGGCCTCTCCCTCACTAAACTGACTCTCGATTGGTAACCTGAAGACAGCCTGAGGCTCCCTTCATCTAAAGGAGGAAGGTTATTCATTGTTTGAAGAGGCTGAGAAAGCCTGACCATGGTGTAACACTAACAAATGTTTCAGCTTTCCCCTCATTTCTGGGTGTGCCTGGAATGAATGAATGAAGTGGTTTGCAGCTCACTTCCCTGTTGAGTGTGTACCTTCTGCCTCCTAATCCTACAAGCCTAGGTCTCTCCACCTAGCCTGGCTTTTGATACTGTTTTCTGTCCTTCAAATACAGTGTTACACTGGAGTTCTTCCTGCTAACAGGGCTAGGGCTTGAATCCTTAGAACTTCATTTGAACCTTGGATGGGTCAATGATGTTTCTTTCCTTCTTCTATAGCACAAGAATTCTAATAACATTTAGAGTTCAAATAACTTCTCATCACCAAGGGAAACACAAGAAGCTGTTGAACATCTGACCTTTCAGAAGTGGAAGTCAGAGTGTCATAGACTTTCCTGTCCTGGTTGGCTTCACCCTGTGATCCTGAGACCTCAGCCTCCTTAGCTAGGTTCATGGTTGTGAGCTTCAGGTGTTCTGCTAGGTTCAGGACTGTAATGACATTGACAATACAAGTCAACTGCTTATCACAAATGGCTTGGGGAGCATATTAAGCCTTTCAACATTGAACCATTCAGATCCTTTTAGCACACAAGGTTATAATGCTAGAGGCTGAGAGGCTCGGCAAGTGGATCTGCTACACTTCAACCTTAAGCTCTGACTCCAATTCTGGTTTACATCAGCGTTTATTTTCCAGGGAATCTTCTCCTAATTAGCAGAAAGGAAAAGTACTTTGATTAACCTTTACTTTTTTCCAGTTGTGTGTCTTGTATCAAGCCGGGCCCTGTCCCTGAACAATTCAGCTCAAGGCGAACACTCTACCACTTGAGCCACGGCGCCACTAGAGGTTTTTTTTTGGTGGTACATTGAACATAAGAGTCTAACAGTTTTTCCTTGCCTAGGCTGTCTTTGAACTGTGGTCTTCAAATCTCAGCATCCTGAGAAGCTGGGTTCCAGGTGTGAGCCACCTGCATCTGGCCAATTGTTTTTGACAGTCCTGGGGCTTATTTTTTTCAAGGCTAGCACTCTACCATTTGAGCCACTCCACTGCTTCTGGCTTTTTCTGAGTATGTGGCACTGAATATTCAAACCCTGGTATTCATGCATGTTGAGCCAGCTCTTTACTACTAAGCCACATTTCTAGGCTCACCCTTACAATCTTATCCCACAACTTGCCTGTCCTAAAAAAAAGGCTTCTGAATATAAATCATTAAAGAAATCCCTATAGGAAGGTGTTCAAAGATAAATAAGACAAAGTTCATACTTGAAAGAGACTCTAAACATGTGAAGACTCTTACAAATGCCTCCATTTAATTATGTATCATGTTTCAACACAAAAAGTTTTAATGAAAAATGAGTCAATGTCCTAAATTATTGTGTATAATTTTATAATAGATGTGCAAAATGTAATAAATATGTGTATGATAACACTAAATAAAATACACAATAAACGAATGAATCAAATAAAAAATAAATAAATACAAAATCAATAATAAAAATCATAATATGTAATAAACATAATTATGTAAGTATATATCACATGTATAGAAATATCTTTTCCATTGCAGGGCCTCCATTCAGGCCATGGGAACTCTAGCCTGAATTTCATTTCATCAACGACAGTAAGCTTCGCCTTCACCCATGGTACAAAAGAGTTACTTGGACGGTGAGATCAAATCCTACCAATGGTAAAAATATTGGCCCAGTTCCAAGATAGTGACTTAATTTTTTAATGAAAGCAGGTATGTTTATTCAGTTACATACTGAACATTAAAAAAAGCAGTGTAGAATGTTGCACAGCTATTCAGACGTCCTTCCCTTATTCCCAAAGTGCTTCTCTGAACACTACATTGTTTCTTTTTTTGTATGTTTTTTATTGTAAAAATGTGGTACGGAGGGGTCACAGTTACTTGAAGAAGGTTATGAGTATATTTCCTATTGAGAATTGTTGCCTCCTCCTTTGTTTTCCCCCTACCATCCCTTCCCTCCCATCTCCAAAACTACTCCCCCTGCCAAGCTGAGTGACTTATTTTTAGTTTTGGCTTGGCATGTGGTTTGAACTCCAGTAGTGGCAAATCTGCACTTTCCCTCACATTGCTACAGATTTACCAAGATCCTGAGGTCAAATCCCAGGCTAGGAAAGAAAACTGACAGAAATTCCAAATCAGGGAGCTTTATTTTTTTAATTTAGTTAGTTAATTAATTAATTAATTTTTTTCTTTTCTTTTCTTTTTTTTTTTTTGGCCAACCATGGGGCTTGAACTGAGGTCTTGGCAACTCTGCCTCAGCTTCGATCACCCTAGACTAGGTGCTGCTCGGGACCCAATACTGGAATCCTAGGCCCAGAGGGCTTGCATGAGGAAAAAAAAAGTGGGATAGAACGAAAAGTGGGGAGATGCAGAGGGCTAGGGATTTTATGTTTTTCTCTTTGCACAGTGACCATCCTGGGTCTGAATCAGATGGCTGCAAAATGGATCTGACCTGCCATATCTGAAGGCTGGCGTGCTATCAAGGAAACCATAGGACAACCTGTCAACATAGGCCCTGGCTTCAAATCCTGGTCATGGCACCTACCAATGGCAGGAGATCACAAGAGACTCATTCCTATTCATAGGAATACCGATTGAAAGAGAAGTTTGTGCATCGCTCGAGTCTAAAATAGGATGCAATAATCCTAGGACACTGATCGATCTCAATTAATACTTTATTAATCATGAAAACAATACAATTCCCTTAATTGTGGTATAATAAATACCTAAGAGTTAGTAGAAACTTGGTATATGTCATTCAATCATAGATAGGTGGCTATGGCTCTTTTTACCAATATATATTTATTTGTATACCACTGTCTGCCTATCCATGTATAGCTGTTTTGTACAATCCTGGGCCAAGATCTCATCACCTGGGATCCACTTGACAGCTTCATTGGCTAGAGGCTGCTGTGCTCACATGCACCCATTCATGAATTGGGACAGCATGTCCCTGAGTTCAGATCCTAGCACTGCCAAAAATTTAATCTTGGATTAAGAAGCCAATCTGATTTCCTTTTCCGGGAGAGTCCTGGGTGTCAGGCACGATTGACAAGACATCTACAAATCTAGATGCTATGTGATAGCATGCAAACAATATAATACATTGTTAGGTGTAATCACAGTCAATAAAATAAACGGTAAATAAATGAATAAACCAAAAAAATTCAATGAATAACCACCCCAAACATAATATAATCTGACATCTGTATGGAAGTTCAATTCTATCTTTAAAATGTATATAAGGAGTATGCTTTCCCGGGATAGGCCGTGAATTCAGGCTTATGGAACAGGCCTGATTTTCTGGTCTTCAAGCACGATGAGCTTCCCCTTCCCGCAGAATGCAACAGAGTTACCCAGACCCCGTGTTCAAATCCCAGGCCTTGCAGACAAAAAAAATGCCACACATTCCAAGCAAGGGAGCTTCATTCGCATTTTAAATATTTTTTAAGTTCACTTCGCCTTTATTTGATACATTTTGATTTTATAACACTAGAGTTTTTCAAAAAAGGGGTTTAAACTTTTACATTTCAGCATAGCACATTGGTGTTTCTATTTTGACCATCTTCCATGAAGAGTTAACATGAAAATAAGAACACTATTTCTCCCTAGAAGGTTGGGACAGTTGATTTTATTTATATTTAGAGTTATTTCTATTATTATAAACTCTCTACATTTGTGTCATATTAGTTTGCCTCAGTGCCTACAACGAAATACACTAGGGGAGTCATAGCACAAAAAGTTGGGTTTCTGAATAAAAACTAACTTTTGTGAGGACAGCAGGTACTTGTAAACATTTTGGGAATAAACTAGATTGTAAAATGAAAAACAAAAACATTGGTAGTTGGATGTAATCAGTAGCGGAGTATTTGTTTAAAGAGCATAAGACTCTGGCATAAATGTTTCCTAAAGCTCAAAGTGTTAGAATTTTATGATCTATATGAACAAAATTTTTTTTGCTCGTGGGCCTGAACTCAGGGGTTATCCCTGCACTCTTCAGCTCAATGTGAGCAATCTACTGCTTGAGTCACAATGCTACATCTGGTTTTCTAGTGGTTTATTGGAGATAAAAGTCTCACGGACTTTCCTGTCCAGGCTGGCTTTGAACCGCCATCCTCAAATCTCAGCCTCCTGATTAGCTAGGATTATAAGCATGAGCCACCGGTGTCAGGCACGTGAACAAACTTCTTAAAGATTGATTCTGAGAAAAGAAACCTGGAATATACTTTTAGTATAAATTATTTATAATGCCATGTTAAGGCACTAATTCAGAAGTATTTATTCATTGGCTGGTTTTTAGTTTATTTAAAGTTTATTTATATATATCTGTTATTAATATATATATACATATGTTATTAAAAATGTAGCTTTGAAGTGTACCTAAGAGCATATGTGCTCATGTAAAGTTATGCAACTGCACAAGCTTCATTACTTTTTTCCAGTTTGGTTGGTACCATAAATTATGTGGGATTTTTCTATTGTTGTTTTGTTCTCTGTTTTTGGAGGATTTATCTCCCTTTTTTCCCCCTCTCCTGCTCCATGAACTTGAACTCAGCTTGCTCTTTCTTGGCTTGGTTGTTCATAGCTGATTTTCTACCACTTCAGCCATACCTGTAGCCAGGGTTTTTGCCAGTTAATTGGAGATGATTTCTCTCAGGCTTTTCTGCCTTCATTGGCTTTGAAATTTCATTGTCCATTTCTCAGCCTCCTGAGTAGCTAGGATTACAGATGTGAGCCACTGGGGTGCTAGGGATAAATTAGACTTTGGTTGGTGTATTCTTTCTGTTTTTCTAAGCATGGGATCATCTAATATAGAATGTCGGTGAATGTCCTGGGTCTGAAGTAAGATATATAAAACATATGCAACTCTGTATAGTTCTCATAATATGTAATAAATTTAATACGTGTTATAAATGTAGTAATAGTCAATAAATATAATGAATGAATAATACAAAAAATAAATACCCTCAAAGCAATATGCAGTGAACATAAGTATGTAGATATTAATCATTTTTTTCAAGTGTGGATGAATATTACTTAACAGGGCTGGGGATTGAATTCAGGTCTAGGGAACAGGCCTGAATTGCTTATATTCAAAGAGGGTGAGTTTCCCCATTCTCCACAGTGCATTAGAGATTCGTAGACTCTGAGTTCAAATCCCAGGTCTAGCAGAAAAAAACGGACACAAATTCCAATCCAGGGATCTCCATTAGTATTTTTAATATTTTTAAATTTTTTAAAAAATTATTTTATTTTTATATACTTTATTAAAATTTTATTTTATTTTATTTATTTATTCATTTATTTTGCCAGGCACAGGGCTTGAACTTAGGTCCTAGCAACTCTGCTTCAGCCTCCATCACTCTAAGCTGGGATGGTGAAACTTCTGGGCCCACAGCCCATCCTGGGATCCGAGGCTTTAGGGGCTGACAGGAAAACAAATTGAAAACAGCACTGAAAAATAGCCCCGAATTGCAGACAGTTGGTGGTTTCTTGGTTTTCCTTCCTTGCATGGTGACCATCACGGGTCCAAATTACACAGCTACAACCTGTAGGTCACCTGGCATTGCTGAAGGCTGGCAGGCTGGCAGCGAACCCATAGGCCAATCTGGACACCTAGGCGTTTGAATCCCAGTCATGGCACTTAGAAAGGGCTGGAGAGCCTAATAAACTATTGCCTGTTTATAGGAACACCAGAGGAATGTCATCAATGTCATAGTTGGATGAGTAGTTTGTCAATCAGGCTAAAATAAAATTAAACCCAGTATTCACAAGATGTAGATTGAATTTAATTCACAGTTTCTTATGCATTAAAAGAATACGTGTGTGTGTGTGTGTGTGTGTGTGTGTGTGTGTGTGTGTGTATGTGTGTGTGTGTGTTGTCAGTAGTGGGGCCTGAAATCTGGTCATGGGAACTCTCCCTCAGCTTTTCAGCTCAGAGCTAGTGCTGTACCATTTGAAACACAGCACCATTTCCGGCTTTTTCCGATCCTGTGGTGCTGAGGAATAGAACCCAGGGCTCATGCATGCAAGACAAGCACTCTCCCAGTGAGCCACTTTCCCAGCCCCTAAAAGAATATTGATTAAATAGAATTCTCACTACATACCTGTGAATCACTAGGAAGGTAGTGTATGTCATTGAATACTACTAGATAGACATCATTGGAAGTATCTAAATTTCTAAATATATATTTATTTTTATACCACCATCTGCATAGAAAAGTATTGCTATTTTGGTCAAAACTGAGTCTCGATCCCAGGTCCTGGGATCCACCCGGCATCTGAATGTGCTAGAGGCTGCCATGCTGCCATTCACCCAATCATGAATTGTGCCTCCTAGTTCCTCAGTTCAGGCCCCAGCATTGCTAAAAATGTCGTCCTGGAGAAAGATTCCAAGTGTGATACCTGTTTTCCTTTTCTGTGCAAGTGCTGGGTGTCAAGTATGATATATATAATATGTCTGCAAAGCTCCATACTATGTAATAGATTTGAATGAATGTAATAAATGTTATAGGTGCACTCACAGTCAGTCCATAAATAAATGGTAAGTAAATAAATAATAAAATATAATGAATCATTCCAACAAACACGATATAAACTGAATATATGGATGTAAGTATTATTCATATAATAAACATGACTATAAGTGTTATGTTCTCCAGGACTGGGGCTTGAATTCAGTCCTAGGAAACAGGCCTGAATTGCTTGTCTTCAAGCGAGGAGAGCTTTCTTTTCCTCTATCCCCATCAGTGCATCACAGTTACCCAGATCCCAAGATGCATCCCTGCCTGGCAAACAACAAAATGGCACAAAATCCAAGTCAGGGAGCTTCAGTAATATTATTAATTTATTTAGTTTTTGCCATGCACGGGGCTTTAACTCAGGTCGTGGCAATTCTGCCTCAGTTTCTATCACCCTAGGCTGGGATGGTGCAGCCTCTGGACCCATAGCCCATTCTGGGTCCTAGGCCTCGGTGACTAACAGGAAAACAAAATGAAAACACCACCAAAAAAAGCCACAAACCGCAGAAGATCAGCAGTTTCTATTTTTCTTTCTTGCACGGTGACCATCCTGGGTCTGAATGACATGGCTGCAACCTGTAGGTCACCTGGCATTGCTGAAGGCTGGCGGGCTGTCAGTGAAACCATAGGCCAACCTGGACGCTAGGCCCTGAGTTCGAATCCAGATCATGCCACTTAAAAGGGGCTAGCGAGCCTAAGAAACTATTGCCTGTCCATAGGAATACCAGAGAAATGTGAACAATGTCATGGTTGGATGAGTAGTCCTTCAAAATGAGTCTAGCATAAAATTAGACCCAATAATCACAGGACACAGATTGATTTTAATTCGTAGTTTATTATGCATTAAAATTATTATTGATTAAATGGAATCCTCACTAAATACATGAGAATTGTTAGCAATGTAGTATATGTCATTGAATACTAGATAGACACCTCTGGCAGTACCTAAATATCTAAATTTATATTTATTTATGTACCACTATTGTCATAGAAAGTTACTGCGATTTGGGCCAAACAGGGGATTGATCCCAGGTTTTGGGATCGACTTGGCAGCTGAATGGGCTAGAGGCTGTGGTGCTGACACTCACCCATTCAAGAATTGGGTCTCTCAGGCTTTCAGATCAGGTCCCATCATTGCCAAAAATTTCTTCCTGGTGTAAGATTTCAAATGTGATATCTCTGTGCAAGTTCATAATATGTCTGCAAAGTTACATGCTATGGAATAGATTGGAATAAATGTAATAAATGTTATGGGTCCGTAAAATAAATGCTAAATCAATAAATCAATAATAAAACATAATGAATCACTCCTACAAACACAATATAGACTGAATATATAGATGTAAGTATAAATCATATATTTAACATGTCTATAAATGTTATGAGGTGCTTGAATTCAGGCCTAGGGAAGAGTTAAGTTCATGCATGATTCTCATAGGAAATGATAGGCATGATGTATGTCACAATAATTTTAATTAAGAGTTCATGAAGTGTGACAATAAGAATCCCATTGAGGAATTGGGGGAAATGGGAAAGATCCAAGAATCAATACTCACATGGTGTAGAGCACAAAGATGGTGCTGATAGGGAGTTGAGTGGGCAGAGCCCGATTTGCTTTATGTTCAGTGCATAACCAGACCTTGGAAAATTAGGTGCATGATAGGGTGTGACCTTGACAGTGATTGGCTCCTCTTTCTCCCCTCCCATGTCACCCACTCTTTTTTTGCTTTAAAAACGGCTTGCTCCTATATTAATAAATGAGTTTTCCTGCTTGAGTTGACTCCCCGCTGCGTCTGATTGTCTCCCGGGCTGAGAGAGGCTGGGGAACGGGCTTACCTTTCCTTGGACCCTGTCCATCTTTCGTGGGATGGACGAAGACCCAACATCTGGCTCCCAACATGGGGCATGAAAGGAAAAAATACCGGCAGAGGCTAAGTAGTCTGTCAGGGTAAGTGATACCCTTAGTATAGGTAATGCTATCTCACAGAAGAAGGAGCAGGAGGCAACATTAGGCCTAGAAGGAGTAAAGGAGGACTTGGGAAGTGAGAAGGAAAATGAATGGGTCAAATTTGACCTAGAACACACTGAAACATGCACCATGGAATTCAAAACGAGGGTGAAAGTTACTCCCTCTGATTCAGATGCCCCTGATGGTCAAAGGTCCCCTCCTTATTCTCCCGATTGGAGGGGAGGTACGGAACCCTACATGATCTGAGATACCTGCAAGACGTAGACCCCTATGAACCATCCATGGAGGGGTGAAGGGCTGGGGAAGTAACCTACTGGGAGGCCTACCCTGGAAGGGAAGGGCCACCTGAGAGTATGGACCCTAGGCGACAGGATTTGCTTCCCCAAGCGTATCCAGTCAATCTGGCACCAGGAGCGAACAGGCCCTTGGAATGGTATCCATGGGAAGCTAAGGATCTTAAAGAGCTCTGCAACGTGGTGGCAGAGGTTGGCCCAAACTCTCCTTAGGCCCAGAGCTTATTACAGGACATTGCTAATCACCCAGGTGTCCCTAAAGCCTGGCTGGATGTGGCAAAAGCCATCCTCACCAGTTCTCAGTTTATTAAATATGTGCTTTCTTTAAGGAGGAATGCAGAGGGCGAGTAGAAAATAATTGGCAGGCTCAACCTATGATACCTATTATTTATGCCATGTTAACAGGGATGGGGAAGTCTACTCCACTAGCGTCCAACAGGCAGCAATACCTGGCCCGTATGGTGACCAGGTGAGGCAAGCAGGACTTGCCGCGTGGTACAAACTGGATGATGGGCCTACTGAGTCCCCCATATCAGGAGTGAGGCAAAAACCTGGTGAGCCTCTAGCTGAGTTTGTAGACTGAGTTCAACGAAGCATTCACCACAAGCTGCCAGCAGGGCACCTCCGAGATCAGTTTGTAAAGCTACTGGTCTGGGAAGGGATGAATGCAAACCACTGCATGGCCTGTGCAGGATTGAGAGAGCATTCACTGAGCAGATGGGTGGTGGCCTCGCAGGACGTGGGAATGCAACAACACCAGTCCCAATCACTAGCTTTAGCTTTACAGGCTCAGACATCTGAAATGACTGAGGCTATTAACCAGGCGCTGGCAGCCCAGGGCCAAGGAACCCCAAGATCATCAGGGAGAGGGATTTGCAAGAGGAGCACTTTAAGAAGTACTGCTTACAACAATCCCCCCGCCAAACTGCGGGGGGGGGAGGGAATTGCCCACTACACCCTGCCCGAGGGGCAAAAATTGATACCATTGGAAAACGGATTGTGGATACAAGATTGATTTAGATGGTAAGCCCTATCTGGGTGGAGCAGTGGCCATTGACCAAACCTAAACTTGTAGCACTCCACCTTCTGGTGGAGGAACAGATAAACCTTGGGCATATAAACCCTCCTATGAATCCCTGGAACAGACCCTTATTTGTTATTCAAAAAGCCTCCAAGGCTTGGCTTATGCTCCAAGATCTATGTGAGTAAATGAAAGGATGGAACTAGTAGGAACACCCTTGAGAGGCATGTCCTGGACTCTTGCTATACCTTCAGAATATACCTTGGTTGTGACTGATATTAAAGATTTTTTTTTCTATCCCCTTGCATCCAGATGACTGTGAGAAGTTTGCTTTCTCCATCCCTTCTCTAAATTTTTCCCAGCCTGATCAGTGGTTTGAATGGACGGTGCTGCCACAGGGCATGGCCAATAGTCCGGTCTTTTGCCAACAATACTTGGCCACACTTTTACGGCCTCTGCTGGCTTCAAATACCTCCCTTGCCTATGCCTACATGGATGACATAATTCTGGCGCACCAAGACCTGAGCTGCCTGGAGGGCCTTCTGGCCCAGGTCCTTGCCATATTAAAAAAGAGTGGTGTTACCATAGCCCTCAATAAAATTCAAAAGGTACCTCCTTTTAAGGTGCTCAGGTCCCACCTTAACTTGGCTCAGGCCAGCCCCCTTAAGCCTTTGCTGGATATTTAGATGGTAAGCCCTATCTGGGTTGAGCAGTGGCCATTGACCAAACCTAAACTTGTAGCACTCCTCCTTCTGGTGGAGGAACAGATAAACCTTGGTCATATAAACCCTCCTAGGAATCCCTGGAACACACCTTAACCAAACTTCAGAGTCTTTTAGGGGAAATCAATTGTCTGTTGCTATGGGTTTCTGTCCCTAAAGATAGTTTTGTGCCCTTATTTGCCCTACTAAAATACAGGATGCCCCAAGAAGTTATTACAATTACAGACAGCCATAGGGCAATATGTTTGCCCTATGGCAAAAAAAGCCCTGGATGAAGTTTCCCTAAAGAGGTATTCTATTTTTGAACCCATTTCCCTTTGGTTGTTTGCAGGTGTTACATTGATTTTTGCAGTTTTCACTCAAAATGGGGAGCCATTAGAGTGGGTTCACACTCCCCTGGGGGGCACACTTGTGTGTATTCTCAAGCAGACTAACTTGCAGATGCTATCATCAAGGGAAGGACCCAAGCCCAAAGGCATTATTGCCTTGACCCTCACTCCATTGTTTTTCCTTTTCCAATGGCAGACGTTGAATGGCTCTCCCGAGCCAATGCTCATCTTGCTCTCTTCTTAGAGGGGTTTCTAGGCCAAATTGACTGCCATTATGGGCCATTCAAATAGACTGTCATGTTATGGCGACTTCCCCTCAAAATGCCATCTCTATTTTCTGCTATGCCTATTCCTGGCGCCCTCCATGTTTTTACTGATGGAGGTAAAGCAGGCTCTGCGTATGCAGCCTTTGAGGAGCCAGACAACAAAGATTCCCACCTTGTCAAGGTTCAGCACAATATAAAGAAGTGCTGGCCGTAATTATTACCCTTCAAAAACACTTTAGTTTGTATTCTGATAGCCTATAAAACAAAAAAAGGGGAGTTAGTCCCCATATACAGTTACAGATAGCTTTGTTTACCATTAACATTTTAAATTTTTCAAAAGGGGCAACTGAATCCAGATTTCAGAAGCACTGGGGACAACTATTCCTTAATCCCCAAATAAAAGTCAGGTGGAAGGACCCCTGACACAACAATGAAGAGGACCTGACCCCCTAGTTTCCATGGGCAGGGGATTTGGATGCGTTTTTCCCATAGGGGAGACAGCCCCCATTTGGATTCCTGCCAGGAATCTTAAGTTTTTACCAATCTCCTCTATACAGGAGGATGCCCAAGGATAAGCTAACCAACAAGGAAGAAAAACGGCTATGGTGGCCTAGGCTTGTGTTTAAAAGAGAAAAGCCGAAAGATAATTATTAACCATCCCCAAGGGCAACCAACCCTTAAGAAGCTCTTGTGTTCTCTAACAATTGCAGATGGTGATATTCCAGCTGTTGGCTGTCCTGACCCTCCCAGTCCTGACAATGGCCCTATGGAACCTGCATCAACTTCGACGAGTGACCTTGGCAGTGATCAGTGCTGGCAATGCAGAAATCATCAATAGCACCACAAGAGAAGTTGTCCCTTTGACCTGGTGGCCTGACATTCATTTTGATCACCACCCTATGTCATTATGTATAGACCATTTAATATTTCTGTTGGAGCTAATTATTTTAATGTCACCTGCTCTAATTGTTCTTTTAGTAATTATTTATATAGCGGCAATATTGAATTCATACTTATTGTTAAACAACCACCTTTTGTTATGCTTCCAGTTTAGATCTTTTTCAACCCTAGAGCCAAATAGCTGGATTAGAACAAGCCCCACCTCTGGACTCTGAAGTGGCATAGACTGCTATTCCATCCTTGACAAATGTTAAAGGACTGGTAATGACATTGCTTGGCATGGAAATGCTTTTGCTGATGGTTTTTCTATGCCTTACTTGCATTATATGTGCACTGCAAAACCCTTATGAGCTTAGCCAGCCAGTTACATAAGATCAAGATCCAAGTGAATAAATTTCCCCAAGAGGAATCGCAGCCAGAGATGGGTAAGAGGGGGTATCAGTCTGGTCAACCTAAGACAGGGCCTTCAGCTTTGCTCTGAAGAAGTTGCCGATGATGGGTCAGGCAGACAAGGCGATCCACCCAACCTAAGACAGGCGGGTTCACTTCTTTAAACAAAGACAGGGGAGATGTTGGGAGCCATTTGGAGCTTAAAGTAAAGCTCAAAGTCATCTTGACCCCTGTGCTCGCTTAAAGGCACGTACAAGGAACTTGCTTACTTAAAAGACACCAAGTGCCCAGAATTGCTTTGCTATGTCTGCAGTTTGTTTTAAATTTTCCTTGTTTTTCTGGATTATAGTAGAATGGCCTGAGTGTGTGGGCCCACGAGGATGCACCATGCCGCATGTGTGGAACTCCCAATACCCAGGCTACTCCCAGGTTCTGAAGAGAATGACCTTATGAGATACTGACTTTTATATATGCCCAGGAATTAATTGAACTGCTTCGGACATTTCTAACTGTGGTGTGACTGATGATTATTATTTTGCTAGGTTGGGATGTAAGGTAACTGGGATGGGCTCTTGGATCATGTACAAGGGTCCTCCCTATCCTTGTCTGGCAAATCTCACCACCCAGACTTGCCTCAAACCCCCTGCATGGCCAATGCTATCCTTACCAATGGAATCCTTTTAAAATAACCTTTACAGAGGAGGGAAAAAGATAACTAACTTGGAGGTGCGTCTGCCATTAAAACAAAAAAGAGGGAATCTATAGAGCACATGGACAGCAAAGATGGTGCTGATAGGAGTTGAGTGGGCAGAGCCTGATTTGCTTTACAGTATGTAACCAGACCGGGGACGCTTAGGTGCATGATAGGGTGTGACCTTGACACTGATTGGTTCCTCTTCCTCCCCTCCCATGCCACTCACTCTTTTTTGATTTAAAAATGGCTTGCTCTGTGTTAATAAAGGAGCTTTCCTGCTTGAGTTGACTCCCTGATGTGTCTGATTGTCTCCCGGGATGAGGGAGGCTGGGGAACGGGTGAGTGGCCGCACTTACCTTTCCTAGGACACTGTCTGTCTTTTGTGGGATGAACGAAGACCTGACAACATGGTATATGGGATTCCAACACAGCTAGCCACATCTCCTACTCTATCCAAATAGGTATTTATTAGCATACTAGCTTCAGCTTATGAATGGATGAATATTGTGCCCACCCCAACCCCGGGGCTCAATCTCAGGTCTCGGGAACCCCCTAGATCCTTAGTTGCTCACAGGCTGGTATCCTCACCTAGACCCTTTCGCCAATTGGGCCTGCTAAGCTCTGAGTTCAAATCCCAGTACTGCCAAAAGATGAATCCTAATGTGAGAAGCCCATCAATCCATCTGTTTTCCTGTCCTGTGAAAGTCCTGGGTCTCAGGGAGGATGGAGAATTCTATATAGTCAACTCTATAATCATAGGAATAGGTTGTTATCCATGTTGGCACAGTTATGTCTGTCATCATACTCAATAAAACACAAATGCATCCATGACTAAGACACACAATAAAAAGAGTAACTACACTGAACTCATGATGCATTCCACACATATATGTAAATAGAGATCCTATGTGTAAAATAGGTGGGTACATTATTTTTTCCAATGCTGGGGCCTCAATTCAGGACCTGTGACCTGGCCTGATATTGTAGTCTTCAAGGATGGTGAGCTTCCCTTTCCCCCACAGTGTTATAGATTTACCCAGACCTGAGTTGGGATCCCAGCTGTGGCAGAAAAATGGTGCGAGTTCTGAGCCAGGTTGCATTATAATTATTATTATCATTATCATTATTATTGCCAAGGAAAGGATTTGAACTCAGTTTGTGGTAACTCTGCCTCAGCTTCAATCACCTCAGGGTGGTGGGCTGCAATGGGCCCATAGCCGATCCTGGGATACTAGGCCCTAAAGTCTTGTAGGAAACCACACTCGCGTGTGTGTGTGTGTGCGTGCACACACACACACACACACACACACACACACACAGAGTAAGAGAGAGAGAGAGAGAGGAAAGCTGCGGGATAGATTTTTACATTTTGTTCCTTTTCCAAGGTGACCATCCTGGGTCTTAATGACATGCTTACAAAGAGTACTTCACCTTGCATTGATGAAAGATAGCAGGCTATCAGGGAAGCCATAGCCCATGCAGCAATGTAGGCCCTGGTCCTGACACATACTAATATGTGGAATTCCCAATACACTCATTCTTATGCATCAAAATACCGATGGAATGTGAGCAAACTCATGATTGAATGAGAAGTTTCTGAGTGCATCAATCAGTCTAGTCTAAAATTAGATACAATGATCCTAGGATGCTGATTGATCTTAATGAATAGTCTATTAAGCATGAAAAGAATCTTATTCCTTCAATGGTGGCATAATAACTAACTAAGAGTTGGTAGGAACCTAGTTGATATACTTGAATCCTAGGCAGATATCTCTGGCACTCTATACAAACATATATTTATTGGTATACTACCAACTGCTTATCCATGTATGGCTATTTTGTCCACCCCTGTGGCTCGATCTCAGGGTCTGGGAACTGCCTGGCAGCTTCCTAGGCTAGCGGTTGCCGTGTTGACACACCCACTCATGAATTGGGTCTGCTAGGCCCTGAGCTCAGGTCCCAACACTGCCAACATTTTGATCGTGGAGTAAGAAGTGGAGTGTAACACCTGGGTGGAAGACATGAAAGAGAACATATCTACAAATCTAGATATATGTGATAGGATGTCATCAATATAATAAATGGAATGTGTGTTATCACAGTCAATAAAATAAGTGGTAAATAAATGAATAAAACAGAAATACAATAAATAACCACAACAAACAGGATATGGACTGAACATCAATACGTAGGTTCAAATCCTATCTTTACAATGTATATAAATAGTGTGTTTCCCTGGGCTGGGGCATGAATTCAGGCCTAGGGAGTAGGCCTGACTTTCTTGTCCTCAAGCATGTTGAGCTTCCCTTTCATCCACAGTGCTGCAGAGTTACCCAGACCCTAATTTCAAATCCAAAGCCTGGCAGATAAAACGGCACCAATTGCAAGCCAGGGAAATTTTTGTTTTGCCAAGCAATGTCTTGAACTCAGGTCATGGCAACTCTGCCTCAGCTTCCATCACCCTAGGCTGGGGTGCAGCCACTGGAACCACAGACGATCCTGGGATCCTAGACTTCCAGGCCTTGCAAGAGGGGGAATGCAAAGAAAATAAGTGGTGGGATGGCCTTTTTAGATTTTGCACCATGACCACCTGGGTCTGAATGACACAGCTCCAAAGGGTACTTCACGTTGCATTGCTGAAGGCTGTTGGGCTATTGGGCTATTGGCCATAGTCCTGCAGGGCAATAAAGGACTAGAGTCGAATCCCAGTCATGTCACTTCTGGATGATGGGAGATCCTAAGTGACTCATTTCAATCTATAAGAATAACGATGGAATGTTATAAATGTCACTGTTTACAATAACATGGGCAAGATAATGAGTACATTTCTTATCAGACATTGTAGCTTCCTCTTTTGTTTCCCCTTCCCATCCATTCTCATCCTTCCCTCGCCTCCCAACCCAATCCTCCCCAATCCCCCTTCCTCACCCCAACCCCACACCAAAGTTGTAAAATTAGTTTTCAACATAACGACTTGTACATCTCATTGAGGATAAAAACAATAACATTAATTACATGGAGGCATAATAATACCCAAGAATGGTAGGAATGTAGTCTATATAACTGAATAATGGATAGACATCTCTGGCACTCTATAAAGATATATATTTATTAGCGTACAACCATCTGAGTGTCAATCTGTTCTTATTTTGTCAACCACTGGGGCTCGATCTCAGGCACTGGGAACTTCCTGTCAGCTCAATTTGCCCCAGGATGGCATGCTGACACTGACCCATTCATGAATTTGTCCCTGTAGGCCATAAGATCAGATGCCAGAACTCCCAAACAATGAATCATGGAGTAAAAAGCTGATGCTGACACATGTTTTCCTTTTCTGTAAAAGTACTGGGTGTCAGATATGAAGCAGAATACATATGTACACCTATATCATATGTAATCAATGTAATCAATGTTCTATGTGCCATAATAGACAATAAAATAAACAGTCAATACATGAACAAAACAAAAAATAAAATGAATAAATATACTGAACTCAATATGTACATACATATGTCTGTAAATATAAATCATATATTTAAAATGTACATGAATAGGATTTTATTTAGTGCAGAGTATCGATTTCAGGCCTAAGGAACAGACTTGAATTTCTTGACTTCAAGGAGGCAAGCTTCCCCTTCCCACACGGTGCAACAGAGTTACCAAGACCATTAGTTCAAATCCCAGTCCTGGCAAGAAAAATGGCATCTCTATGCTATATGACACCCAATTCTTAGGTATTTCATTCGGCCTCCATTTAATGAATGTGATTGTTTAAATGCTTAATAAAGTATTAACTAAAATTGATCAGTGTCCTATAATATAATTGTGTATAATTTTATACTGGAATCATTCAAGAACTGCCCATTTAATCATGACATACATCACATTCCATTGGTATTCATATGGATAAAATGAGGTTCTTAGTATCTCCTGCCATTTGAAAGTGGCAGGACCAGGATTCAAACTGTGGGTTCCAGCTCCTACCACTTAAACCTGAGGATAGGGAACACACCGGTCTGTCCAAGAACATCAGCAAGACCAATGATTAGGCAGGCACCAGTGGCTCTCAGCAGACCTCCTTGATACTTACAAAGCTGTGAAAGGAGGGTCAAGTTCAAAGTCACCCTAGGCAGGAAAGTCCTTGAGACCGCTGTCCAACTTAAGTGGCAACAAAGCCACACGAAGAGACATGTGGCTCAGGCTAGCCTTGATCAAATGGAGCTCACAGACAGTGCTCAGATCCTGAGTTCAAGGTCTGAGACTGGCAACAAACAGCCATACACAACAATTTGTGCAGCCATCCAAGTAAAGCAGGTCACCCTTTTGTACCCAACTGAATTGGACAGAGTTCCCTGGGAAAGGGTCTGGCGAAGCTGCTCTCATCTTTACTCCGCCCATGCTGCCTGCATCACAAACCCATTCTTTCATGATTCTTTCTGACCAATGTTATCCAAGAATGCTGGCCAGGCCCACATTCCATGCTGCCCTGTAGCACCAGAATTCCCTCTGTTGGTTGAAACCACTACCAGCCATTGAGGAAAATAGAGGTGGCTGAGTGGTGAGCAAGAGATTCGAGGTAACTTTAGAGTAGGTTAGGATATTGACCTCTTAGTCACTGAATGGGAGAATAGAGGATTTCCCAGAGCCTGGGAATGTGGCTAGCCCATCTTTCCCATCACATCTCTCAGATATCTGAAACAACAAGATTCCATGAGAGAGCTGAGGACAAGAACTACTACGAGAACACCAGCAGAATACTCCCGTCAGATCTGCAACATTCAACAAAACATGAAAAAGAGAGGGATGCTCAAGACAAATATCATCTTATAAATATGATGGAAACAATTGCATGAAAGGAAAAAAACAAAAAAAATTTGAATACTTATCTTGGGGTTGATTACATTAACATCAACTTATCTGAACTTAGTTATTTCAAATAAGGGAAACCATGGGACCTATGTTTCTTTGGGCCTGGCTTACTTCACTTAATGTAATTTTTTCCAGTCTTTCCATTTCCTAACAAATGGGACAATGGCATTCTTTCTGATGGAGGCATAGAATTCCATTGCGTATATATACCACATTGTCTTGATCAATTCATCTACTGAGGGGCATCTGGGTTGGTTCCATAACGTAGCTATGGTAAATAATGCTGCAATAAAAATAATCCTGCTGGTAGCTTTAGTTTGGTCTTGTTTGTGATCATTTGGGTAAATGCCCATAAGTGGGATTGCCGGCTCATAAAGGAACTCTATGTGGAGTCTTTGAGGAACCTCCATGCTGCTTTCCAAAGTGGTTGAACAAGTTTACACTCCCACCAACAATGTAGTAAAGTTCCCTTCTGTCCGTATGCCCTCCAGCAGCTGTTGTTATTAGAATTTTTGATTATAACCATTCTAACTGGGATGAGGTGGTATATCATTGTTTTGATTTGCATTTCTTTTATGGCTGGAACTTGAGCATTTTTTCATGTGTCTATTGGCCATCCTTCTTTCCTCTTCAGAGAAGTTTCTCTTTAAGACTTTAGCACAGTCATTTATTGGGCAAATGTTTGTTTGAAGATTTGTTTGGGGGGATTTAATTTTTTAAGTTCCAGGTATATTTTAGATATGAGACCCTTGTCTGTTTATGGCTAGTGAAAATCTTCTCCCAATGCGTGGGGTTTCTATTGATCTTCCAAGATATGTCCTTTGCCATGGAGAGCTCTGCAATTTCATGCAGTCCCATTTGTCCAACCTTTCTTTCATTTGTTGTGTTTCTGGGTCTCAATTAAGAAAATCTGAGCGTGTGCCAAGGAGACCTAGGGTTTCTCCTACTCCATTCTGTAATGTTTTCAGAGTGTCTGCTTTGACTCCGAGGTCATTGATCCATTTGGAGTTGATTCTGGTGCAAGGTGATATATAAGGTTCTAGCTTTAGTTTTCCATAAGTAGTTAACCAATTTTACCAGCACAATTTACTGAAGAGGCTGTCTTTCTTCCATTCTATTATTTTTAGCTCCATTATCGAAGATTAGATGGCTACAGGTCTTTAGGTTCATTTCAGGGTTTTCAAGTCTATTCAATTGATCCTGGGGTCTGTTCTTGTGCCAGTACCAAGCTATTTTGATTACTATGGCTTTGTAGTACAGTTTGAAATTTGGTATTGATATTCCTGCAGCACTGTTCTTTCTGTTAAAGATTGTTTTTGTTATTCGGGGTCTTTTATTGTTGTATATGAATTTTTGGATTGTGTCATCTATTTCCTTGAAGAATTACATTGGAATATTGATAGGTATCCCATTGAATTTGTAGATAGCCTTGGAAAGTATTGCCATTTTCACGATGTTGATTTTTCCAATCCAGGAGCATGGGAGTTTTTGCCACATTCTAAGTTCTGTTTTGATTTCATTTTTCAGGTTTTTAAAGTTTTCATCATAGATGTCCTTTACTTGTTTGGTTAATTCCTAGGTATTTTATTTTTTGTGGGGCTATTAAAAACGGAGTTGCTTTCCTGATTTCAGTCACGCTTTCCTCATTGTTGGCATATAGAAAAGCCATTGATTTTTGAAGCTAATTTTATACCCTGCTACTTTGCCAAAGTTTTGAATCACCTTGCAGAATTTGGGAGCGGAGTCTATGGGATTCTTTAAATGCAAGATCATGTCATCTGCAAAGAGGGAGAGTTTTAATTCTTCTTTCCCTATTTGGTACCCATTGATGTTTGCATCTTGTATTATTGCTGTAGTTAGGCATTCTAATACTAGATTGAAGAACAATGGAGTGAGTGGGCATCCTTGTCTCGTTCCTGAGTTTAGAGGACATGGAGGTAATTTTTCAACATTGAGCATAACATCGTGAAAATGGCAAAACTTCCCAAGGCTATCTACAAATTCAACGTGAGACCTATCAAAATTCCACCCTCATTCTTCAAGGAAATGGAAGAGGCAATCCAAAAATTCATATGGAACAATAAAAGACCCTGAATAGCAAAACGATCCTCAACAGAAAAAACTGTGCTGGAGGAATATCAATACCATATTTCAAACTCTAATATAAAGCCATAGTAATCAAAACAGCTTGGTACTGGCATAAGAACAGACCTCAGGACCAGTGGAATAGAATTGAAAACCCTGAAATGAACCTACAGACCTATAGCCAACTAATCTTCAATAAGGGAGCTAAAATAATAGAATGGAAAAAAGACAGCCTCTTCAGTAAATGGTGCTGGCAAATTGGTTAACTACTTATAGAAAACTAAAACTAGATCCTTGTATATCACCCCGCACCAGAATTAACTCCAAAAGGATCAAAGACCTCGGAGTCAAAGCAGACAATCTGAAAACTTTACAGGATGGAATAGGAGAAACCCTAGGCCTCGTTGGCTGAGGACGAAATTTTCTTAATAGAAACCCAGAAACCCAACAAGTCAAAGAAAGGTTGGACAAATGGGATTGCATGAAGATGCAGAGCTTCTGCATGGCAAAGGACATAGCTAGCAATATCAATAGAAAGAAGCCCACAGAATGGGAAAAGATCTTAACTAGCCATACAACGAACAAGGGTCTCATATCTAAAATATACTTGGAGCTCAAAAAATTAAATCCCCCAACAACAAATCCTCAAAGAAACAACTGCCCAATAAATACGTGGGCTAAAGACTTGAAGAGAACCTACTGTGAAGAAGAAAGAAGGATATCCAACAGACACATGAACAATTGCTCAACCTCGCTAGCCATAAAAGAAATGCAAACTAAAAAAACTTTGAGGTACCACCTCACCCTAGCTAGAATGTCTATAATCAAGAACTCTAACAACAACAGATGCTGGAGGTGATGTGGACAGAATGGAACCTTACTTCATTGTTGGTGGGAGTGTAAACATGTTCAAGCACTTTGGAAAGCAGTATGGAGTTTCCTGAAAAGACTTCACATAGAGCTGCCCTATGACCCAGCAATCCCACTTTTGGGCATTTACCCAAATGTTTTCAAACAAGACCACACTAAAGCTACCAGCACAACTATGTTTATTGCAGCATTATTTACCATAGTTAAGATCTGGAACCAACCCTGATGCCCCTCAGAATATGAATGCATAAAGAAAATGTGGTATATATACACAATGGAATTCTATGCCTCCATCAGAAAGAATGACATTTACCCATATGTTAGGAAATGGAAAGGCTTGGAAAAAATTATATTAAATGAAGTAAGCCAAGCCTAAAGAAACAAAGGTCCATGGTTTCCCTTATTTGCAATATCTAGTATATGTATCAGTCAAGCAGAAAAGGTCAGATAATGTGATGTTTGGAAAATGAACCCTTAGATAAGTATTTAAATGTTTTTTTTCTTTCATGCATTTGTTTCTAACTCATTTATAAGATTATTTCCTGGTAGCTTTGTATGTCCCACCCCACAGTAGAACCCCTGCTTTCACTATTTTTGATGTCGGTATAATTTGTGGAGGAGATGGGGAAAAAAAAGTCGTTTAAGGATACAGGTGGACCCGATGCAGCTATAAGTACAAGTTGTCATGTCAAAAACGAACTTTACAATTTTTGTGGGGGGGGAGGGGCGGATTGGGTGTGGTGTGGGGAGATGCTGGGAAGGGATGTGAAGGGTAAACAAAGGAGGAGGCTGCAATGCTTGATACGAAATGTACTCATTATCTTGCCCATGTATTTGTAACCCCTCTGTACAATATGTTCACAAAAAATAAATATTAAAATTAATTTTTAAAAATGTCATATGTGAAATTTAATGAGGTCAACAAGAGATTATGGAGACAAAACGGCCTTAGAATTACAATTGCAGCATATCACAAAAGTTATGATGACAGGATAGGTTTGTGATGTCACGGGGTGTTATGTGATATTGTGATATGTGGTTATTGTGATATTACCGTGGCAACGTGATGTAAAAAGGGATTGTAATGTCACAATTGTTATGAGTTTATGATTTCTTTATGATATCAACCTACAGGCCGCATTTTAAATAGTATGAAATCACAGAAAAGGCATTCATAATGTGTCTATGATGTCACAGGGACAATGTGAAGATCTAAATCTATCATATCATTTTAGTTTTGTGATTTCCCAATGAGCAGATGTTGTCAAAAATGACAAAGTGATGTCACAATTGTGATGAACTCACAAACTGTTTTTGATGTTAAAATGTCTTGTCTGATTCTCAATTGTCAATATTTCACAGTGGGGATTTGAGTACACAAAGGGAATGTGATGTCACAAAGCTATGTATTTTATCAAAGGATATAAGAGGTCATAATAGATTTGAGATGACACAATGTGATCTTAGTGTCAAACCAGCAATGTGATGTCACAATGGGTTTGTGATGTCACACTGGTGATGAGATCATAATGGATTAGTTATGCCACGACTTTTAATATCACAATTATTTGTCCAATTTCAATTGCTACTAGACCACCATGAGGCCACAGTAAAAACCAGCAGTGCCCTTATAATCCACTGGAACAGATAGTCATCATGGCCTCTTGGTCTCCACCACCAGAGAGGGTGGCTTCATGCCACTGGAGGGGGCAGGACATGCTGCTAAAGGAGATAGGATATCAAGCCCAACATGGTGAGCTACCAAGAAGTCATTGGGCATGAACATTTGGGAAGTGATGATTGAAAACTGTTATGCACAAAACATCGCAGTGGGGGAAGGGCCCAGCCTATATATAGGCTGCAGGTTCAGAGCAACAGAAGGGGAGAGAAAAAGGGGAAAGGCCTAGAAGGAAAGAAGTGATGAGCCAGTAGGAAGGTAAAGACCTGGGAGTAGAGGAAATTGAGGGAGAGCAGGAGGTGAAGGATGGCAGCTGGGCACCTGGATATGGCAGGGCAGGACTGTCAAGAGTAGAACAGCCTGAAGAGAAGAAGGGAATGGTGTAAGGAGAAAATGAAAAGACCTGAAATGTAGTACAAGTCTGGAGAGAAGGAGGATGAAGAGCACTGAAAAAGCCTTGTCCTTTGAAGTGTGGAGTTTTGGAGATCATTATTTTGGGGGATGGTTGTTTGCAGACCAGTTAACAAATGGCTGGGCTTCTGTTTGGAGTTCTGAGGTTTCATGGTTGAGGCTGAATTTAGCTCTTGGCATCCAGCCCAGGTCAAGGTAGTCGCTTGTTACAAAACTTATGAGGACAAGGCAGGTTTGTGATGTTACATTGCATTAATGATATCACAATGTCAATATGAGGTCGCAAAGGGATTGTATTGTCACAATGGTGATGTGGTCACAATGGGTTTCTGAAATCAAACTATATGCCACATTTGAGAAAGAATGAAATCACAGAATAGGCAAGCACATTGTCTCTATGACCTCACAATGAAAATGTGATGTCATAATGCTATGATGTCATTGTCATTTTGGGATGTCACAATGGGCTGATGTTATCCTAACAACAATGTGATCTCACTCTAGAGATAATGTCACAAAGCATTTGTAATGGTAAAACGGCCTGTCTGATATCAGTTGTCCTTTGCTCACAATGAGGATATAATTACCCAAAGGGACTGTGATGTCACAAACACTATGTGCTTTTTCAAAGGTGCTAAGAGGTCACAACAGGTTTGGTATATCACAAGGTGATCGTGATATCACTGTGGAACTATGATGTCACAATGGGTTTGTGATGTCACAGTGGGGATAAGGTCACACTTCGACAGTGATGTCACTATGAATTTGTAATATCACCATTACATGGTGATATTACTAGATCACAATGAAGATAGTTGTTCACATAAGGAGCTAGAAGTCAGAAAGGCCATGAATTTTGTAAAATATTATGAGTACATAATAGATTGGTGGAAATGCGTTGGGACAGAGATATCCTATTGGCAATATAAAGTTACCATTACATGAGATAATATTGTTTTGAAGTCACAAATAGTTGGTAATGCCATATAGGTGATGAGGTCATATAGATTTGTGATTTCAAAATGGGATGGTGATGTCACAATCTCATGCTAGGTCTCTAATTGGCAATGAATATATAAGTTCACAAGGGATAATGATGTATCCGAAGGCATATGTTGGCACAAGTGTAATGAGTCTTAACAGGTTTATGATGTCACAATATGACTCAATGTTCATGACATCTGGCAATGTGTTGTCACAGTAGTTGTGATGTCATACTTGATTTCTGATATCACATGTCATACCTGATATATTATGAATTAAACAATTATTAGCTCAGGGAGGCCAGAGATCACACTGGCAGCATGTCAAAACATTTATGAGGATAGGACAGTTTTGTGATGTCACGGTGGGTTAGTGATATCAAAATGGCAATGTGGTGTCATCAAGGTATTGTGATGTCATAGTGGTTAGGTTGTCACAATCTATTTCTGATATCAACCCACCTGCCACATTAGCAATAGAATGAAATCACAGAATAGGCATTCCAATGTATCTGTGACATCACAATGATTATGTGATGTCATAATGCTATGAAGTCATTGTTGTTTTATGATGTCACAATGGTTTGATGGTGTCATAATGACAATGTAATGTTACACTGGTGATGATGTCACAAAAGTTTTGCGATGTTAAAATGGCATGTCTGATCTCAGCTCAAAATGAGGATATGGGTAAACAAAGGGCCTGTGATGACACAAAGGCCATGCTTTCAAAGCTTCTGAGGTCATAATAGGTTTGGGATGTCACAATATGATCATGGTGGCACAATGGCAATGTGATATCACAATGAGTTTGTGATGTCACCGCTGTGATGAGGTCACAATGCATTAGTGATATCTCATCAAGTTTTAATATACCAATGACATATACAACTTCAATTTCTTCTAATTCATTATTAGGATACTGTAATAACCAGTGTTGCCAGAATTATCTGTGGGAGCCTATAATCATTGTAAATTCTTGGCCTGGCCCACAGGAGAATGTGGGGAATGCCGCCAAAGGTGGAGGTGTCAGGCTGTCAAGAAGTGATTGAGCATTGGGCAGATTGGGAAGAGACGATTAAAAATTGTTAGGCAGGAGACCCGTTAGAGTGAGGAGGGGTACAATCTATATATAGGTTGCATTTTTAGAGCATTGGAAGTGGGGATAAAAATAGGAGCTATCTGGATGGAAGAAAGTGATGAGACAACAGGAAGGAAAAAACCTGAGAAGAGAGGAAGATGAAGGAGAGCAGAAGTTTGGCAAGTGGTCACTGGGTCAGAGTAGAGCAGGCCTGTGGAGACTGGAGAGACCTAAAGAAAATAAGAAAATGGTGGAAGGGAAAAAGGGGACGACCAGGAAGGAAGGACAGGTCTGTAGTGAAGGAGGGAGGAATGAAAAAGTAAAAAGCCTTGCCCATTGAGGTTTGGAGATTCGGAGATCATAATTTTTTGGCTGGTGGTTTGCAGACCAATTAAGAAAGGGTGGGACTGCCCATTGGAGGTCTCAGGTTTGGTGGTCAAGGCTGCTTTTGGACCTGGCTCTCCAGGCCAGCATAAGGTAATCACAGTCCTCTTGCTATTGTAAATTGTTTTATTATATTAAATGTGACTACATGGTTTGTCTCCTTGTCTTAGAGGTCATAAGTACACGAGTTCACAGAAAGAGCTTGAAGTCTCAAAGGCCACGAATTTTCTAAGATGTGATGTGGCCATATAGGTTTGTAAAAACACAATGGGACAGTGATATCACAACGACAATACAATGTCAAAATAATGCTTTGATACTACAATTAGTTGTTGATGCCATTCTCGTGATGAGGTCACAATAAGTTTGTGATGTCACAATGGGTTCATAATGTCAGATGGCAGATCTCAATGGTCATTATTTGGAAATGAATATATGAGTTCAAAAAGGGACTGTAATGTCTCCAAAGGCATGTGCTGTCACAAATGTGATGCCGTTCTCACAGTTTTGTGATGTCACAATGTGACAAAATGGCCATGATATCTGGCAGTATGAAGTCACAGGGGATTTCTGACATCACATGTCCTATCAGAAATATGAGATTGAAAACAGATTATGAGCTGACAAAGGGTCTAACATATGACAATGTCACAAAACTTATAAGGACAGGACTGGTTAGTAATGGCATAGCAGGTTAATGATGTCACAATGGCAATGTGATGTCACAAAGGATTGTGATATCACAATGGTTATATGGTCAAATGGGTTTCTGAAATAAAATGAATTCACAGAATAAGCCTTCACACTGTTTTGTCTATGACATAACGATGTCACTGTGATTTATCGTGCTATGATGCCATTGTCATTTGGTGATGTCACAATGAGCTGAGGGTGTCATAATGACAATTTGATGTCACTGCTGATTTATGATGTTACAACGGTTATGAGGTCACATTATGTTTCTGATATCAACACACATGTCAAATTTTAAATAGAATGACAAAGCCTGGCACGGGTGGCTCATGCCTGTAATCCCAGCTACTCAGGAGGCTGAGATCTGAGGATTGCAGTTCAAAGTCACCTAAGGCTGGAAAGTCCATGAGCCTCTTATCTCCAATAAAAACCATTAGAAAACGAGAAGTGGTGCTGTGGCTCGAGTGATAGTGTGCTCGCCTAGAGCTGTAGAGTAGGGACAGCACCCAAGCCCAGAGTTAAAGTCCCATGACCAACTACAACAAAAAAGAATAAAAACAGGCATTCACAATCTGTTTATAACATCACAATGACAATGTGATCTCATAATACTATCTTGTCATAGTTTTCTGATGTCAAAATAGTTGATGCTGTTATAATGAGAATGTTATGTCACACTGGTGCTGTCACAAAGTGTTCATGATGTTAAAATGGCATGTCTGATATCAATTGTCAGTTCATAATGAGGGTATAGTTACACAAAGGGACTGTGATGTCAAAAAGTCCACGTGTTTTTCAAAGGTGCTAAGAGGTCCTAATAAGTTTGGGATTTTACAATGTGATAGTGATGTCAAATATCTATGAAAGCTCACAATGGGTTTGTGATGTCACACTGGTGATGAAATCAAAGTTTTGTGAAGTCACATCTCACAATCACATGCCCAATTTCAGTTGCTACTATTTCACAATGAGGATAAGAGTTCACAGAAGAAGACAAATATCAAAGGCCCTGAATTTTCTAAAATGCTATGAAGACATACTAGGTTATTGAAAACACAATGAAACAGTGATATCACTATGGCAATGTGATGTTGCAATATGATGACTTAAAAATGTTTTGATACCACAATTGGTGATGCCACACTAGTAATGTGTTTATAAGAGGTGATGTCACAATGGGTTGGTGACATCAAAATGACAAATATGTGATCTCAATTGTCAACTCACAATGAGTATATGTGCTCACAAAGGGACTGTGATGTCTCCAAAGGCATGCATTGTCTCAAAAGTGATGAAGTCCTAATGTGCGTGTTATCAGAATGTGACAAATGCTCATATCATCTATCAGTGTGATGTCACCATGATCTAAATGTCACACTGGATTCGGGTATCACATTTCATACCTGGATTGAGTATGAGAGAATTGAAATTTCACAGTGGATTAGTGAAATTACTATGGAAATGTAGGGTCACAAAGAGATTGTGCTACCACAATGGCTAATAGATCATAATGTGTTTCTACTCTAATAGGTTTGTTCTGTCACAATTGGTTGGAAATGTCACAATGGCATGTCGATTCTCAAATATCATTAATTCACAATGAGGATATGAGTTCACAAAGGGACTGTGTAGTCACCAAAGTCATGTGTCGGCACAAATGTGATGAAATCCTAACAGATTTGTGAGTTCACAATGTGACACCATGGTCTGGATGTCTATCAATGGGATGTCACAATATTCATAATTTCAGAGTCAATTTCTGATATCATATATCATACCTGAATTATTATGAGTTTGAAAACAGAATATAAGCTTACTAAAGGCCTAAAATATCCTAAGGGCAGCATATCACACAAGTTATGACTAAAAACTCATGGTCTTGGATCTTAAGATTCTTACTTTGAAATTGTATCCTCATTGTGAACTAGTAGAAATTGAAATTGGACATGTCTTTGTAATAATACAAACTCAGAGTGACATCACAAACTCATTGTGATCTCATCACCAATGTGACATCACGAACTCATTGTGACATCACATTATTGTTGTGCCTTCACAATCACATTGTGACATCACAAAGCAATTGTGAAGTCTTAGCACATTAAAAAAAAACACATGACCTCTGTGGCCTCACAGACCCTTTGTGTACCCATATTCTCATAGTGAAAATTTTGATCACACATAGCATTGTATCATCACAAATACTTTGTGCAATAATTACAGCTGTGAAATCACATTGTCATCATGACACCATCATCTCATTGTGATAACACCAAACCCCAATGACACTATACCATTTGTTTCTTTTCTTTTCTTCTGTATGTTTTTTATTTTAAATATATTGTACAGA
This sequence comes from Dipodomys merriami, assembly GCF_024711535.1. Taxonomy (NCBI): domain Eukaryota; kingdom Metazoa; phylum Chordata; class Mammalia; order Rodentia; family Heteromyidae; genus Dipodomys; species Dipodomys merriami. Next base: position 3,041,760 of record NW_027202538.1, on the reverse strand, counting down.
GGGATTAGAGTTACATGAGTAAGGTAATGAGTACATATCTTATCAAACATTGCTGCCTTGTCATCACATTGTCACTTTGATGTCATAGACCCATTGTGAATGCCATTCTTTGATTTCAATCTATTTCAAATGTGCCATGTGGGTTGATATCAAGAAACCATTGGGAACTCATTACCTTTGTGACATCAAATTCTCTTTGTCATACCACATTACCTTTTTTATATCACTAACCCACTGTGACATCAAATACTTCTCCTGTCCTCACAACATTTGTGACATGTCATTGTGATATTTTAGACCCTTTGTGAGTTGAAAATCTGTGTTTGACTTCATATTTCAGATATGACATGAGATATCTAAAATCCAGTGTAACATCATGATATTACACCACTGGACATCATAAAAATTGTGTCACTTTGTGACATCTCAGAACTGTTAGTTCTTCACCTTTTTGACTACATATACTTTGGGGACATCAGAATCCCTTCCCAAACCCATATACTCATGGTGTATGACAACTGAGGTCCCACATGCCATTGTGACATCACCAACTCCTTGGGACATCTCAAACCTATTGAGACCTCCTCATCAGTATGGTGTCACCAATTGTGACATCAAAACATTATTATAACATGATGTTGAGATATCACATTGTCATTGGGAAATCAGTGTCCCATTGGGTTTTCACATAGTATGACCTCATACTATGAAGCTTCTTCTATCACCTGGTATCCTCATATTGAATTAAGAGTAATTGAAATTGGATATATCATTCTGATATTATAAACTGTGACATCACAAAACCATTGTGACCTCATCAAAAACCCAATGGGACATCTCATTTCCATTGTGATATTATGAATCACAGTGTGCCTTCCAAAGCTATTATGACCTCTTACCACCTTTGAAAACACACATGGCCTCTATGACATCACAGAACATTTTTTGTATCCATATCCTCATGGGGAACTAATGACAACTGACATCAGACATACCATTAAAATACAAAAAAATTCTTTCTGACATCATCATAATTGTGACATTATGTTGCCATTATGACAACATCAGCTCATTTTGACATGTAAAACTACAATGACATCATAGCACTGTAACATTATATTGTCAATCTGATATCATAGACATGTTGTGTTTGCCCTTTATGTTATTTGATTCTATATCTAATGTGGCATGTTGGTTGATATCAGAAACCCATTTTGAGTTCATCACCATTGTGATATCATGGTGCCTTAGTAGCATCACATTGCCATTGTGATGTCACATTGCCAAATTGATGTCACAAAGGGATATTAATGTCACAAAGGTTATGACATCACAATGAGTTTCTGATATCCACCCACATGCCACATTTCAAATACAATGAAATTACAGATTAGGCATTCATAATGTGACTATGGTGTCACAATGACATAATGGCAAATGCTATAATGTTATTGTCATTTTGTGATGTCACCATAAGCTAAAGATATCATAACAACAATGTGATATCATACTGGTTATGACGCCACACAGGGTTTATAATGTTACAATGGTTATGAGGTCACAATATGTTTCTGATATCAACTGATATGCCACATTTAAAATAGAATGAAATCATAGGATATACATTCTCAATGTGTCTATGACAGCAAAATGGCAGTGCAATGTCATAATGTCATGATGTCAGTGTAGCTTGGTGATATCACCATGAGCTGAAGGTGTCATAACCACAGTCTGATGTCACATTGGTGATGATGTCACAAAGGGTTTGTGATGTCACAGTGGCAAGTCAGATCTTAATTGCCATGAGTTTATAGTGTGGATATGAGAATGAAATCACAATGACATACGCAAATGAACTGTGATGACACAAAGGCCATTTTTTTTTCAAAAGTGCTAAAGTTCCTAACAGGTTTCAGTTGTCAAAATGTTAATGATATAAAAATGCTCTCAGCAGTCCTCCTTGATACTTACAAGGCTGTGATAGGAGGATCATGGTCAAAGTCACCCTAGGCAGGAAAGTCCTTGAGACTACTGTCCAAATTGTACCAACAAAACCAGAAGTAAAGCCATGTAGCTCCATTGGTAGAGGGCTAGCCTGGATCAAAAGCAGCTCACAGACTGTGCCCAAATCCTGAGTTCAAGGTCTTGGACTGGGAACAAACAGACATACACAACAATTTGTCCAGCCATCTGGCTAAAGTAGGTAAACTTATTGTCCCCAAGTGGATTGAACCTGGGAAAGGGGCTACCATCATCTTGACTCCACCCATTCTGCCTGCATCACAGGATTCCAGCCACACCCTCATTCTTTCATGGTTCTTTCTGACCAATGGGATACAAGAATGGTGGCCATGCCCACATTCCATACTACCCAGTAGCGCTGGGATTCCGTCTGTTGGTTGACACCACTACCAGCAGTTGAGGTAGAGGTAGCTGAGTGATGAGCAAGAGACTCAAGGCTAGGAGGAGATGCCTTGCTCAGGCACAACATGTGCCCGCCTGCGCTCCGGCCCCCTCCTCCCCTTCCCTGTGGCACAGCATTTCAAACCTGGTGCTGCTGGCTAAAACCCATGTTGCCTCTTGGATTCCTCAGACAATGGTGTAATGGTGCACCTCTAGCCAGCTTGTTGCCCTGACCTGGTCCTGGCAACCTTGTCCTCTGCTCTGGGCCTGATGTCAACCATACCACTGCCATTGCTGTTCGCCCCACCTGGAGCAGCTGTAAACAGATTTTGCCAGCAGCACATGTGAGTGGTGGCCACACAGGCCCGCTCCTTGCGACCCCATATCACCCCCACTCCTGACCAGGACCTGCGCCTCCTCTGTGCCCCACAGCCTGGCCCACGCCCTGACATAAATGTGCCCCAGGAGTGGGGGTGGGTGTTGACCCGAGGATCCCATCCCCATATCCAGTGTCTAGTGTGCCAGGAAATGGGGAGATGCCAGGTTGGGTGAGGAGTGGACGCCACAGAGCCCCTGACCTGGAGCAGTGGGAGACACACAGCCGCACATCTGCACCCTTCCTTTCCCTGGTGGGAACCTGGTGGGGAGCACCATGTCCACACCTGCCTTCTGGGGTCTTTTCCCTTTTTCTGGGGATGGGAGGCTTTGGATGAAGAAGATAAACCCTCCTTTCTGTGTGAACCCTTGTCTTCTGTGCTTGATCATCCTTTCACCTGAAGACGGAGAGACAGAGAGAGAAAGAGAGACAGAGAGAGAGATCATCTTTCTCCTTGTACAGCCTGACTGTGCTCAGGTGAGTGATCAGTTGGCAAATTGCAGGTGCTGCATGGATGAGTCTTCTGTCACCAGTCTGTATGTGTGTGTGTGTGTGTGTGTGTGTGTGTGTGTGTGTGTGTGTGTGTGTGTGTGTTGTGTGTGTGTGTGTGTGTGTGTGTGTGTGTATAGAAGTGAGTGGTAACAAGGAGACTGAATGCTTTGGTAACTTCTACCTGCTATATTTCGGACATGCATGGGCCTCATAGCTGAGGTCTGGGAGCCGGGAAGGGTGAGATGCTTGAACGGGACACAGCACTGTTGAATTACAAGAACAAGGGATCTGTGTGCCCTTGAACTGTGTACTACCTTGGGCCTGGTTGGTGGGAGTGGAGCTTCGGAGGACCTAGGAGTGCAGCTGCAGGGGATGGCTTTCCCGGAGGACAGAGAGCATGTCCAACACTTAGTAAAGATATGAGTCCTGCTAGTATGGAGTGCAACAGCATATGCCAGACTCTGGGTCTTATCATCATGACCTCTGATGGGCGAGGTGAGACCTATTTTAAATCTTGAGCTGTGATCTTCAGATCTCAACCGCCTAAGGCATGAGCCTCTGGCACTGTGATTCTGGTTCTTTTTGGTATATTAGGGTTTGACCTCAAGGCTTTAGGCTTGCCAGTCAGGTCATCTACCAGGTTTTCTGTCTTGGGCATTTCTGAGATGGAGACTTAATATATGCTCAGGCTGGGGTGGATCACAGTCCTCCTGTATGTGACAGGCATGAGCCACCAGGGTCGGTCCACTGTAGTTGGATGGTAGACATGTAGTGCCACGCTCAGTCATTGGTTTAGATGGATTGTCACAAACTCAGTCCACAGCAGCCCATTTTTGACCACAGGTGAAGCTCTGGGTTGGGCCTCAACCATTGGACTTCAATCTCCTCATGGGATAGTTTTGAGAAAACAAGGGATTAATACATAGTGATCTCTAGAGCAGGGCCAGACACAGAGGGAGGGACCGTCAGATACGGTTCTTGGCAGTTCTGTGAGTAAATGACAGAAAATACCCGGAAAGATCTCAGATGGTTTTGTGTTATTAATGTTGTGACAGGTATGGGATTATAAAACAAAACAGGATACTCTTTCTTTAATACCCAATCCCCATGAGGAATGGGATCCTTCACTTCAGTTTTGAAGCTGGGGAAACTGAGGCACAGAGAAGCTGGGTGACCTACTTATGACTCCCAGCTGACAGGAAGCTTGGCCTGACTTCTCTGCCATGCTCCCTAGGACAATGGGTGTTATTCAGTCTACTTCTTGTGGTGGGAAGTCCTCATCTTTTCAGTCGTGGGGCTTGAACTCTGGGCCTGGGGCAGCTCCCTGAGCTCCTCAGCTCAAAGCTAGCACTCTACCACTTGAGTCACAGGACCACTTCCAGTTTTCTAGTGGTTCTTTGGAAATAAGATTCTCACATGTGTTACTGCCAGGGCTGGCTATAAACCACAATCCTCATATCTCTGCCTCCACTGTACTTAGGATTACAAGCCTGAGCAACAGGTACCTGGCTTAAGTATAATTCTGACCTTCCTCTCTCTCTCTCTCTCTCTGTCTCTCTCTCTCTCTCTCTCTCTGTCTCTCTCTCTGTCTCTCTCTCTGTCTCTCTCTCTGTCTCTCTCTCTGTCTCTCTGTCTCTCTGTCTCTGTCTCTGTCTCTGTCTCTGTCTCTGTCTCTGTCTCTCTCTCTCTCTCTCTCTCTCTCTCTCTCTCTCTCTCTCTCTTACAGGACCTGATTGAATGGGTGCTGGAGGAGTTTGCCTAGCGTCCCTAATGTGGTTGGAACCAAGGTGGCCCTCTCATTCTGGAGGTGGGCTGTGGGTCAGGAGCTGTCTCGCTCAGTCTGTTGTACCAGCTCCATGAGGTAAGTCCCTCTGTGCCCTGGCTAGACCGTGACAGTTATTCATTGTCTATCTAGCCTTACTGGATTCAGTACTGTGATCAATGCCCTTTTCTAGCAAAAATTTCTGGCTAAAATTATGATACATAGTTATGGAATGAAAATTTAATGCCATCTTAAGAGAGTTATTTAGTGTTCTGGGAATGTGGCTTCATGGTAAAGTGATTGCCTAGCATTCATGAAACCCTGGGTTCAATTCCTCAGTATCACATAAACAGAAAAAGAAACACTGGAAGTGGTCCTGTGCCTCAAGTGGTAGAGGGTTAGAATTGAGCAAAAAAAAAAAAAAAAGCTGAGGAATAATTCCCAAGTGCTGAGTTTCAGCCTCAGGCTGCCAAAACAACAAGAGCAACAATAACAACAATGAACATTTAGTTAGTAAATGCAAAATAAAGAACCCAATCTTGGAATATATAATTGTTCCTTCCATACTGGTACTTGACAATAGTCCCTAATTCATGTACTTTACCTATATTAGGATACTGTGTTGAAAAAAGTTTTGTTCATTAGGTCAGGGCAATTAATGCCAGGAATGTGCTTAGATGTTAGGTGTAGATTAATTCTGGAAATTTACATATTCCAGGACTTTGAGAGGGGTCACTGCTAATCAAAATGAGAAGGGTAGTCTAAGTGAGATTTGGAAATCATTTTGGCCAATCATAGCACCAAAAAGGCAGAGGCTAATTAACAGTCGTGACAGAAGAGAAGGAATAACTCCAGATGGAAGGAAAAAATGATAGTAGATAAGGTATAGCAGAAACAGTTCTAGGGAACCATTTTTGGTTATTGAAGAACTAGTTATCAACTAGGCTTATTCCTCATTGTTTTAGCATTCTAAATCTCTTAGGCTAGATAAATGTGTCTCCTTCTATGCTGTTCTTTCATACCTGATATCCTTTGCTTTCTGAAAATCTGTCTTTCTATATTTCTTTATGAACATTTCCTAATACTAAATACACCTACACAGATGTCACAGGATGCTAATGTAAGGGTCCCATAGCTCATGAGTCATTAATGTAACAAAATGGAAAAGGAGGAGATATTTATTGCTACCTCAATTTTTCTGAAAAGCTGCAATGTCATCATTTGGTTCAAATTTCCATTCTTTGTCTACATAGTGTCATTAAGTGCACAAAAATGCAAATATGAGCCAGGTGCTGGTGGCTCTTGCCTGTAATCCTAGCTAAAACTAGAGGATTGTGATTCAAATCCAGCCTGGTCAGGAAAGTCCATGAAACACTTATCTTCAATTAGCCACCAGAAACCCAGAAGTGGTGCTGTAGCTAAAGTGGTACAGCATTCAAGTTGAGCTGAAGAGTTGAGAGACAGTGCCCAGGATCAGTGTTCAATCCCCACAATCAAAAAAAAGTGCAAATATGGCTTTAAGTTTCCCCCAAAGGAATGATTAAGTCAACAGTAATCTTCCCAAAGGATTCAGTGCACCTACTTTTGCTGAGTTAATTAAGTTATGGCTTCTTTGATGAACATATTCTCTTCTTGAAAAATGGTCAAAGATTAGCTTTATCGTAACTTCATCTAATATTTTTTGGTTCAAAAGAGAAGTCCAAACAGTTGTTGTCACTTAGCTTTCTTACTGTCTTTGTTCAAAGCCAACCAGGCAGGAGAGTCTGTCATACTCTTATCTGAAATTAAACACCAAAAAACCAGAAATGGAGTTTTGGCTCAAGCAGTTGTGTACTAGCTTTGGGGGCAGGTAGGAAAGAAAGACAACTGTTCAGGGACAGGTTCCAGCCTCTGAGTTCAAGCCCCAGAACTAGCACAAAGTAAACAAACAAGCAAACAACACAATTCCTGGGTATTTCTTTGGGACTCTCCTTAAAGGAGTAGTGGTCCGATAACAGGCTGGTTTTGCTGATCATACTCTCTGGATCCTGTTTTTTGAAATCTTTATTGCTATGGAAAACTCAGGACCAGACTAAAGGAATTGATAACTGACTCCTGCAACAAGAGAATCATCTCAGGAGTGAAACATCCATCCATAAGACACTTCAAAACTTCCATATCTTTGTTTATTTGCAGTAGAACACTTTTAAAACAAATTCATTTCCTTTTGTTATGCTGGCCTTCAAATGGCATATTGTTTCCTTTAGTGATACTCTCAACTACAAGTTTACAGACAAGTTTTATATAAAGAACACACTCAAAATTTTCAGGAAGAAAGTTTCCTTCAAGCCTTGAATTCTTTTCTTGTACAGTAAAAAGGAAAGCAAAAGTTAACTTAAACTTTGTCATTCCTCTATGCTCAATTCATCTCCTGAGATCAATTTCCACATCTAGTAACAGTTACTTCCGCTTACTTCCAGTAACAATCTATGGTGCTGCTCCAGAAAAAAAATGAATGTTTTCTGGCTTCATTGAAATAGCACAAGGACACTTTTGGACATGAGGTAACACGTGTTTCAGAGACAACTTAGGAGAAAATATGAAATTTAAATTGCTTATGAATACTTTTTTCATGAGTACATTTTGTTCAAAGTTCTTAAGTGCTCTGTAAATTATGGTGAATTTTAAATGGGGGAAGGTTCTCAAATCATTTTTTGTGAGTGTATGTGCTGTGCATTAATTTCCCAAGTTTACACGAGTGAACAGTAAGAGAAACAATAGGAATAATAGGAAAGAGAAGTTCTGTGTTTATTTAAAAGGCTTCAGTAAAATATAGAACACTCTACAAATAAGACAACATTGAAACAGTAAAGCCAAGTCCAGTAGGTAGATTTATGGGAGTGATATAGGGAAAGCATTACTTCTATGTGGAAGATGAAGCCAAATCCTTTCTAAATCATGCTTTATAAACACGTAATTTTGTAAAAAGAAGAATGGAAGAATGATTGTTTCCAATGCAAGTCACGTATGAGAGAATGGACTTAACTGGAAAAAATAAGATTTATACTAGCAATGAATCTGGTGGCTAAGATCACATTTCTTTTTTTTTTCCTTTTCTTATATTCTTTTTTGTAGTTGTTGGTCGTGGTACTTGAAATCTGGGACTGGGCACTGTCCTTCTGCTCAAGGCTAGTGCTCTTCCACTTGAGCCACAGTGCCACTCCCAGTTTTCTGGTAGTTATTGGAGAAAAGAGTCTCCAGGACTTTCCTATCTGGGCTGGCTTTAAACTCCAATCCTCAGATCTCACCACACCCAGCTTAGGACCACATTTCTAACATTGTATACTCAAGATATGTAATGTATATGTTCATCTATCTTTATATTAATTCTTGAGTTAAAAATCTGGGCTACAGGTTATACTTAACACTCACAAAAGTGTTTGTAGTTTAAAAGTTGATACTCCTGGAAAAATAAAACCTAAAAAGTTAAAACAGTCTGAGAAATTCAATTTGCATCCAGCCTGGGCAGAACAGGCTTTGAGACACTACCTGAAATTAAACAGCCAAAAGCTGGAATACTAGTCATGAGCAAGATTGCTGAATAAGAGCATGAGGTTTTTGCATACATACATACAAACATACACATACACACAAAGGGACTTATATGTGCACACAAAAATACACAAGTGAAACAACTCTCAGAATATGTAGAAAAGTTAGAAAACAATAGAAAATATGTCCTGAGTAAGACTAGAATCAAGTGATAATTTTTAATATTAGAAAGCCCTCCAGTGAACTTTCCCCCCAAAAGTTGAGAATATTACATAGCTAGGAATCAGTGATAGTAAGGGAGTCAAGCAACAATATTAACAGGATAGGATCCATGGAGGAACGAATCAGGGAACCCTGTAGGTGCATATAAAAATGTTCATATCTTGTGTGAATTGTTAGAACATCTTTGAAAATAGTACATAAAGAGTCTGAGCAGTCAATTTAGTGGATAAGATCTTAGGAGAAGTTCAGAATTGCGAGTCTGTTTCTAGAGTAAATAAACAAACTATGGCAGGGCAATGTGATACAAGCCTGGAATTCTAGCACTTCGTCAGGAGATTAGAGAATGGAATTACATTGCGATACCTTCCCTGGACTAGGTAGAACAACTTTGTCTCAATAAAACAAACCAAACAACAAAAAAGGAATACACAGTTGGAATTTTGGGCTAATTTTCTCATTATGTTTTGAGAAGTCAAGTTTCCTATTGAAATGCAACTTATATATATCCTCATTTGGTTTTAAATGCTCTGTTATTACAGAAAATTCTAGATGCAGAATGGCTCATTATTTCCATCCAAAAATTTACAAAACTTAGTAAGCACCATTCTGTTGGATTCCAAAGAAATGTTGAAGGATTACAAAAGCTTAAGCCAGGAGAAATAGCAAAGTTCATCTAATGTAGTACTTTGTAGACTTTGTTAAATTAGAATTTAGATTTAAAATATGTATTTTTGTTTTGTTTGTAATTTTATATTCTATAGGATACTAAAAAATTCTTTTTAAATAGAGGGATTAATGGACAAATTCACAAATGATTCTTGCATTCTATTTTCCTAGAATATTCTTTCAAGAGAGTTATAATTAGAACATAGTTAATAGATAATTCCCACAGTTCATGTATACCATGTTAATGTGAATAATCTAGACAGAGTTGCTAAGAAATGGATGATATTAATGTATAAATTTAGAAAAACAACAATTTCCTTTCTGTTTCTAGCTCTCTGCTCTCTCTGTTCATTTCTATCTCTCTCTCTCTCTGTTCTATCCTAGCTCTCTCTCTCTGTTCTTACCTCTCTCTCTCTCTCTCTGTTCTTTTCTAGCTCTCTCTGCTCAAGCTCTTTCCTCTCTTTTCAAGCTCTCTCTCATTCCCAGCCACGTGGAGTGCCAACCTTGCCTGGTCCCAGCAGGCCTACTGAATAAACCTACCCCTTACCTGAATACCACGTGCATGCTGGTGCTGTCCTTCCTCGGTTACCTCTTTTTAAAAAACCTAACATAAATGGTGCCGTGACTCGGATAAAGAGCTTAAAGTCAGGATAGCTGGGATTTCTCTCTGGTTTTTTTCCCTCTTTTTTCTTTTTTTGTTTGCTTTTTCCTTTTTTGCTCTGAGGAATACCGACAGTTCTGACGGCCTTTTGCGAACCAGTCTGTCTGAGGCGGAAACAGCGCATCGATACCATTGTTGGCCTTCACATCCATGTCCACACCACTTCTCTACTCTGGCCCTGGTAACTGAGGCCCAACCATCTGATGTGCTTTGTTAGCAAAGATGTCTAAATGTTGTCAAAATTTTAGGTTTTGAGATTTGCCTTTTTTGTTTTGTGTTGTGTATTCTACTACTGACTACATGGTTCTAAAATACTGGGCATATCTATGCTAAAATTCTCATCACGTCTAATGAGTTTTGTCATTGCAGAATATTTGTTGGTCAGTTCTTGATAGGAGCAGGTAAGCTCTACTTATTCTACTTGATCTCCTTGTTGCTTTAATTGGAAATAATAAAGGGCTTTTGTGCCAAAAATTTCAGTTCAAAGCCAGCTCGGGCTGAAAAATCCCTAAGACTCCATCTCCCAGCTAAACTCTGCAAGTGATACTATAACTCAAAGTGGTTCAGTGCTAGCCTTGAGCAGAAGTGCTCAGGGACAGTGCCCAGGCCTTGAGTTCAAACCTCCTTGAACACTGGAAGTGTTATTGTAACTCAACGTGGTAGAAGTGCTTGAGCAGAAGTGCTCAGGGATGCTGCCCAGGCATGGAGTTCAAATCTTGAATACCAACTGGGAGAAGCCATCCGAGCAACGAGCACCTAGACTCAGCCAGTCTGGGGAACAAGGAAACATGGAGAGGACTAAGAGGAGATAATATCACATCAGCTACTTTGTGCCTGCCCTTTCAAAATTAACCAGAGCCTGGAGGTCAGTGGAAGTAAGAAGCCTACCCAGCCAATGGTTATACCTGTCTACCTATTAACTGAACAGGAATTTATATTCTTGCCTTTGTCACCTGACTTCTCTACTTAGTCGCCAGATGTCAGAAGTAGCTAGGGACATTTCTACCAACATTTTCAGCCCCAAGTCCTTCCTCTTGCCATTTATTTGCCGTTTAGTATTTTTTTTTCCAGCCGCTCAATGCTCATGAGACTTCTCCAGACTTCACCCAAGGACTCAATCCACCAAGGGACAGCTACTGCTCACTGCCTCATGGGAGGGGACCAAATTCCAGCCTTTTGCCCCTATTGTCGATGCCCCTTGTCAGCAGGAAGTAGCCAGAGAGAATCCTTGCCCTATTTCAAGATTATTAAAAGGCTAGAATGTAAGGTCCACTCCTGGATGGCTAGCAGACTCCACCCTCCTCACAGCAAAGTCTCCACCCAGTACCTGCGTTACCTAGGCAACTGGGACACCTAGAAGAGGTCACATCTGAATTTGATGTGGCCACACCTTTCCCCGCCCATACCCTAGATAAGGCCTACCACAGGCCCAGGTGCTCTCTCTGTTCGTTTCTAGCTTTCTGCTCTCTCTGTTCATTTCTAGCTCTCTCTCTCTCTCTGTTCTATTCTAGCTCTCTCTCTCTCTGTTCTTACCTCTCTCTCTCTCTGTTCTTTTCTAGTTCTCTCTGCTCTAGCTCTTTCCTCTCTTTTCCAGCTCTTTCTAATTCCCAGCCACGTGGAGTGCCAACCTTGCCTGGTCCCAGCAGGCCTACTGAATAAACCTACCCCTTACCTGAAAAAAAAAAAAAGAAAAACAGCAAATTTTGAGGGTTTGGTTTAAAATGGTATGAAGAGAGTAGTTGTGTGACATCTTCTTTTTTCAACCTCTAAGTAACACAGGAAGCCATTTCCTTATTTACGTGCCTCTGTATACATTGAGAAAAATGCTAGGTTTGGGGTTTGTACTCAACATTGTTTTTGTTTTATTGGTTTGCCTAGAGCTTGAACTCTTGGCCTGGACAGTGTCTCTGAGCATGTTTATGCTCAAGGCTCATGCCCTACCACTTCAACATCAGTGCCACTTGTGTCTGGCTTTCGTGGAGAAGTATATTGGAGATAAGATTCTAAGAAACCTTCCTGCCAGGGTGGGCTTTGAACCATAATTTTCCAATCTTAGCTTCCTGATTATCTATGATAATTAAAAATGTATAAATATAAATAATTTTTGCAAGTGATCTGATCTCAAGAATACCAGTGGAGGAAAAAGTATGCATCTCAGGTTATTGTGGTATTCTTTCCAGAACACGGAGGGCTTCACATTAGCAGAGGTGTAGTATTTTTCACAATACAGATAAGCTATTCATAATATGAATTAAGGAATCTTAGGGTGCCCCTTACAAGTTGGAAACTGTTGGGCTAGGATGACTTCATGGCGTAAATGTTGGGATTGATAGTCATAGAAATAACAGATTACTCTGATAAAAAAAATGCTTACAGATGCTTCATAGTTTTATCCTCTACCAGAATGTGGCTATTTTTCTATTGACTTCTCAATCTGTACACTCCATTGGAAACTGGATCTATTGCAGAATTTTATAACATGCAAAAAAGTACTATTTTGAATCTCTAACGTATGGAATGTTGAGAATTTAAAAATGAGTAATTATGAGTAGTTATTTGTCATATGAATTTTGAAGAAAATATATACTCTGTCCTCTTAACAAATTATTTAATTTTAAAAGTTATGGGTTTCCATAGCATTAAATTGTTTTTCTGTTTTAGAATAAGAAAGTAATAAATTTATTCTTTTTCGAAAAATTTGGCAAGTATATTATGAAAATATTTTCTAGTTGGATAACAATCACGTTGATGACCCTCTGGTAAAAAAGAGGTAATCAATTTGAATTAGATGTCAAATAGAATTGATTTTTAAAATATTGCTACATAAAGAATAATATTTACTGTGCCAATACAGTAAAATTACATTTTACGCAGCTTATTTTTTCAATTTCATTATCAAATTGATGTACAGTGAGGTTACAGTAATTGTAAGGTAGTGAATAAAAAACACTTCAAACTTGTTACCCCTCCTTCATTTTTCTCACAGTTTTCCTTCACCCCTTCACCCCTCACAATTTATGAGGTACATTTCCAACATATTGTCTTGTGAGTATTGCTATTGCATTGGTTTTCCCTTTGCCTTTTGTCTCACCATTTTGTTTTTCCTCTTCCCTTCCCTATTTAAGGGAAATGCATACACAATACAAAATCAAATACAGCAGGAATGAACTATAGGGGAAAAACCCAAAGAAAACAAGTCACATAGTTCAACAAAAACAACCACAAATAAAAAACTCTGGTTCCATATCTTGGAATTTATTTTGCTTAGCATCAGCTTATATGCCTATATATACGCAGTACAAAGCTACTGGAAAATAATAGTTGCATGGACACTATATCATGAAAAGAGCATGTTAACTTTTGGATGGTAAAGGTGGAATTAGGATTGGTGAATTCGCGGTTCTGATAAAGGAATTTCAAGAGTTTTAAAGTTATGACAGGTAAATTTGAATTGTTCAAAATTTTTAACAACTTAGCCTATTAAGAAAATTTAAAATTTCCTGGGAGAATAGGCTTTCATGCAAAGAAATCCATGGAGACTTAGTAGAGAGGAAGCAATGTGGGTGAAGATGGCTCTTTTTCACACTAAACAAACCTCAGAAACATTGCTGTAAATCCTGTAGGTTCCCTTGGAATCATCCTTACCCAGGAACTATATTCTCACTGTGTGAAACAAGGTTGTATTGGAATTTAAATTCAAGTTCTTAAAAAATAAGACATCAAAATTTTTGAATTTACCTTTAATTACCAAACAGTAATTCTCTGAAAAAGATAATTTGAGTCAAAATATTTAGGGAGAAAGTGCCCTCCAAAATGCAAGAAGGTGTTGGGTTTACACATTTCTGTTTGTAACACTTTCCACAATGTCTTTGCATTTGAAGCAGTGAAACAAAAAAATCTGATTATATAATTCAAACCAATGATTTCACATTTCTAAGTGGATCACAAAAAATAATATCTTTAATAACATGAGATAGTGAAGACTTCTCTTATTACATAAGCCAAAATGTTTTGGGTTCAGAAAAGAATTGAGCAAATGGAAAAGGTAAGAAAACATAGTTCTTAGAAGCCCTAGCTAAGCGTATTGGCTTTAGCAGTGAAGGGAGTCCAAACATTTTATATAAATTGTATTAATATTTTTTGGAGGGTCCGGTCGTGGGGCCTGAACTCTGGGCCTGGGTCCCTCAGGTCTTCAGGTCAAGGCTAGTGCTCTACCACTTGAGCCACAGCACCACTTTCGGCTTTTTTTCTTTTTGCTTATGTGGTGCTGAGGAATCAAACCCAGGGTCTCAGGCATTCAAGGCAAGCACTCTACCAAAGAGCCAACTTCCCAGCCCTAAATTGTGTTAATATTTTTACTAACTAAATTGATTTTACAGAGCCTATTTGGCTCACTACAATGCCGAACAGATTGAGTGGAGACATGGAAATACATTCCACATCCAAAAGAGGCAACTTAAAGAGTTTTCAAAGACAAATCATGAAGATTTAACAGTGGTGGAGCCCATATAGTCCTTCAGCTTCACTAGACTTGAAGCCAAGATGCTGTGATTAATTGGAAATCAGGCAAGAGCTAAGAGGAGGACATGGAAGAAGGACATAGAAGAATTGACCTTTTGTAACAGTCACTGTATTTCTAGGTATAGGTGATTTAACTCTACTCTCCTCCATACATCTTGGTGAACAAATGCAAGACCAAGAGAAAAATAATCTATTGAAATAATTTTGCATAGAATAACTTCATTGTTCCTGATATGGTATCTAAGGAGAGTCTTACCATAGAAGATAAAAGTGCAGTATTTTTCAGTTTCCTCTAAGCATCTTCTTAGCAAAATATATCTTTTAGGTTAGAATTGATTGAACCAAAAAGTGATGGAGTACTTATGTTTGTGGGCACTTTAGACACAAGACGACTTTCAAGGTAAGAGAAAAAATACAGCCAAATATTTGTGATCACAGCTTCTTGGACTGTTTTCTGGAGACAAAGTTTTACATTAGACTTCTTCACATTGAAATAGATGTTGTTTCATGGCAACCAAGTGCAAGAGGGAAGTTTCATAGACTCGCCTGGCCAATAAATCAGCATGAAAGAAGAAAATGGCAAATAATATTTAATGAATTACTTTGACAAATTACTTTGCCAGAAGAAAGAAGGAAAAATATAATTCAAAATCAATTGACTTAAAAGTATGAAGAAAGAGTAGTGAAGAAAGATTAGAGAAAATATGGAGGATTGTTTTCTCTCCAGTGGAGTAATGCATTCTTGATCTTGTTTCTTCCATTCTATCTTCACAAGCTATCAAGTGTGTCTCACGACTGGATTATCCAGTTCAGACAGAGAACTCCTAGAAAAAGATACTATTTGCAGGAGATGTAGGTGATTGTGATTTATAACCTTAGACAATCTATTTAAATCTGTTCAAAATTCTCCCCTATCCCAAACCTCTCTTTGGATAGCGTTGTTTGCTTTTCCCAAGACTACCCTTCATTAACTGCTTAAAATTTTGGGAGGAAATATTCATACTCTCTAGAGATTTCTGGTTGGTTGTGATTTTTGTGTGTTTTTGTTTTTTGTTGTGTTTTTAAACTGAATTTCAAAAGGTTGTGCAAGTGTGTTACAATTAAATATATCCATCTAATTGTCCATTGCTCTTGGATCAGAGTCACTCCTTCCATCATTCTCAACCAAATGCTTCTCCAATATTTATTTCAGATTTACCACTTCCTTTATCATATGTATACATTGAGTATTCTAGCTGTACTTGCCCCTTGTTCATTTTTCATTCATTCTATGTCTTTACTATAATTTCTTTCTGTTTTCAACTTACTGATAGTAATCCTGTTAAACTGTCTATTAACACTTTGAAAGGTTTATATACATTTCAGGGAGTTTCCATTCTGCATATGCTTGAACTGATGTCAGCTTATATTTCCATAATTCATTCATCTGCAGTAACAATTTGCAAGACTGGAGACGTGAAGCACCTAAACATGATTTTATTCTCATCCATTTGGAAGATTAATCTTCAGTCAAAAAGAAAGTTAAAAAATGCATAGAATGTACTCCTAGCTACCAATTTCTATAAATAGCTTTGTACAGTGGTGTGATTGTTTTATTTTACATGGTATAATATTTTTTACTACCTGTAAGTTTTGGAAAAAGAAGAAAACTAAAATTTATTCCTATATAGGAATGTGATAGAAATAGAAGACAGATTTTATGTTTGTCATATCTCTGATGAGTACCCATATTCAAGACCTAAAGTCATATTTCTCCCTATGTTACACAGATAGGGAAAACATAATATTACATATGATAAGACAACTATTTGTGACATTTTAAAATGTGCCTTATTAAATGATGACATTTACTTTATTAGCAAACGTTTTGGTTTGAAATTTGGCAGGATGATCTATTTAACATATTTCTGGAAGGCTCCTACTGAAAAACACAAATTGTGGTTGGTACTATTTCTAGACTTCAATGAATGGTTGAACGTGTTTGGCATTAGTGCTGGGTAAATAATTCAACTCTATTATAACTTGCTCCCTACACTTGAAAAATTTGTAATGTCACTAAGTATCATCTACTTGTCAAATGTTATTTTAGCGTATGTGATTTTAAAAAGTTAATGTGTAAAGGAATAACTTTCAGTCGATTAAATGTAGATTATCATTTGTTTGAGAGTGACATTTTATACCACTGAGCCATGTTGTAGTGAAGTCCCAGTGTTTTGCAGCACTAAGGATCTTCTCAAAGTTTTTCTGAATTATATTTGAACTCTAAGTAAATTTTTCTGGATCTTGGTAGACCAATTATGGATCTATCCTTCCAGGAACTATTTTTTGGCCCACTTATGCTGGACTAAAATCTTTCATTAATCATAGGGGAGGGGTATTAAAAATAATCTTATGACACCATGTAAACTTGTTCACTGATATGGGCTGGCCATCTGTAAGTTGAATGTTTGAATCATAGTACATACTCTCAAAATTTGTGATCTCATCTTTCATTTTAAGTTGCCTTGCATTTCACAATTGCTTACTGCTAAATCCTGCATCTCAAGGAACTGGGGCCCTGAAATATAGGAAATGAGAAATTGAAATGGGTCTTCAATTACTTTGTTGCATGTTGCATGGGCCTATGTGAGAAGTCTTGCCCTTGTTATCTGATGATGCAAGTAACTGGTACCTGGGATCCTAGGAATCATTGGGTCGTGCAGAAGAATAATATTTGTTAGACATCTTATCAGAAAAATTTGGGCATAATCAGTAGGAATGCTTCAGAAATATGGAGAAAAACAGTTTGCAATCAGTGAATTAAAACAATAAACAGAGAAGCAGAGTAAAATCCCTTATAGATTAGAGGAAAACAAAATTGGTTTTTTACCATGTGAATTCAGAAAACCAAGAACAGTTTGAATGTATCACAAGTTTATACCAAAGACACTGCGTTGATACTTTTTATATTCTAATATACATTTTAAACCTAATTATTTATATTCCAATTCTATTTATTGGAATAAATAAATTTTAATTTATTTGTGAAATTATCAACTAATTCTAGTAAGTTTCATTGTGTGAAATATAAAATCAGCACATATAAATATAAAATATATAACTATGTATAATATAAGAAAAAAGACACATGTTTTGCATTGTTCTGTTGTGGTTACAGTATCAAAGGCAACTCTGTTTTAAAGTATTATTACATTATCTCTACCTCAGTGTTTGATAGAGTTGGACCTAAAGCTTTACTATTTGTAGATTTACAGCCTGTAGGCAAGAGAAAACACTGTGATGAAAACATTACCAATTTAAGGCCTAATAATGAGAAGAAACATCTGGACTTCTCCTGCAACTATGAAAATATTTGGTGATAGAAATGCAGTAGTGTAACTTCCTGCCTGGTAGGATGGTAGACAGGCCAGGATATTAAGTAATCATGAATATGATCAATTTTTTTCCCCTTCTTGGCTTTAGTTACTTTTGAAATGTTAGATATAATAAACAATTATATTTTGATAAAATACCTTCTAGTCTGAACAGTTATGTCTGAACTGTTCATCTCTCTATGATCCCTTGTAACTAAGATTAGTTTTGTTCAAGTAAAACAATCTATGGTGTCAGGGTAAGATATTCTGATTGGTCTGTTCCTACATGGAAGAAGAATAAAGGGTCAGGTAGACATTTGTGCCAGTAAGACCTCACTTGGGAAAATGTCAACTGCAGAAGGTTAGAAGTAGCTCTTAAGCAAGGCTTACTTTGAATCCATTAGCTCCACAAAGCTAATTCAGTTGGATCAATTAGTACATGAAAAAGCCATCACCTTTGGACCTAGCAATAAATTATTGAAAGTATGATCAAATTCCAAATGAAAAAGACTTAAAATTGTCATTGACAAAAATAATTTGCAAATGTGAGCATTAACATGAACAATATATTTTTTCCACTATTCACAGAATTTTAGGGAAATAAGATCAGTAGCATTGTCAGGAACAATATAGTTTCCTTATTACAAGTAGGCAACCGTAGATATAAGTCTGTATAAAGATTGCATCATTAACTGCTTAAATTTGAGATACTACATGCTTCAGCAGCAGGTATTCCCAAATTACAATACAGAGATTAACATGGCAATTGCACAAGGATGATATGAAAATTTGTGAAGTATTCCGTATTTTTCTTTCTTCAGATGCAAGAAATGAAAAACAGTTATTAAAAAGTTGATTACAAAATAACAAGTGTAACAACACATGTAATTCATATAATCAAATTTAGTTTGACATCAGTGTATTAAATCTTCACCTCAGAAAGGCGTTTAAATACCATAAACTTTACAAAACTTTTGAAATTAGACAACATTGTCATTTTATCCCAAAGAAAAATAATATTAGGACCTAGGAAAAAAAGGAATCTAAAACTTTCTATATGGAATACAATCTGAAAGGACAAATTATACAAACAGAGAATAGTTTAAAATATTCTTTTTCAGACAAGCACCAGAAATACTTTTGTTTCTGTACTATTCATTTAAACAGATAAGTTAAAATTATTTCTGATTAAAATTTCACAAACTCTGCAGAAATCATTATACATGTATACAAAAACTCTTGAATACATTTTGACATCCAATGCAGGCAATTCACTTGGAAGAATTCCACGGAATTCATGAATTTTTTACAGTAAGTATTGGTGTTGCCGTACGCTGGTGGCTCAAACTCTAAAAAGAATTTTGAGGTATTACCAGGTGTAATAGACTCAGACAGGCCTACCACTATAAAGGTCATGATAAGGTCTCTAAAAGAGACTATTCAAGTTAATAAAGGGCAGAGGATTGCCCAAATATTTTACTCTCATATCTAAACTTGCTTAATCCCACACTGACTCAAAACAGTAAAGGAGGGTTTGGCACCACAGATACTGTAGCCTGGGTTCAGGAAATTACAGATAAAGGCCTTACAAGGCCATTAAAATCAATGGAAAACAAATGACAGGACTCTTAGACACAGGAGCTGACAGATCCTGTATAGCTGGAAAAGATTGTCCTATGGCCTGGCCAGTGCAAGAGACTTCTTCCTTAATTGGATTAGGGATGGCTTCTAATGTAGCTTAGTCAGCTCAGAGACTCAAATGGGTATGTGAAGGGCAGTAAGGCCACTTCAAACCTTATGTTATTCCCACCTTGCCCTTTTCTTTATGGGGCAGAGACATCATGCAAAACATGAAAATAAAATAGGACAAATTGACTCCTCGTCGAAGGAGCAAAATTTTTCACAGGGGCCACTGAGGAACAGCTTTATGCTGACAAAATAATATGGAAAAGTGTTGATCTTGTATGGATTAATCAGCGGCCCCTAACTCAAGAAAAGATTCAAGCCATACAGGACTTAGTTCAAGAACAATTGAGTCAAGGGAAGAATAGAAAAGACTACCAGTTCATGGAATACTCCATTTTTGGTAATTAAAAAAGAAGTCAGGAAAATGGAGATTATTACAAGATCTAAGGGCCATTAATGAGACCATGCATGACATGGGAGCCCTTCAACCAGGTCTACCCTCTCCTGTTGCAGTCCCACAGGGTAGATACATAATAATAATAAACTTACAGGATTGCTTTTTTACAATAAAATTACAACCAGAAGATTCCAAGAGATTTGCTTTCAGTGTCCCTTCGGCTAATTTTAAACAAACTTATAATAGGTACCAATGGAAAGTGCTACCTCAGGGCATGAAAAACAGCCCTACCTTATTTCAACAATATGTGAAAAGGGCTATAGAACAAATTAGAGAAAAATATCCAGGGGCATATATTATTCATTATATGGATGATATACTTATGGCCGATGAAACTAGAGAAAAGACAGAAAAAATATTACAGGATATGGTAGAAAAATTAACAAAATTCGGTTTGATAATAGCTCCTGATAAAGTTCAACATGAATGACCTTTAAATTATCTGGGAAAAGTGATTGGACATGATTATATTATGTCTCAAAAGACACAAATTAGAATAGATAAATGAAAAACATTAAATGATTTCCAAAAATTATTAGGGAATATTAATTGGATTCGGCCTAGTTTAAAAATAACTACAGGACAATTAGATCCTTTGATGAAAATGTTGGACGGAGACCCTAATCCTAAATCTACCAGAAAAATAACTCCTGCCCCCTTATCCTGTATAAAATTGGTAGAAAAAGCATTGAAAACAGCTAAAATACAGAAAATTAATATTGCACAAACATGGTCCTTTATAATTCTGGCTACCAGCTTTACTCCCACAGGATGTTTTTGGCAGGATGGGATACTAGAATGGATCCATTATTCCCATAACCGTGGAAAAACAGTTGCTTCATATCCCTTTTTTTGTGCTAATTTGATTTTAAAGGCTAAATTAAGAGCTAGAGAATTATTTGGCCAAGAAATACCTAACATTATTATCCCTTATAATAAGAAACAATTAGATCATTTGATACGATTTGATGATGATTGGAAATTTCTGTATTAACTGACACAGGTAAAATAAGCTTTCATATGCCCCAATATCCTTTTATAATGAAACCCCTGTGATATTTCCAAAGGTTTTTGTTACAGAACCTTTGGGCGGGGCATTAACTATTTTTACAGATGGATCTTCTAGCGGAAAGTCTGTGGTTTATTGCAGTACAAAACCACCATTAATATCTTCTGACCCAACTGTACCTGCACAACAGATTATTGCAGTTCTGCTAGCCTTTCAAAATTATTCAGAGGAGTTTAAACTTTACACAGATTCCCGCTATGTGGTTTCCTTGTTTCCTGCCATTGAAACAGCCCTAGTTACTGGTCATTCTAAAGTAAAAGACTAATTAATAAAATTACAACAGCTATTACAACAAAGAACGACAAAGGCATTTGTGGGACACATCAGGGGGCATAGTAATCTCCCTGTACCTTTGTCTCAAGGGAACAAGTTAGCAGACTTATTAACTAAGGAAAGTCATGTAATGTCAGCTTTAGAAGAAGCTCAGGAAAGTCATAGACTACACCATCAGAATGCTAATGCCTTAAGAAAGATGTTTCAAGTGTCCTGAGAACAGGCAAGACAAATTGTAAGGGAATGTGAGGCATGCCCGGAAGTTTTTCATCCACAAAAAATGGGAGTTAATCCTAGAGGCTTAAAGCCTAGAGTTCTGTGGCAAATGGATGTTACTTATGTAACAAAATTTGGGAAAATCTCCTTTGTCCATGTTACTATAAATACTTATTCTCATGTTATGGTTGCTACAGCCCATTCTGGAGAGGCTGTGAAAGATGTTATTCAACATTTGGTTAAAGCCTTTGTAGACCTAGGAATTCCTAAGGAAATAAAAACTGATAATGGACCAGCATACACCTCTAATGCTTTTGCTAAATTTTGTGCACAATGGAAAATCGTGCACAAAACAGGGATTCCGTATAATCCACAAGGCCAAGCAATCATAAAACGAGCTCATCAGACCTTAAAAAGTCAATTGACAAGAATTAGACAGGGAGGAGAGAAGCAATACTTCCCCCATTACACTCAACCATGCTTTACTGGTTCTTAATCATTTCAATGCTGATGAGCAAGGAATAACCCCAATGATGAGACATTGGGGCATGGAAAAACTACAACTTTTCCTTTACTAAAATGGAAGGATCTACTTACTGGAACCTGGCGTGGGCCAGACATCCTGTTAACATCCGGGAGAGGCTATGCTTATGTTTTCCCACAGAATGCGGAATCCCCCATTTGGGTCCCAAACAGACTCATCAGGCCTTTCTCGGGCCCAAAAAAGAGACAGGAAGAAAATGAAAATGCATCAGCAGAGAAAACTGGAGCAGAAGATAAAGACTCTCTCTCTATCACCACCACAGGCTAATTCAACAAAAACTGCAACACCACCTATATGGGGAAAGATCAAGAAGCTGGTTGAAAAGGCCCGGCACATTTTGTTAATGAGTTAAATAAGGATGTTTCTCTAACATTAACAGAGCAAAAAATTATTGATCCAAAATTAAAAAAAAAACAAAATAGAGGCTTTGGAAAAAGTAGTCTTAAAGTTAAGGACTGAAGTCAATAATCTAAAAACCCAGCTGACAAGTAGCTGTCATCAGTCATTTAAATATTTTTGTGTTACCCCATTACCTTATAATGAGAGCTTAGATTGGGAAGTTACCAAAGTGCATTTACAAAAATTCTGGAAGGACAATAGCTTAATTCATGAGATAGGATAGCTACAGGAAGACATCTCAGCCCTTAGTCAAGCTCATTTGGAAACCGTGGGGATAAATTCTTTGGCAGCAGACTTACAGAGAGGATTAAAAAGTCTTAATCCTTTAGATTGGTGGCACTACTTGATTGCATTTGAAGTCATAATACTTATTGTTATATGTATTCTTGTTGTCTTTCCAGTCCTCTTCAAACTAGTCTTCTGCTCCATCTTCTCTATATGAGAAGAAATTTCTCTGGCACATCTAACATATAAAAAAGGGGCAAATGCCATGCCTACTCCGGTGGAGTCAGCTTAGCATGGAACACCTGCATTCAGACCTGAGAATGGGGCTTCCCAGAAGCCTATCTCTGAGAATGGGACTTCACCAAAGTATACCTCAGAGAATGGGGCTTCAAAGAGGCCTATCTCTGAGAATGGGACATCACCAAAGTCTACCTCAGAGAATGGGGCTTCAAAGAGGCCTATCTCTGAGAATGGGACTTCACTGAAGTCTACCTCAGAGAATGGGGCTTCGAAGAGGCCTACCTCCTGGAAAGGCGGGCAAGCCCCTTGGAAAGATGTGTTTCTGTTCCTGTTTTGCTTTTCTTCACTGTATAGCAGTGCCTATTAATCTTTTACTGTTCCTGCTGCTTGTTCTACTTATTCATGCTCAATGTTCCCTTATTCAAGGCTCTTTCTTAAAAGTGTTGATGACTCCAACATCCGATGAGTGTCCTGAGAATATGACTAACTCACCAGAGTTAAGTCCTACGGTACAAGCCCCTCTTATGGAAGCTATTAGACAAGTCATAAGTAAATATAAAAGTATTGGGAGGTTCATGGCATCACTTCAGCAGAAGGAATTGTTTGTAAGAGATTTACAGGAAGCCGTAGGCATGGCTAGAGCAAAAAGAGTGTATGGCTACTGGAGACATCCCTTTAATCCTAAAGCATATACAATAGACTCATATAGATATCCTGTAGATAAGAAAGATGTAGAGGGATATTTAGACCAAAAGCTAAAGAAGATTCTTAAAAAGTTGGTAGATGGAAGGTGGCAATGGCTTATCAGAGGAAAATGGTGGGATCCTCCATTATCTAGAGGACCCCAAAGACTTCCCCCAGATCCATAGCCTTTTACAGGTGTGTATGATAAGTATGGCAACCATTGGGAAAACTACTTAGAAGAAAAAACTTCCTATTACTCTCTTTCATTTACTGAGAGACTTGCTAGATCTAGGTCTCCTTGGTACTTACTATCATAGAAGGAACAAGAAAGATCTTATGAGACAGTTAAGGCCTCTATGGAGAAGAGTAAACGATTATGTGAAAGGGTTACAGAAAAGACACTATGAGCTTAAATTTGATATATGGCCAGATTTAACTAACTATACTAAATATCATGATTTTGGCCACAAATTGGGGACCCTCTAAAGAATGGCAAAGAAGCACAATTGCTTAAAAAAGATTTGAAACATATAAAGTACAAAACTAAACAAAAGTAACTATAAAGTACTACAGTTCATGCCTTTCTATCCAGCACCTTGCCTGTGTGCTCTGGTTAATGGTTAATAGGTGATAAACATCAAAACCAATTGTATTTCTTAAAAATAGAGGTAAAGCCAAAAACAAGTGCCTATTGTCATAGCTGGTAATCCAAAAAACAAGATCAGGCGACCAGCTGGTGAACACCCAAAAATGAAGCCTTGCAGCAAGATTGTGTAACTTTTTGCCCTTTCTCATGGAGACTTTAGCTATAAAAGCGTGTTGTCCTCTGCAATAAATCACACTCAGCATTCACTCCTCTTCTGTGTGAGTTGTCTGTTTGCCATCTCCCCACCTGTTCCAGTTCCTCCACTAGGTGTCCTCCATCGTCCCGACAGAGTCAGTCAGCGGCAGAGGTCCATTGTATCTTTGCTATCTCTCAATTCTCAGCAGCAAGAGGCCTTTAGTTTGGGCATTGGTATCTGTATCATGATGAAGTAAGAAAGAAGCCACTCTGGTATTATTCTGCATATATACAATGTGCAGGGTTGTCCAGCCATCTACAGTTATTGCATTTGCCACTTGAGCCACCAACTCACGGACAATGTCTAAGTGTCCACTGTAGGCTTCCTGATGAAGAGGGGTATACTCATCATCATCCCTAGTATTCACATCAGTGGCCTTTTTGGAAAGTAGTCTCCGCATTTTAGTAGGCTGAATATTTTCAGCAACCCAATGAAGAAATTTACTTGGATCCTTCTCCAATTTTTGTCTTGCAATTGATACCATTCCTTATTTTTTCATCTTGTTCCTCATCTTCCTATGAATTGCCTAACCAGAGACTTTGAGTGCCAATGGGAATGAAGTTTCCATGTATTTCCCTAATAGTTCACATAGGTTGAACTGGTCAGAAAAATCTAGTGAATTTTCTGCATATTTGATTTATATCCTTTTTCCAATTTTACTATTCAAAATTATTCTAACTGGAGAGTAGGGAATTGATGGAGAACAGAGGAAAGATGTTCCTCCGTATTCAAAGGTACAGACTGAAAATAAGGACCAGTGATATCTTCATGTGCAGCTTATTCTAGGAATGAGAAAAGATGAAATAATGCCCTCTATATAAATGATTTGGAAAATGGCAGAGCAAAAAGTGAAATGATGCAACCAAAAATATAAAAGCAAAATAAATTAGGATAATTTTGGTGCAATCATATTATCTATGAGAACCATGAAATAGAGAAAGGAAGAGAGATACAGATATGCAATGACCTAGCTAGCCACAAAATTCATGCCTCTGATCAACTGATAGAGAAAACAAAATTTTATTTTTTAAAAAAAGATGGAAATAGAATTGATATATTTACTTGGAATTAGTAAATACATTTTAGTAGCCTACATAAAGAGACATAGCTTTGACCAAATTACAGACAAGAATGTAAATCCTTGGTAATTCTAGTAAATCCTTGGTAATTCTAGTACAATTTCTCTGAAATCAGTTGAATCACACTTTTCCTGTACAATGAAGAAATAGGTCCAAGTTAGTAAAGCAGCTAGAGAAGGCAGGAAGACTTTATCTGTGACAAAACTTTATGGAAAATGGTATTGAGGATTTCTCACTGGTGATCCACTTGCACTGGAAGCATGATTCTGAACTATTGCTTGCTGATTCTGAACTATTGCTTTGATCATTATATTCTCCAAGAAGAAAAAATGAGAATTGATAGTTTAGGACTACTAATACATTTTGACCTTCTCACTAAGCACCTTCAATCATCAAAATCACATGAAGAAAATAGACAGGCCTACTTTTTTAGATGAAAACAAGTGTCTTAAAAAACAAAGAATTTATGTAGTCATGCATAGGACTTCTATTTTACCAGTGCCTCATACATTTTTTATAATGTTGGGTAACAATAAATAATGGATCTATTAGAAGGCTCTTAAAGCTCATATGTTCAATAGTGAGTTCTCTTACACTGTATCATGGTATTTTTTGTTTATGGTCTTAAGAAATTTACATAACTAACTTGAATTTCTGACAGGACAGTATCATCACTGTATATCTTGCTTCTATACTCTCAGTTTTACATTACTATCTAAGTATATGCATTAGATAGTTATAGAGAAAAAAGTAGAAGCCACACTAGTGGCTCATGTCATTAATACTAGTTAATCAGAAAGATGAAATATGAGCATTGTGTTTGAAAGCAGACCAAGAAAAAAATGTCCATTAGATTCTGATTTGAAAGTAACCAGCTAAAACTAGAAATGGAGCTGTGGTACAAGCAATAAAATGCTAGCCTTGAGAAAACTCAAATAAAAAATAAATTCTGGAAAAAGCTGTGTGTACAGTAGGAAATGACCTGCTGTGTTAGGAGCCATTCCAGATGTGTAGAGGCTCTGAGTTTTGTCTACAGTTGTTCTGATAACAATAGTGCCATCTTCTCGGTGGTTGGAATATTCATGTGCTCAAGGACTCCCTGAGGCCTTGGGCTACCGGATAGTGTGTGTGTGTGTGTGTGTGTGTGTGTGTGTGTGTGTGTGTGAGTGTGTGTGTGTTTCCCTCATTTTCCCCTGTCCACTTTGTGAGTGCCTGTCTGCCTATTCCTAATCTCGGATAGTGCCCCTTCTCCATTGCATACTTGCCTTTAGCCTCGATCAGGATCTGTAATGAGTCTTAAATTGTCAGAGACCTGAATATTCCACTTTTCCTTTGGAGCCCAAATTCGGCTGTCCATAACTTTGTACACCTCCAGAGGATTCTGGGTCAGCAGGGCCAGCTGGCATATGTTCTCCCCTGCCTCTGAGGGGGGCAGGGTCAGTCATGTGATGTCCTGTCATTTTTCTCAGCTGGGCCTATGGCTGTACGTCCCACTCTAAGCAGTCTGGCAGTGGAGTGGGGGAAGGGCGGTTGCCAGTGGCTCTGACCAACTCGAGCTTGATAGCTGACTGAAGGCTAACCCAGCACGGATGATGAGGGTTTACATGGGAGGTGAGGCCAAGGTGGCTTGGAAGTATTGGTCGATGTCTGGGAAATGTCAACATATCTTTTCACAGGTAAGTCTATCTTCCAACCTTAGCAGGGCCTCTAGACAATTACAGATGTCAGAATACAGAGGCACAGACTTTGAGCTCCAGGGCCAGAGAACTAGGGGACAAGAGACTGGTATGGCCAGTGCCTCAATGTTCTGGGGCATTATCCTTGAACTGGCTATGTCCCCCTTGTGTAAGTTCTTAACCCAGTGCTAGCCACACACCGGACACTTGTGCTGTGGAAGTGGTAGGAGTAGAGGTGAGATCTAGGATGACCAAAATCAGGATTTATGGCCTGAATGGGGTGTAGGGTGTCTTTAAAAAAAATCTTAGAGCTGGAACTCAGAGCTTGGCACTGTCCCTGAGCTTCCTTTGTTCGAAGCTAACACTGA
The DNA here is from genome assembly GCF_024711535.1 of Dipodomys merriami. Lineage (NCBI taxonomy): Eukaryota > Metazoa > Chordata > Mammalia > Rodentia > Heteromyidae > Dipodomys > Dipodomys merriami. The sequence goes on along the minus strand of NW_027202538.1, from coordinate 3,014,015 downwards.
ACCACAGCTCACCTTTCATGTTTTTTAGTAGCTGAATAGACAGAAGAGTCTCACATACTTTCCTGCCTTGGCTGGTTTAAGTTGCTGCCCTAAGAGACCAACCACTTGAGTAGTTAGGATTTCTGGTATGAGCCTCTGGCAACTGCTAAGGATGTGTGTGTGTGTGTGTGTGTGTGTGTGTGTGTGTGTGTGTGTGTGTGTGTGTGTGTGTGTGTGTGTGTTTACCAGGGCTTAAAATCAGAGCTTAGGTGGTATCCTAGGTATCTTTAACTTGTTTGCACAAGGTTGGTGCTGTACTACTTGAACTACAGTAGCTCCGCTTCCAATCTTTTTCATAATTCTTTGGAGATAAGAGTTTGCCCAGGCTAGCTTTGAATCTTGATTGATCCATAGGTCTCAGCCTTGAGTAGCTAGGATTATAGGCATGAGCCACTGGCATCCAGCTGCATGGATGTCTTTTCCTAATCTCTTCTGTTCTAACAGCTGTCTACTTGCCCTGGCCTAGATCTCTGACCTCCACATCAGCTTCCACCAGCCCCTGACTGTGTGAAGAACATATAACTCAAACCTGATCCCATTCATTTTCCTTAGGGGAGGAGGTAATGTTTCATCTGAAGCCTGGGGTAGGAGGGGTAGCTGTAGATTGGTGCTCAGCTGGGAGAGAGGTAGTATGTTTTAGCCAAGAAAGGAAGTGTGGCCAGATGCTAATAGCTCATGCTCTCATACTCTTAGCTCTTCAGGAGTCTGAGATCTGAGGAGTGCCATTCAGAGGCAGCCTCGATAGAAAAGTCTGTGAGACTCTCTTCTGCAAATAACCACCCAAAACCTGGAAGAAAAGCTGTGGCTTAAGTGGTAGAGTACTAGCCCTGAATGAAAAAAGTGAGGGACAGAGCCCAGGCCCTGAGGTCAAACCCCAGTACCAAGGTGCTTATGCATGCACACACAGACACACACAGACACACAGACATGCAGACACACATACACACACACACACACACACACACACACACACACACAAAACACATACACAGGAAGGTGGTAATGATGAGCTGAGCTAGAACTGGGGGCAGTCCTGAGGCATTGTCACAGTAAACTCTACAGGAATATCAAGTGGTTTCTCCCTAAATCCTTCTTGGGCTAAGGGGTCTGGGCCATGGCAGTAAGTTCCATGGAACCTGTCCCTCCATCTGTGCACTGGGCCACAGGACCAAATGGATGCTCATTTGTAGTCGGCCCACGATTGCAGACTTTCATGTGCCCGTGAGCAATAGTGAGGAAAGGAGGCCTCTGAGCCCTGGGACTACAGAGACAGCCAACCGGCTGTGGATTCCTGAGACTACAAGTCTTTCATGAGCCCAACTCAACACCTGCCCAAGGTGTGCCTGACAAATTCACACTCTTGTGATACCCGCATGAGTGGGCATTACCTGGTGTGACATCTTGCAGCTTCTTCCCCTCCTGGCTCAGAAGTGTGGTCTGAGACTTCAATTTACTGTTCAGATCCACCTTACATCCATGACAGATGCCATTCTGATTATCTCCATGCCCCAAGGCTCCACCCTTCTCTGGTACTGTGTCTTGCTCTGTAGGGAATGGCCTCCAAACAGGCTGCTCTCAAGACTTGTAGGACACCTAGAATTGGGAGACCCTTAGGGGCCCACTGGAAAGTGGGCCTAGAGCCACAGAGTGAGGTACAAGCAGGCCAGGGGTTGGTCATGGGGCTTGAACTCTGGGACTGGGCGCTGTCCCCAAACTCTTCAGCTTACCACTTGAGCTACAGAGCCACTTCCGGTTTTATGGAGGTCCCTTGGAGATCAGAGTCTCCCAGACTTTCCTGCTTGGGCTGGCTTTGAACCGTGGTCCTCACATCTCAGTCTTCTGAGGACTAGGAGGACAGATGTGAGCCACCAGTGCCCAGCTGATATGGCCTTTCACCACAGTGAGCTAGGAGCTCCTGAAAGCTTTATTTTTCTGTGCCAGTACAGGGGCTTGAACACAGGGTCTGGGCTCTGGTCTCTTAACTTTTTCACTCAAGGTTAGCACTTTACCACTTGAGCCACAGCTCCATTTCTGGCTTTTGGTAGGTCATCGGCAAGAAGAGTCTCACTAACTTTCCTCCCCTGAGCTGGCTTGACACAAGATATCTATTTCAGTCTCCTGAGTAGCTAAGATTTACAGGGGTTGAGCCACTGGTGGCATTGGGCTAGAAGCTTTTCTTAAGCAAGCATTATTCCCTGCATTTGCCCTGAATCCTACATGCAAAGGAGGTCTGAGGGTCAGGAGCTGTTAAAAATAAGCTCCCAGCCACAGGAAATGGATGGGGTCCCTGGTAAAATCTGAGCTAATCTTCACCCTGGGACCCATTCTGGGACCCCACCCTCTGCCCTACCTCTGACTCAGCCTTGAATGTCCTACCATACTTGCCTGAAGCCACAGAACCTTCATTCCACCCATACTATCAGTTCTACACCACACCTCAGGACATTTGCCCATGCTGTACCTTCTTCCTGAGGCCCTCTGCCCTGAATCCACATCTTAGAACTCCTGTGGAATTTTGACACTGCTTATATCACCTCCTGGAGCAAGTCTTTCCTTCCCTTCTCCCTCTTTTTTAAAAAAAATATTGAGTTGCTAGAGATGGAACTTGTGCAGGCTGACTGGCAAATGCTCTATCTTGTGTGTGTGTGTGTTTGTGTGTGTGTGTGTGTGTGCATGTGCGTGCTTGTGGGGTTTGATTTCATGGCCTGGATGATATCTGATCCCTGAGCTTTTTTTTTTTTTTTTGGGTCCGGTTGTGGGGCCTGAACTCTAGGCCTGGGTGCTGTCCCTCAGCTCTTTAGCTCATGGCTAGCACTCTACCATTTGAGTCACAGCGCCATTCCGGCTTTTTTCTTTTTTCTTATGTGGTGCTGAGGAATCGAACCCAGGGCCTCAGGCATGCAAGGCAAGCGCTCTACCACTGAGCCACCTTCCCAGTCCCTGATCCCTGAGCTTTTGTGCTCAAGGCTAGCACTCTAGTACTTAAACCACAGCTCTACTTCTGGCTTTTTGTGTGTTTAATTAGAGAAAAGTGTCTCATATAGACTTTCCTGCTTGCAATTGGGATCCTCAGATCTCAGCCTCCTGAGTAGCTTACAGAGATTAACCACCATCACCTACCCTCTACCCTACCTCTTACCTATAAACTCGGCCCTCCTCTGATTCCCAGAAGAATATGTCTTATCAGGCTCACTTTTTTTTTTTTTTGCCAATCATGGGGCTTGAACTCAAGTTCTGGGCATGTTCCTGAGCTTCTTTTGCTCAAGGCTAGCACTCTATCACTTAAGTCACAGTGTCACTTTTGGCTTTTTCTTTTTCTGTGGTACAGAGGAATTGAACCTAGTCATGGAAGGGTGCTAATTAAAGTTATATAAAACATGAATTATAATATGAATGAAATTCATGGTTCCATTACTTGTTCTAAGAAAACAATTGTGCCTTTTGTTTTCAATTATGTTTCTTTGAGAATGTGTAACATTCATATATTTCACTGTTAAAATTGATAAGTTACATTATATCAAGTTGATTCAAACTTGTATTTGAAAATTGCACACTTAAAACAAATATACTTCCAGTTTCTTCTAACATATAATTAAAATAACAGTATAGCAAAGCTTGGTGTTAGCTGTTCATGTGTAGAATCCTAGAAACTCAGGAGGCTAAGACCTGAATATTTTAGTTCAATGTCTGCAAACAGACAAAAATGTGAAAAATTATCTCCAATTATCCAGCAAGAAGCAGAAGGTGAGGATGTGGCTCAAGGAATAGAGTGTCATCATCCATGAGCACAAAATATGAAGGAGACCATTAAACATTGAGTTCAAGCCCTAAAAATGGCACGTACACACAAGACAACAACAAAAAAGTAGTATGAGCATCAATAATGAAGACAAAGTAGGAAAGATAATGAGAAATGTGTAAACATCTTGCAGACAGAAATCATTTGACAGAATTTTGATTCATGAGAGGGAAAAATCACAGTATGATTTGTACATTCTCGTTGTAGTCATTTGTGTTGAAACTTGGCTATTGGGTAACATGTGAAAGAGCAGACTGGACTACCTGACAGTGCAGACATTGCTTGTGACTATGCACTATCCCACTCTGCAAAAATCTAAAATAGTGCTTGTTAATTTTTTAAAAAAACCTTGTTAGCGACTGGTCCACACAGACTGGGGTCCTTATTTTCAGGCTTCAGACCAGTGCTTTTGTTTATAACCATTCCTATTTTATCCCTCTTCCTTTGTGCAGCTATACCTTACTTAGCTGGCACCAAGCCAAGGCTTTGAACTAGACCCCCTGCCTAAATCCCTCCCTTTTTTCAGCTATAGCTCATTTCACATGCTATCAATGTTTTAGCATTGTCTTCCTATTCTCCACAAGAAAACTCTTATATTCATGTAAACCCACTACAAATAACCTAGGTAGATAAGGGAGTAAGGGTTTAGCATTGGCTGAGGCTCTCATCTGTAGGTTTGCTCCCTAATAAATCTGTGCTACACTATCTCTTTTTTCTTCATGGCTTTTGAGTCTGACAAATGATTGATTTGGTTTGATGTAATCCCATTTATACAAAATTACCTTGGAAGTTTTGACCTGTGACATGGGGCCCTCGTGTTTCCCCTAACCTTCCCTGTAACATTCTCAAGTTATCCGAACTTACATTGAGGTCTTCGATCCATGTGGGATCAATTCTGGTGCAGGGGAATATATACGGATCTAACTAAAGTTTTCTGTGTACAGACAATTCTTTCAGCACAATTTTTTGGGGGTCTAGTCGTGGGGCTTGAACTCTCGGCCTGGGCTCTGTCCCTCAGCTCTGCAGATCAAGGCTAGCGCTCTACCACTTGAGCCACAGCCCCACTTCTGGCTTTTTTCTTTTCCCTTATGTTGTGCTGAAGAATTGAACCCAGGGCCTCAGGCATGCAAGGCAAGCGCTCTAACACTGAGCTACCTTCCCAGCCCCTCAGCACAATTTTTTGAAGAGGCTGTCTTTCTTCCATCCTGGGTTTCTGACTTACTGATCAAAGATTATGTGCCTATAGGAGTGGCTTCATTTCTGGGCCTTCAATTCTGTTGTATTGATGAAATTCTGTGCTTCCTTTGGAAAGAATGATATTACCCATTCCTGAGGAAATGGAAAGACTGGAAAACGATATTAAGTGAAATAAGCCAGATCCAATTAAAAATATGCTGCAAAGTTTTCCTCATTTGAAATAACTACACTATGTGCATAAATCTACAAGTTAATCCAATAGATAGTAAACGACAAATAATTCCTCTTGGACATGATTAACTAACTGCACTCTAAGCATTCACATGGCAAGAAGATGGGAAGCTATTATTAGGAGAGGATCACAATGGCTCAATATGTATGTGCATGTGAGCATATAAAATGTTGATTATTGCAATGAACTCTAATAATCAATCATACATGTGAAGAACATACATCTGCATATAATTTTAAAAGATGTCATAGAAACAACCGACTTCTCTATAAACTCAACAGCAACATTCTAAGTTTAGAAGATAAAATTGAGGAAAGTTTTCAACACAAATTGAAAGACACAGTGGAAAAGGTGGGAGAGAAAAGATAAGATGAAAAGTAGAATAGCTAACTATTCAAGAATTCATAAACAGTTTCTAAACTTTACAAGAGAGCTGGGGTACAGTTCAGTTGTAGAAACAGACTAATATATACAAAGCCATGCGTTAAATCTCCAAGAAGGCCTAATAATAATTTCATAAATAGTAGTAATACAATAGTTACTTGAAATAAATACTTTCATATTAGAGAGGCCTGAATCCTCAAAAACTGAACAAAATATTTTCAATTCTTGTACCCACTGACATAAAACTAAGAATGAAATGGAATTAGTTTCCTTTTCTGTCCTTTCCTTTCCTTTTCTGTTTTCTTCTTTTTCTTTTTTTCCTTTGGCACTACTGGTGCTTGAAGCTGCTAAGACTCTAACCACTTTAGATTATTTTTCTGGCCAAGCCTCTCGTGAGCAATTATCTATTCCCTATGACTTCCACAAACCTGAGATAACAGGGAAATTACACTATGTCTAACTTACTTTGGTTTTGTAATTTCTCACTATTTTTTTTGTCAAAAGTGGCCCTGATATGTCTTCTAAATCTCTGCCTTCTAATTAGCAGGGTATATTTCAGCTCAGGCTTGGACCCAGACTATTTTTCAATGTAAACATTCCATATTGACTTCTGTTTTCTAGTTATCATTAAATTCTATTGAGGTTAGTATGGATCTTTATGAAGTTATAAGAAGAACACAGAAATATACCTGGAATAATTTTCCTGGTTTCTTTAAATATTTATAGCATGACATCACAAGTAGGACATTAATATTTCACAAATACTTTATGCAGACTTCAGTAGTTTTAATTATTTTGCACACATATTAAGCCCAACATATTTCTATCAACTCTATATGAATATACCATATTTACAGACACGTTTCTTTACCAAAAATGAGTCTGTCTCATGCTTCCTTTTTATAATTAAACCCACTAGTTCTCTTTGTCCCATCCCAAACCTGTTTCATCCTGGTAACACATTTTTTTTCTCTGACTTCTAGATCATGCAATGTTTGCCTTGCATGTGTGAAGCCCTGGGTTTGATTCCTCAATACTACATAAACAAAACAATCTGTAATTGGCACTATGACAAGTCATAGAGTGCTAGCATGAGGAAAAGAAGCTCAAGAACATTGCCAAGACCCTGAGTTCAACCCCCAGGACTAGCCAAAAATAAACATGATGCATTTTATTAAGCCTGGCAGTAGAGGCTCACGCCTGTTATCCTAGATGCTCAGGAGGCTGAGGATTGAGTTTTGAAGCCAGCCCTGGTAGGAAAGTCCATGAGATTCTTATCTCCAATTAAATCTCAGAAAAATCTGAAAGTACTGCTGTGCTTCAAGTGAGAGAGTTCTAGCGTTCATCCAAAGGAGCTCAGGGACAGAGCCCAGACCCAGATTTCAAACCTCAGGAAAGAAAAAAGAAAAGAAAAAAACCACACTAAATACTATACATAAACTGCTTTGTCAAACAGCAATTTCTATACAGCTATTTAAGTTAATTTAAAAAATATTCTTAGAATAAAATACCAATCACTTTGGGAAGAAGACATAGATAGAATTGAAAGGTTGTTTACAGGAGACAAAGTAAATTTTATATCATACACTTTGAGTTGAAATTTGTTCTTGTCTTCTTACATCATTTATGGATTTGACAATACTATATTTATGGGTCAGTTTCCTTGAGAAACTGATTGTATTCTTCTGTCTTTTCACAAGAATCCATAGAGGTGATTTTTTGCCTCTTTTTTTAAAAACTGTGAACTTACCTTTCAGAGGGGCTACAATTACATGGGCAATGTAATGAGTTCATTTCTTACCAAGCATTGTTGCCTCCTCATTTGTTTCCCCTTTCCATCCCTTCCCATCTTCCCCCACCCCACCTCCCAGCCAAAGTTGTACATTTTGTTTTTCGACATAAAGTCTTGTACATCTCATTGCTGGAATGGGTCCACCTGTATCCCTATTTAAACAATATGTTTTTTCCCTCCGCTCCAGAAATTATACAAACATCAAATACAGTGAAATCAAGGCCTTACCGTAGGGGAAGGACATACAAAGAAACAAAGAAATCACCTTATACGTATGTTAGAAACAATCACAAGAAAAAAAATACATTTGAATCCTTATCTTGGAGTTAATTTCTCCTAAAATCAACTTCTCTGACAGTTTCTGCTTGTCTCAGACATATATTAGTTATTGCAAATAAGGGAAACCATGGGACCTATGTTTCTTTGGGCCTGGTTTACTTCACTTAATATAATTTTTTCCAAGTCGTTCCATTTTATAACAAATGGGGTAATGCCATCTTTTTTGATGGAGGCATAGAATTCCATAGTGTATATATACCACATTTTATTGATCCATTTATTTGCTGAGGGGTATCAGGGTTGGTTCCACATCTTAGCTGTAGTAAATAATGCTGCAATAAACATAGTTGTGCTCATAGCTTTGTTTGTGATCATTTGGGGAAATGCCCAAAAGTGGGATTGCTGGGTCATAGGGGAGCTGTAAGTGGAGTCTTTTGAGGAACCTCTATACTACCTTCCAAAGTGGTTGAACAAGTTTACACTCCCACCAACAATGCAGTAAGGTCCCCTTTTGTCCACATCTCCTCCAGCATCTGTTTTTATTACAATTCTTGAATATATACATTCTAAATGGAATGAGGTGGTATCTCAATGGTGTTTTGATTTGCATTACTTTTACGGCTATGGAGGTTTTGCATTTCTTCATGTGTCTATTGGCCACCCTTCTTTCCTCTTCAGAGAAGTTTCTGTTTAAGTCTTTAGCTCACTTATTCATTGGGCAGTTGTTTCTTTGAGCGTTTGTTGTTGGGCATTTTAATTATTTGCGTTTCAGGTATATTTTAGATGTGAGACCCTTGTCCATTGTATGGCTAGTGAAGATCTTCTCCAAATCCTTGGGATTTCTATTGATCTGGCTAGCTATGTCCTGTGCCAGCAGAAGCTCTGTGATTTCATGCAATCCTGTTTGTCCAAGCTTTCTTTGATTTGTTGTGTTTCTGGTTTTCTATTAGGAAAATTTCTGCCTGTGCCAGGGAGACCTACGGTATCTTGTATTCCATTCTGTACTGTTTTCAGGGTGTCTGCTTTGACTCTGAGTTCTTTGATACATTTGGTGTTGATTCTTGTTCAGGATGCTATATAAGGCTCTAGCTTTAGTTTTCTACAAGTGATCAACCAATTTAGCCAGCACCCTTTACAGAAGAGGCTGTCTTTCTTCCATTATATTTTTTAGCTCCTTTATGGAAGATTAGGTGTGGGTTCATATCTGGGTTTTCAATTCTATTCCATTGGTCCTGAGGTCTGTTCTTGTGCCAGTAGCAGGCTGTTTTGATTACTATGGCTTTGTAGTGGAGTTTGAAATTTGGTATTGATATTCCTCCAGCACTGTGCTTTCTGTTAAGGATTGTTTTTGCTATTTGGGTTTTTTTATTGTTCTATATGAATTTTTGGATTGCCTCTTCTATTTCCTTGACGAATACGGTTGGAATACTGATAAGTAACACATTGAATTTGTAGATAGCTTTGGGAAGTATTGCCATTTTCACGATGTTGATCCTTCCAATCCAGGAGCATAGGAGGTTTTCTGCTTCCAAATTTCTCTTTTGATTTCCTTTTTAAGGTTTTTAAAGTTTTCATCATAGAGGTCCTTCACTTTTTTGGTTAAGTTAATTCCTAGGTTTTTTATTTGTTGTGGGGCTATTTTGAATGGAGTTGCCTTCCTGATTTCACCCATGATATTCACAATGTTGTCATACAGAAAAGCCACTGATTATTGAGGGTTAATTTTATACCCTTCTACTTTGCCAAATTTTGAATCAGCTTCAGTAATTTGGTAGTGGAGTCTGTGGGATACTTTAAATAGCAAATCATGTCATCTACAAAGAGGGAGAATTTTACTTCATCTTTCCCAATTTGGATCCCTTTGATGTTTGCATCTTGTCTTATTGCTGTAGCTAGGCATTCTAATGCTAAATTGAACAGAAGTGGAGAGTGGACATCCTTGTCTCATTCCTGAGATAAGAGGAAATGGCTTTAGTTTTTCACCATTAATTGTAATGCTTGCTGTAGGTTTGTCATATACAGCCTTTATTGTGTTGAGGAATATTCCATAAATTCCTAATTTTTCCAGAAACTTCATCATAAAGGGTTGGTTGGATCTTGTCAAATGCTTTTTCTGCATCTATTGAGAAAATCATATGGTTCTAATCCTTGCTGTTTGTTGATGTGACGAGTCATGTTAATTGATTTGCTATATTGAACCAGCTTTCCATCCCTGAAATGAATATTGTTTTATCGCAGTTTATAATTTTTTGGATGAATTGTTGAAATCGATTGGCCAAAATTTTGTTGTGAAGTTTTGCATCAATGTTGATCAAAGAAATGGGCCTATAGTTCTTTTTCTTTGATGAGTCCCTGCCTGGTTTTGGGATGAGGGTTATCATGGCGTCATAGAATGAGTTCGGTAGATAAAATTCTCTTTCAATTTCATTGAAGAATTGGAGGGACTATTGGTGTGGCCTCTGCTTTGAAGACCTTGTAGAATTCCACTGTAAATCCATCTAGTCCTGGGCTTTTCTTAGATGGAAGGTCTCTTACTGCTGTTTCTATTTCAATGGTTGGTATGAGTCTGTTAAGTTGGTTTAACTCATTGTGGTTGAGTTTCGGCATTTCGATATCTGCCAGGAAAAGGTTCATTTCTGCCACGTTTTCAAACTTATTAACGTAAAGTTTTGAGAAGTATTCCCTTATAATGTTCTGAATCTTGGTTGTTTCTGTGGTGAAGTTTCCATTCTCATTTCTGAGTTTATTTACTTGCCTGTGTACTCTCCTTTTTCTGATAAGATTTGCTATGGGTCTGTCAGTTTTGTTAATTTTTTCAAAGAACCAACTCTTTGTTTTGTTGATTATTTTTATCATTTTTAAAACTAATTCATTTAATTCTGATGTAATTTTAATTATTTCTTTCTGTCTCCCGGACTGGGATTTATCTTTTTGCTCTTTTTCTAGGATGTTCAGATGTCTCATTAAATTGTTGGTTTCAGATCTCTCCAATTTGTTGGTGTAGGAACTCAGAACTCTAAACTGCCTCTGAGTACTCTATTTGATGTTTCTCAGAGGAGCTGGTAATTGTGTGTTAATTTTTGTTGAATATCATGAATATTTGAATTTCCTTTCTAATCACTTCCATGACCCGCTGGTAATTCAACAGTGTGTTGTTCAGCCTCCATGTGTTACAGGACTTTCTTTGGTGGCTTTTGGTGTTGAGTTCTAATTTTATTCCCTTGTTGTCTGAGAGAACACAAGGTAAAAGTACAATGTTTCTGAATTTAGAGAAGTTTGCTTTGTGACCTAAAATGTGGTCTATTTTGAAAAATATCCCATGTGCTTCTGAGGAAAACGTGTATTCTGATGGTGCTGGCCGAAATATTTGGTAGATGTCTGTTAAATCTAGTTGATCCATGCAGTTGAGGACCTCTCTATTTATTTTCAGAGCAGTTACAATAGGTTGATGATATCCTATAATATGTGGATATCAGATCAAAATTTAAATATATCACTGCACACATACAGGACCATCATATATAGCTTGTAAATTGAAATTTTAAGAAGGCAACAGTTGGGGAAAAAGACAATGTTAGAAGGTTAATACCAAATACACAGACATGGAAAAATACAAAAAAATGTGCAAATAGTTAGTGCTAATAGTAACAAAACATTTTCCTCAAATTTTAAAGTTGAAACTATAAAAATAATACGTAATATCATCAAAAAATATGCCATGGAGAAAATTTACCATAGACATATATTTCCACATAATTTGTTTTATTTGATAACAAATGGATTAGAAGAAAATGTAATTACATGTCTGAAGATTATAACACTTTCAATTGTCATTGATTGAATCCAGCAATGGAATGTAACAGAGAAGTAGAGAGTGAGAACAACCTGGGGTATGGATGAAGATACTCAGTAGAACTCAGTTAGGAAAGAATGTGCTCCATTTCCCTCATCAAAATACAACTAGGACAGCTACCTTTTGACAGAACAGTTGTGATGTACAATAGACGAGTTACTAATTTAGGTAGTAATATATTGCTTTTATTTCCTAATCTTATGATGTCATTCCCAAATGATGTGAGTGATTCTAGATTTTCTGAGCACTTGTTTCCCCCAATGTTTCTAATTCCTCCCCCTGCCAATGATTCTTCTGCTATTTTCATTTATCTTTGTTTCTGAACTGAACTCCTGTAACCTTTTGGTTCATGACAAAGAGCTGAAGAAATATGAGGATGGCCTGGAGTCTGAGCTAACATCCACTCCAGCTTGGAGGATCTGGTTGAAGGACTTCCACTTGGGTCTTAGAATCAGATATTTATTGACCTCTTTGGAATTGGAGAAACTCACTCCCTCAGGCAAAATTCAGAGAATGAGCTTTCCCAATGTCAGAAAGAACAGGTTCAAAACCAAAAGTGGCCTCAGTTCCCACAGGGCCAGTCAGAAGCCAAAAGATCACACTTTCTTCATCAAGGACCTTCTGGAAGGAACAGACTATGAGCAAAGTCTAAGATGGAGATAAAATGAGACTGGGCCTAAGGAGGACACAAAAAAATGACCCTCTCTTTGACTACAAGTGAGTTGTGTAGTGAAACATGACAACTTCCTCCATATACGAAAATTCGCTAGGCGAGTTATCTCACTGCCACTTTGCAGGAGGTCAGTTTCTCCAAAAGAGAAGTTGTTAAATGTTGTGACTGTCAGTTTGCTCTCTAGGCTGTTGTCTCTCTCACCCCTTCCCATGCCAGGAATGCATTGCTTCTTTCAGGCACTCAACTACTTGTCCCGACTCCTAGGCAGGATTACTGTAGGCTATTCTTTGGCTAACCTCTTGCATTTGAGGTAGAATAGGCCCAGGCTCTGCTCATGCCAAGAGGTAGATGGAAGAGGTGAGTATAAGCTCCGATTTGTACTGAAGAACAATCATATTGAAAAAAAATTTAAATGAAATTAATAGTTGAGTGATTTAGGGTTTATAGCCACAAAATTTAGGTAATTATTAGTAACACATCTAAAATCATGGATTGGAAAGAGAACAGTGAATTAGGTCTAGGATACGATGCAAAAGACACACAATAGACATAACAGGAGATAAGAGTTTGAAGGAACTATTGGTATAGGTCCATTTACTCTCTTAGGAGTGACCTTGGACAGGAGGCTTTTAGAATAATATCTAAAAGAGAGGGACTTGCTGGGCACTGGTGGCTCACACCTGTAATCCTAGCTACCAGGAGGCTGAGATCTGAATATTATGCTTCAAAGCAAGCCAAGGCTGAAAAACTCAAAAGTTGTGCTGTGGCTCAAGTGGCAGAGTACTAGCCTTGAGCTCAGTGACATTGCCTAGGACCTGAGTTCAAGCTTCAGGATCAGCAAAACTACAACAACAAAATAATAATGATAAAAGAAATAAAAGAAGGACTTAAAGATATGCGATGGATCCGGGAGCTGGTGGCTCATGCCTGTAATCCTAGCTACTCAGGAGGCTGAGATCTGAGTATCGCGGTTCAACGCCAGCCCGGGCAGGAGAGACCATGAGACTCCTATCTCCATTAAACCACCAGAAAAACGGAAGTGGCGCTGTAGTTCAAGTGGTAGAGCATTCGCCTTGAGCTGAAGAGCTGAGGGACAGCGCCCAGGCCCAGAGTTCAAGCCCCACGACCAACAACAACAACAAAAAAAGATATGCGATGGAATGTTGATCATGTGTAACTGTTTATAGAACATAAAAGGAGACGAAATTTGGAGTAAAATAATACCTATTCATTAATAATCAAGGATGCAAAGCAAATGCCAAATCCCTCTTCTCAAAAACTTCCATACTTGGGCTGGGAAGGTGGCTCAGTGGTAGAGTGCTTGCCTTGTGTGCATGAGGCCCTGGGTTCGATTCTTCAGTGCTACGTAAGTAGAAAAAGCCAGAAGTGGTACTATGGCTTGAGTGGTAGAGCACTAGCCTTGAGCTGAAGAGGTGAAAGGCAGTGCCCAGGCCCAAAGTTTAGGCCTTTTGACCGGCCAAAATAAAAACAAAGAAAAAAAAAACCCAAAAACTTCCAAACTTATCTTTTCTCATAATTGAGGAGAGGCTCCTTTTACAGGAATTCTCCTTATCCAGGTCAAGGTCATCATAACTTCAGTAGACTTTCCCTGTGGAGATGTAATGCACCTAACTCTACTGAACCTAATCATGGCTAGGAAAGTATGGACATTGATACGTTTGCCATATTTAACCTTATGAATATATAATACTGTCAGGTATTATATATAATATATTATATATTGTGTTATGTATTAAATGTGTAATAATTTAAAATATATTATGTATTAACAGACTTCCTAATTTTAGAGGTAGGAACAAGCAACATATGAAAGAAAAAAACTTGAATGTCTGAGTAATTTCTCTACCACAGGACAATACCACGTTTCATTCTTATTACCCAAAGAGCAACATAGGAAAGCGATGCCCATGGATGTGGTTCTCTGGATTTTGGAAACTGTGAATGTGTAAAACTCTAGCAACAGATAAATAAGTGAACACCTATGTGCACACACACTCAATCATTTTCAAGTGTAAGACTTTCTTTTCTATGCTCCCTATTCACCTACATAGAGAGTACATGAGTTGCCCTTGAATTGTCCTGGAAGATCTTTATCTGGCTAGTGTAGCTTCACATCCTTTGTTCTCTAAGTAGCCAAATGTTATGTATTCAACAATACTTGTTACAGGCAAAGGTATCCACCCTGACACACAGAGTTTCAGAAATGCCACAAATAAGTGGGAGGTACAGCAGTACTTTTCAAAATTGAATAGATTACATATTTATTAGAAAGCTTGGAAGGAAAAATCTTGAGTGTAGATGAAATACTTGAAGAAAACTACAGTTTTAATTACACATATCAAGGTGCTGCAATAGAAAATAAATAAAAATAAAAAATAAATTTCATATAATTTATTACCAAGTCTGTACAAGGAAAATAGGATATGACACATGGCATCATATGACTTGAAGTTACAATGTTCCAGGGCATTTCCCTAGGGGTAATCCTTATTAAAAAAATAAAAAGACGAATCTTTTTTTACCAAATTTCAAAACATAGTATATGTTATACAAAGGAAATGCAATAAGCATGCAATTCATTGTCTTGTAAATATCATATGGTATAAAGTATCTAATTAATTGATTCATAAAAATCAATACAATGCAGTTAAAACATCCAATATCTCAAGTATCAATTTAGCAGAATACTTTCAATTTATGATGTCTATTTTGTATATAATCCAGCTCTATCCATCCCACGATTGCAGAAGGCTCTTCCTGAGAAATTCCAGAGACCTGTCTCCTGTGAGTGCTCAATGTAGACCTGTTCCCATTCTCTATTATTTGGACATGGGATAGACTGAATATCTGATAAATTGCCAAAGGCAAAATTTGGGAATGGCTTCCAGTAATGATCTTTTGGTACTCAGAAAAAAAAGGAAAATTGAAGACTGAGGGAAATCTACCAGATCCCTGAAAGATTTCTATCATTGTGCTAAAACTGTACCCTTCTACTGATACTTGAACAAACTGCAGTAATTGTCACTCCAACCACATATCCAAAAATTGGCTTTCCAAATATTGGCCTGTTTTCACTTTGGTAAATCAAGACACACTATTGTGGCCCTGTTTTACTTAAACTATCAGCTATGGTTGGCACAAGGGATAGTTGACCTTACCAATTTCTTAAATTTTAGGTCATCACACAATCACTTCATAGGCCTTAAACATTAAAAATACCTACCCATGGGGCTGGGAAGGTGGCTCAGTGGTAGAGTGCTTGCCTTGCATGCACGAGGCCCTGGGTTCAATTCCTCAGCACCACATAAGCAGAAAAAGCCAGAAGTGGTGCTGTGGCTCAAGTGGTAGAGTGCTAGCCTGGAGCTGAAGAGCTGAGGCACAAGCCCAGGCCCAGAGTTCAGGCCCCACCACCGGCAAAAAAAAAAAAAAAAAATACCTACCCATATAAGTCTGCATTGCATACTTATTACTGTTTTTCTTCATTTGTCATGTTTTACATATTTGTATCACAGGGCTTATTTCTATCTTAATTCTATAATATTCCTTCTCATGGTTGTTACCACTGAGTACATGTAATTATGTCTGTTTTTTCTCCAGCTTTGTTCTTTCTTTTATTACAATGCTTAAAGCATCCTGTTTACTGACAACTCCTAGCTACTGATTTTAACAAACTAAACAGTTTCCAAAGTGAGCTTTGATCTTTATCTACAGACCAATCCCTCATTACTATTTGATTAAGTGATAACTCTTCCAGTTGTCTTGTCAAAATACCTCGGAATCATTTCAGACTTACATACTTTTTCACACTTCATACTTAATCTATGACCAGGTTTCAAATATATTAGGAACCATATATCTATATGGTATATGTGTACTAGTACTATGACTTAAATTTGGGGCCTAGGTTCTTTTACTCTTCTTTTTGTTCAGGTTTGCAGTCTTCTATTTGAACCACAGCTCCACTTTTAGCTTTTTGGTTCTTAGTTGAAGATAAGTGACTCATGGTCTATTAACCTATTCTAGCTTGAAACTATGATCCTCTGTTTTCAGCCATCTAAATAGCTAGATTTAAAGGCATGCAACACTAAACCCATCCCTATTATATTTGAATTAAAAATAAATTTTAAGAATCAATATTTGTAGTATTTTCAAATCAGTATGTTTTTATTTACAGTAAAACACATTGCCTTAAGTGTTTTTCATTATTCCCGCTCACTTGCCAAGAAAGGAAAGGAAAAATTCACAACCAAAGAACTTCTGAATATACCAATACTCAAGCCTGCTAGCCACAATTTCTTTGATGGGAAATAACAAAGGATGATATCATCTACAGGCTAAGTAGGAGAAAATGTTCTGCACTGAAGTTACTGAAAGGTTCATGAGAATGAGGACAAGCAACTTTATCCAGAAAGTATCACAAAGTGTTTGTGATTGTAAGTTGACACTAGTGGATAAATGTAGGCAATCTTAGAAGGTGTTCATAGCAATGAAGATGAACACGTGATTTCAGAGGTGTGCTTTCTTGAAGATATATTTTTATAGCATAGTTTGTCTACCGTTGAAAGTGAGACAGTTAAGATAGGGATATTTTCTTTCCTTGTATCCTTCACAGTATAATATTAAAACCAGTTTTATACATATATTTTTATAGTAATTATAGAATATCCTTAATTATGCATATATTATAAATATATCATTTACATATTATGTAATATAATATAGTACATTTACTATGAACACTTAATTTAATTTTTATACTCGTCTGTCCAGGTATTAAACTAGCAATATCTTTGAAAATTGATAGTAAAGTAGGGTCCTTACAATTTCTATTGCAACAAATAGCTTTACCCAATAAGTAGTTATTTATTCTGAATTGGTTTAGAAATGAAATATCATAATATAATTGAACATTCAAAAATAATTATGTAAGAACATGCCAAGGATGGAATTTAAAAAAAAAAACATAATATGACTCATGATTGTAATCCCAGCTACTTAGGGGCTGAAATCTACATATAGCTATATGAAGCCAGTTTGAGTTAAATGGCTCAAGGACAACACCCAGACCATAGTTCAAGCCTCAGTACCGATACAGAAAAAAATAATGTGACTAAATCATACAAATATATTTATTCAAATAAAGTTGTCATTCTTTGTATCCTTCACAATATAATAATAAAACCAGTTTTAAACATATAGTATTTATAGAATATCAGTAATTATACATACATTATAAATATATCATTTATATGTTATGTAATATAATGCATTACATATATTATGCATGCATAATTTATACTAATAACACTAAAATCCACTAAATTGATATATGTTTTAAAATAGGGAATAGATTTTCTTATTTAAAAGACTTGTTTTTCCCCTTCCCCTCCACAAATTATACCGACATCAAATACAGTGAAAGCAGGGGTTATACTGTGGGGGAGGGACATACAAAGCAACAAAGAAATAATCTTATAAATGTGTTACAAACGAATGCATGAAAGGAAAAAAAAAACATTCGAATACATAACTTAGGGCTCATTTTCCTAACATCACCTTATCTGACCTTTTCTGCTTGACTCATACATATACTAGATATTGCAAATAAGGGAAACCCTGGGAGCTATGTTTCTTTGGCTTGGCTTACTTCACTTAATATTTTTTTTCCAAGTCTTTATATTTCCTAAAAAATGGGGCAATGTCATTCTTTCTGATGCAGGCATAGAATTCCATTGTGTATATATACCACATTCTCTGGATCCATTCATCTTCTGAGGGGCATCTGGGTTGGTTTCATATCTTAGCTATAGTAAATAATACTGCAATAATCATAGCTGTGCTGGTAGCTTTAGTGTGGTCTTGTTTGTAAACATTTAGATAAATGCTCAAAAGTGGGATTGTTGGGTTATAGGGGAGCTCTATGTGGAGTCTTTTGAGGAACCTCCAAATTACTTTCCAAAGTGGTTGAACAAGTTTACACTCCCACCAACAGTGTAGTAAGGTTCCCTTCTGTCCACATCCACTCCAGCATCTGTTGTTATTACAGCTCTTGATTATAGCCATTCTAACTGGGGTGAGGTGATGTATCAGTGTTGTTTTGATTTGAATTTCTTTGATGGCTAGGGAGGTTGAGCATTTCTTCATGTGTCTATTGGCCATCCTTTTTTCCTCTTCAGAGAAGTTTATCTTTAAGTCTTAGCCTACTTATTTATTGGGCAGTTGTTTCTTTGAGAACTTGTTGTTGGGGGATTTAATTTTTTGAGTTCCAAGTATATTTCAGATATGAGAACATTGTCCGTTTTATCGCTAGTGAAGATCTCCCAGTAGTGGGCTTTCTATTGATCTTGCTACCTATGCCCTTTGCCATGCAGAATCTCTGCAATTTCATGCAATCCCATTTGTCCAACCTTTCTTTGAATGGTTGTGTTTCTGAGTTTCTAAGAAAATTTCTGCCTGTGCCAAGGAGACCTAGGTTTCTCCTATTCACTGACTCCACTCACAAATTACTCAGCTGATTCAAAACTTTGGTAAAGTGGCAGGGTATAAAATTAACCCTCAAAAAGCAATGGCTTTTCTGTATGCCAACAATGAGAAAAGTGTGGCTGAAATCATTAAAGCAACTCCATTTGTAATAGCCCCACAAAATTAAAATACCTAGGAATTAACTTAACCAAAGAAGTGAAGGACGTCTAGGATGAAAATTTTACAACTGAAAAAGGAAATCAACACAGAACTTAGAAAGTGGAAAAACCTCCCGTGCTCCTGTATTGTAAGGATCAACATCGCGAAAATGTCAATATTTCCCAAGGCTATCTACAATTTCAATGGGATATCCATATTCCAACCTCATTCTTCAAGAAAATAGAACAAGCAGTCCAAAAATTCATATGGAACAATAAAAGACCTCGAATAGCAGAAATGATCCTTAATAGAAAGAACGGTGCTGGAGGAATATCAATACCAAATTTCAATCTCTACTACAAAGCCATAGTAATCAAAACAGTTTGGTTCTGGCACAAGAACAGATTTTAGGACTAATGGAATAGAATTAATATCCCAGAAATGAACCTATAGACACAGCCATTAATCTTCGATAAGGGAGGTAAAATATACAATGGAAGAAAGACAGGCTCTTCAGTGAATGGTGCTGGCAAAATTGGTTAATCACTTGTATAAAACTAAAACTATATCCTTATATTATCCCCCTGCACCAGAATCAACTCCAAATAGATCAAAGAACTCGGAGTCAAAGCAGACACTCAAATAATCATTTTTAAAATAATGAACTGCTTAGTTCCTCTGGCTCACATATATAATCCTAGCTATAGTTAGGATTACAGGTATGAGAAACAAACACTAGATGTGTGTTGTTCATGATGGTTTGTATTGGCATGTTTTAATATTGTTCGTTTCTTATACTATAATGCTCTTATTTTTACTTGCACTTAGGTGGGGGAGTGTTGAACCTTCTTTGGTTGAGATGGAGCCATGTGGAAATTCTTGCCAAGTATGGCATGAAATTCAAATCCTCCTGCTCTCAGCTCCCCATGGACCTGTGATGATAGATGTATTCCATCACACAGAGCCAGGGGTTGGGGACCATTGCAGGTAAAACTACACTGGTCATGAACTGATGTCCCAAATAGCTAGCTTTATAGGTATATGCCTTCAAAACCTTGTTGTATTTCATTTCACTTTGAAGTAGTGTTTGTACATACTTAGAGATACAATGATAACACATTGCATATATAATTTATATAAAATAATCAATATGATTAACACGTGTTTATCTCCTAAAACATTGAAGCTAATGTATTTTGGTAACTCCTGCCTCTGATAGTTATTTTTTGGAATACACCATAAACATGAATACATTGATAATGTGCACTAGAAGACTGGAAGTTGATAGAGATAGACAAGTTAAACTATGTGCAGTAAGTATATATTTTTCTATTGCTCTTCTGAAGAACATTATCATATATTCACCATAACAATACCACCATATATTCACCATGACAATAATATTCCTGCAGTGTAGAATATTCCATTTCATAATCTTCCATCTTTTATCTTTTTAACATTCTCCTTAGAAGTATGAATGTTTTCTTGTTCCTTATAATGTTTTGAAATTATTAAGATGGAATTTAAAAACTTCATAGAATCTACTGAAATTATCTCATTTTGTTTGGTTTTGTGTTGCTAAATCATTAAGACCAACTTTTCCTGAAAGTTATGCTAGCAGACTATATCACTAAATTGTATTCTAATTACATCTTATTATTGTATTTTGATATAGGGTTTTGCTGTTGCTGTTTCATGATATAGAGTGTTGTGAAGCTGGACTGAAACATGCAATCCCACTCTCTCCAGTAACAGTGCTTTATCACCAGGTTCTGGAGACTCATAATTATAACTCTACCTAATCAGGAGGTTGAGACGTGAGATTTAGTTCAGATAGCCTGATCAGGAATTTTTATGAGTCTCTCCTCTCCATTTCACTATGAAAAGCTTGCATTGGAACTGTGGCACAATTGGTACAGCACTACAGTCAAGGTAAAGATGCTCAGGATTGTCATATAGTCCCTGTTCAAGTCCTAAAACACCCATATGCACAGACACACGTTCACCTACATACACACACACTCCCGCACACATGTACACGCACAAAATCACAGGCAATGTTGTATCTTAAATTCTTATCCAGAGATTGGACAACAGTCCACTTATTTGTGAAGTGTTTTCCTTGATTATTTTGAAGGAGGAGGATTGTTCATGGGACACAGATGACAAGACTTTAGTGAGGAATGCTTTATAAACGACTAGCTTATAATAAAGAACAGGAGCACAGTTTTTATCTTTAAATATTACATTCCTTCAAATACAGTATTTTAAAATAATAATCATTGAATTATGAGAATACAATGCAGCACCTCTTCCCTTCTCCCCTTCCCATCTGTCATAAAATATGATAAAAGTATCAAAAATACTCTCGTCTTACAAGACTGTACTCCTGTAAAAATGTCTGACTATATGTGTAATGTTTGTTTTCAATACTTTTTTGATTTCTCCCACCTCTAAGTACTTATCTTTTTTCCAAGTGATAGCACACAGGGGTTTCAAGAGCAAACAGAAGATTAGGAAACAAAAACCTAACAATGTCCTAGGAATACATGCAAGAAGCACATGGCAGGCTGATAGGGCCCTGAGAAGCAAAATGATTTGTGCAGGATGTGAAGAATAGTGACAAATAAGGCCTGAATCTGACCTAGGAAGGGCTCTTTGAGGCTGAGACAATGCCTGTATCTAGTTCAAGCTGAGGATGTTGGGATTTAACAATGTCCATATGTGTATAAAGTGATGTGGGAGGGGAGATTTCAGCCTCCAGTTTGTCTTTGGGATGGTCTTATGTGAGAAAGCAGCTTAGAACATTGGGCTCTGAGAGATGACACTACCTCCCTCATAATGGAATTCTGAGCGCCAAGTAACTGTAACTGACAGCTCAAGCCAGCTCACTTGGCCTGTGGCTCAGGAACAAGAAAGATGTTCCTGTGTTGTTTTCAAAGTTCAAGAGACTCAGGTCTCAGGCATGAGAGGTGTGAGTGCCTCACTCAATGCTGCAGACATTGGATCAGTGCTAAACTACGAAACCAATGTCCCAGGCCTTATTATAGTAAGAAACAAAGGGAAACACAAGGCAACTCAGGCAAGGTAGAACTATGACAGGAAACCTATTTAATATCATCCTAGCCCACACTAGACCCTTCTTCTTGTGTGCTTTTATATGTGTAGACAGAAAATATTTATGTGTAGTTTTTAATCCACTCTATTTCAATTTCTCAATTTGAAGTGTACAAGTCCTTCCTGGGATGCTGTGTGCCGAGTCTTTCACAGGGTGCTATGTGCTGAGCCCTTCAAGGGGGGTTTTCTTTCATCTGGTCCTTGTTATAGCTCAACAAGTAAGATGATTGTGCTGCTGAGAAAGTTGAGGTTCAGATATGTCCCCAAAGAAGAGCCAAATTTATGTATGTACTGAACTCTAGTGACTTGTCTCCTACAGACAATTGTTTTGGTTTAGTTTTCTCCATCATGAACCTTCAACTCAGAGCCTAGGCGCTGACTTTCCTCTTGTGCTCATGGCTAGCGCTCTACCACGTGGAGCCAAGCACCCCTTTGCAGCAAAGTGTCACAGCTTAGGTGTCTTTAGCTGAAGTCTGTCATCCTGCCTGGTCAGGAATCTGATGATCTGGGTTCCAAACTATCCCAGACACAAAAGTCCCATGAGACTATTATCTTCTATTCACCACTTAGAAACTTGAAGTGGAAGCTGGGCACTGGTGACTCATGCCTGTCATCCTAGCTACTCAGGAACCTGAGAGCTGAGGATCACAGTTCAAAGCCAGCCTGGGCAGGAGATTCCTTGAGATGCTTTCTACAGTGAACCACCAGAAAGCCTGAGGAGGCACTGTAGCTCAAGTGGTAGAGTGCTAGACTTGAGCACCCAGTCCCAGTCTTCAATTCCTCCAACTTACAAGAAAAGAAAGAAAGCGGAAATGGAGTGCTGGGAATGTGTCTTAGGGGTAGAGTGTTTTGCATGTATGAAACCCTTGGTTTGAATCCTCAGTACCACATTCCTAGAAAAAAAGCCTGAAGTGGCTCTGTGGCTCATGTGGTAGTGCACTATCTTTACACAGGATAAACTCAGGTACAGTGCTCAGGTACTGAGTTCAAGCTCCAGGACTGTTGTTTGCACATGCGTGCACACACACACACACACACACACACACACACACACACACACACACACACACACACACAAAACAGATACCAAAAGTGGAACTGTGACACCAAATGGTGGTAAAGCAAAGAGCTTCTGCTCTGAGCTCATGGTCAGCACCCTGGCCCTGTGTTCAACCACAAAACCTAGCCACCCAGGGCCCAACTAGGAGAGGTCAAAGGTTTCAAAACCTGATGAACTTCACCAGCCATAGATGACAGGAAGCGTTGTGATTTTGCACAAGTGCTTAGAATTAACAAGCTTCAGGAAACCTAGGGAGGCACCTTTGCCAATTAGGAATCTTTTCATTAGGTTCAGCTAACTTGTTGTCTGCCAGAAAGACCCTTGAATTAATTGTAGCAATTTGTTTCAACACTGGAACATAGTCTAACAAAGACAGGATAAGTGCAGGGAACTTGACCTGCCACAGGAGGTGGCACAAATGAAGGCTTCCTGTCAAAAGAGAGCTCTGGGGAGAGAGATAGCTTGGGGTACAAAGAGGCCTTTTTCTCCTGGCCTTCAGAATCTGCCCACACTCATCCTCACTAATTGCCCTGGATGAATTGTTTGTTATACAGTTGTACAGGAGTGAGGCCTTTTGTCTGCTTGTTACAACAATGAGGCAGACTTCCTCCAGCAGCCTTGGGTGTGCAGAAACCCTCAGGCTAAACTGGGAACAGTGAGGGGAGCCCCGGAACATACACTGTCTTGAAAGCACTCTCTGTGCTATGAAATCATTCTATTCAAATCTTTCTTCATAGCAACTCTGGATGTTCACTGATAAAAATACATGCATACATACACAGACACATGGTGTTACTGGCTCTTTTTTTTGTGGCAGGTCCTCAGGCATGAACTGTGAGCTTAGGCACTGTCCCTGAGCTACTTTTGCACAAGGAAGCACTGTATTGTGTCTTAACTTATGATTACCTTAGGCTGGGGTGCAGCATTTACATCCACATATGATCCAGGCTTCCTAGGATCTGAGTTCAACTCCCAACACTGGCAAAAATGCATCAAACCAACAAAAATGGAGGAGGAAAAAACCAGTAAGTTTTGCACAACTGTTTTACCTTTGTTTCATTTGCACTGTGACCATCCTGGGTCTCAATGATTCGGCTCGAAAATTGTATGTGACATTACATGGCCGAAGGCTCCCAGTCTGTCGGTGAACCCTGAGCCCAACCCAGACACCTAGGCCCTTAGTTTGATCCTGGGACTGCCACCCACACATGTCTGAAGATCCTAGAAAACTCTTTCCTCTCTATAGGAACTTATAGTACGTTTGACATGTACTAATTGAATTACTAATTAGCTAATAATTCTAAAATAAGATTGTATGCAATAAATATGGGTCAATGATTAATTTAATTAATTCTTTGTAAGTTTTCTACTGTGATTAGTTGATGGAGGCATAATTATAGACAAAATAATTTATAGTAATAGAACGTATAAAACATCACTTCATATAGAGTTATACACTAGAATCTACTTAAATGTTCATCTGTCTCTGTATACATTTATTTATAGATGTATATACATATGTAAATACACACACACACACACACACACACACACACACACACACACACACTGCAATCTACACATCTATTTGTTTATATACTAGCCACTTCTAGGGCTTGATCTCAGGTCATCAAATTTTCCTGCCAACTTCACTTGCATCAGACTGGTGTGTTAACATTGACCCATTCATGAAGTGGGCCTTCGAGGCCCAGAGTTCAAATCACAGAACTACCAAAAACTTAATCCTTGTGGTAGAAACCAATTGTCCCACTTGTTTTCCTTATCAGTGAAAGTCCTGGGTCTGAGGATGATGTATAATACATAGTCAAATCTATGTCCTATGTAATAGAATGTAAAAAATGTTATACATTTAATCATACTCTCTAAAATGCATAAGAAATAAATAAAACACAAAATAAAATGAATAACTACACTAATTGTAATATATAGTAAACATGTGTATGTAAATATAAATCATGTATTTAAAATGTATATGAATATTATTTTTTCGGGTGCTAGGTCTTGAATTCAACCCCTGGGAACAGGCCTGACTTTGTTGTCTTTTAGCATAGTGAGCTTTCCCTTCGCCAACAGTGCTGCAGATTTACCCAAACCCTGAGTTTAAACCCCAAGTCCTGCAGAAGAAAATGGCATGAATTCCAAGCCAAGGAGCCTCATAATTTTTTAAATATTTTAAATGTATGTATATATGCATGCATGTATGTATGTATGTATGTATGTATTTTTATTTTGTCAAGCACAGGGCTTCAACTCAGGTCATGGCAACGCTGCCTCAGCTTTGATCACTCTAGGCTGTGTTGAAGCCACTGGACCCACAGCCAAACCTGGGTTCCTGAACCTCAAAGGCTGACAGGAAATAAATAAATAAATAAAATGACACCGAAAAAAACCCAGCAACTTGAACATGGCTGCCAATTTTACATTTTTTTTTCAAGTTGTCCATACTGGGTCTGAATGACATGGCTGAAAAGTGTTTGTTACCTGGCATTGCTGAAGGCTGGCAGGCTGCCAGGGAAGCCATAGACCAACACAGCAACATACGACCTGTGTTTGAAGCCCTGTCCTGACCCCTACCAATGGAGGGAGATCCTAAGAGTCTCATTACTATTCATAGGAATACGGATGGAAGGTTATGAATATCAAGGTTGAATTAGTTTTTCCTTAATGATACTAGTATAAAATTAGAGAGTGATTTTAGAAAGCCAATGGATTTTCATGAATACTTTTTGACACATTCAAAGAGTACTATTAATTACATGGATGCAATAGTTTCGGGACAGCGGTTGATTTAATTAATAATTCATTAAAGATGAAAACAACAATAATTACATGGAGGCATAAGAAATACCCAAGAATTGGTAGGAATGTAGCCTATATAACTGAATAATGTGTAGACATCTCTGGCACATTTTAAGGATATATATTTATTTGTGTACTACCATCAGCATGTCAATCTGTTCTTATTTTGTCAACACCTGGGGCTGGATCTCAGATGCTGGGACCTGCTTGTCAGCTCCATATGCCCCATGCTGGAGTGCTGACACTCACCTATTCATGAATTGATCCATGTATGCTGTGAGTTCAAATGCCAGCACTCACAAAAATTGAATCGTGGAGTAAGAAGACTAGGGTGACACGTTTTCTTTTTCTGTGAAAAGCCTGGGTGTCAGGTGTGAAGTTTCATACATAGGCAAATGTATATCCTATACAATAAATGTAGTAAATATTCCATGTGTAATAACATTCAATAAAATAATGGTAAATAAATGAATAAAACATAAAATGAATAAGTACACTAAGTGCAATATGGCTAGAGGCTGCTGTGCTGGCAGTCACCAATTCATGAATTGAGCCTTCTAGGCCCCGAGTTTAGATCCCAGCACTGCCAAAAATGTAGTCTTGGAGTAAGAAGCCGAGCGTGACACATGTTTTCCTTTTCTTTTAAAGTGCTCAGTGTCAGGTAGGATGTATAATTTGGATGCAAATCTATATGCTATGTAAGAGAATGTCATAAAGGTAAGAAATGTCATAGGCGGAAGGATTGTCACTACAATAAATGAAAAACAGATTGAATTAGTAGTGAATCATTCTGGGATAAAATTAGACACAATAGTTATAGAACGTGAATTAAGTAAAATTACTATTTTATTAAGCATTAACAGAATAAAAATTACATGGAGACATAATTAAATACCTAATAATTGGTTGTAACACATGCTGCATAATTTAATTATATATAGACATCTGTCTCATTCTACAAAATATGTAATTATATATATGGATGTATATACATATATTATAAACAATAACAGGATATTAAGTAATTATTAATTAATGTTTTATTAGTTGTTCTACAGAAACAAATCATTAAGGAGACATAACTTAATATGTAATAAATGGTAGTAATTATCTATAAATTAATAATATACAGACATCTCTCTTCATATGCAATTTCTATACCTCCTGGGGCTCGGTGGTTGAGTGCTCACCTAGTAATCACAAAACCCTGGGTTAGATTCCTCAGTGCCATATAAACAGAAAACCCAGAAGTTCTGCTGTCTTTCAATCAATTGAGCATTATCCTGGAGCACAAATGCTTGAGGCCAGTGTCTAAGCCCTTACTCAAGGCCCAGGACTGCCGCAAAAAAAGGTAGAATGTTCTAACTGCAACTACAGAAGGGCAGGACTTCAAACAACTCATCACAAAGCAAACTAGGAGTCTGGCGCTGACAACTGCCACTTAACCTGACTTAGCCAGATGAAAGCCGCTGCAACCCAGCTACATGGAACCAGAGGCTGCTGGCTTACCCCCATAATCCAAGCTGCTCGGGGGCTATAAAACCCAGCCCTGACAGGAAGTAAGTGAGTCTCTTTGAAATGAGATGATTATGCAGACAAGAATATTGAGGTGCAGATATGTCCCGATGGCAGGGACGAAATTATGTATTACTAAAGAGTGGGTGAGTTGTCTCCTGCAGACAATTTTTTTTGTTTTGTTTTTCCTCAGTCATGAATCTTGAACTTGGGGCCTAGGCACTGACCTTTACCTCTTGGGCTCATGGCTAGCTCTCCACCATGTGGAGCCAAGGAGCCCCTTGCAGCAGAGTGCCATGGCCTAGGGTTCTATAGCCAATGTCTGTCATCCTGCCTTCTCAGGAAACTGAAATCTGAGGATCTGGGTTCCAAACTATCCCTGACACAAAAGGTCCCATGAGATTATATCTCCAATTCATCACTAAGAAACCTGAAGTGGAAGCTGGGTGCTTGAGGCTCATGTTGGTCATCCTAACTACTCAGGAGGATGAGATCTGAAGATCATGGTTCAAAGCTAGCCTGGGCAGGAAAGTCCTTGAGACACTTAGCTCCAATGAACCACCAGAAAACTTGAAGTGGCTCTGTGGCTCAAGTGGTAAAGTACAAGACTTGAGCTGAAGAGCTCAGGGACACCACCCGGCCTAGACTTCAACTCCTGCAACCGATAACAACAAAAAAGAAAGAAACTAACTAACAAACCTGGAGTAGAGGGCTGGGAATGTGCCTTAGGGGTAGAGTGCTTTGCATATATGAAACCCTGGGCATGATTTCTCAGGACCACATCACTAGAAAAAAAAAGCCGGAAGTGTCTCTGTGGCTCAAGTGGGAGAGGGCTATCCTTGTACAAGAGAAACTAGGTACAGTACTCAGGTGCTGAGTTCCAGCTCCAGGACTGGTGTAAGTGTGCACACACATGGACACACACACACACAAGCAGACCAGAAGTGAAGCTATGACAAAATGGTAAAGCACTGGGATTCCACACTGAGCTCATGCTCAGCAACCAGGCTCTGTGTTCAACCCAAAACCTAGCCACCCAGGGCCCAAGTAGGAGAGGTCAAAGATTTCAAAACCTGATGAGCTTCATCAACCCCATATGACAGGGAGCGTTGTGATATCTGACATACACATGGATTTCTCAAGCTTCTGCAAACCTAGAAGAGATGTCATAGGCCCATCATCGCCATCAGTGAAACATCTCATAAGGCCCCTTGCCCGAGTTGTCTGCCAGAAGGACTCCTGAATTATATTGAGCACTGTATCTGAACACCAGTTATATTGTCTCACGAAGGCAGGATAAGTGAACAGAACTTGGCCTGCCACAGGAGGTAGCACAAATGAAGGCTTCCTGTCAACATGGAGCACTGGGGAGAGAGATAACTTTGGGTACAAAGAGGCCTTTTTCTCCTGACCATCACAGTCCTCCCACACTCCTCCTCACTAAGTGGCCCTGATGGAATTGTTTGTTACCCAGCTGTACAGGAGTGAGGCCTTTTGTCTGCATATCCAGACAATGAGTGAGACTTCTTCCAGCAGGCCTTGGAGGCAGAGAAACCCTCAGCCTACACTGGGAACAGTGAAGGGAAGCCTGAAATATGTACTGTCATGAAAGCAGTCTCTGTGTTTTGAAATAATTGTATTGAATACAAATTTCCTAGCTTGGTGCCAATCATCATAGATACTCTGGAGCTTCACCTATAGGAATAAATCCATATATACAAAAGACATGATGTACAGGCTCTTTTTTTGGGGGGGGGGTCAGGTCCTGCAGTTGAAATATGACCCTAAGGTCATATTTCAGGGGTTGTCCCTGAGCTCCTTTGTTCAAGGGTCGTGCATTAACCTTGAGTCACTGCCTCACTTCTGTGTTTTAATTTGATCTTTTAGAAATAACAGTGTCATAGACTTTCCTATGCTGGCTGGATTCAAACTCAGATTCTCTACATCTCAGCCTCCTTAGGAGGTAGAATTACAGCCAGCAGCCACTGCCACCTGCCTTCCTTTTCTTCTTAATTTTTTAATCTGGATAATCTGACTTCTTCACAAGGTCATTCCAATGGTTTGAATTTATAAGTAAACTACCAAATGTTCTTTATAGATGCTTTCTCTGAGAAGGAATCTCTCTTGTCATCTTCTCCTCTGGTCAGAGTTTGGAAGCCAAAAGTGAGAAATGAGTGTCGCAGGATTTGGGAGCAAATGTCCCCAAGACATACCAGTTCTGTAACTTAGCATTGAGCTGCAGTGAATTTATTGTCTTAGGATGAGAGGACCGAAAGCTGGAGCAATCTTCATGCTGTCTGCATTGCTCTTTTTGCCTATAAAATGATCTAATTAGTATGAGGGTTTTTTGTCTCCCACTTTAATTATCTAGAACACACTAGAAGCATCTTCATGTGTCTGTTTTACTCCAGTTGCTCTCGAGATTTAGACTAAGGGTTTCTGTGAATCTGCTCTTGGTGAATCCCTGAGGAAAGCCGCTTGAAGCCTCCTCAAGAGATCACAATCCAAAGGCAGCCTGAGCAGGAGAGACTGTGAGAGGCTTATCTCCAATAAGCCACCTGAAAAATAGAAGTGGAGCAGTGGCCCAGAGAGTAGAGCTCCAGCTTTGATAAAGCCAAGTAGTAGATACAGTCCAGACCAGGCAGGAAAGCCTGAGAGGCGCTTATGTCCAATTAACGACCAGATGGCTGTGAGTGGAGTTGTGGCAGTGGTAGAGCCTCAGCCTTGAGAAAAACAGCTGAAGAATGCATCCGGCCTTGAGTATAAGCCCTGGGACGACGACAAAACATTTCAAAAAGAGAAGGCCAAAAAAATTCAAAAAAATTGAGAGCCCTAACTACTAATGTGTGTATATTACCTCCCTGATTGCAAACAGACCGTATGAAATGCTTCTGCTTTTATTTATAGATTTATTTTTCAGATATGCTCTTGTGCATACTGCATCATTCTCTTCATTTCTGGCCCATGGCTTTTCTCTTCCAGGGTTCCAGGCATGTGACCTTATATGATGCCCACCTAAGCTCATAGTAGCCTTTATTTACATTTTATTATGAGGTAAAGGCCAGTAGAGTCACAAATCAGGTAGGGGAAGAGAAGGTTATGTTTTGTAGAAATAACCTGTATTCAGAAAATTAAACTTGGAGATGTCGGCTGGTAGCATAATTATGTAAAAACTACCACTAAGAAAAAAATAGGGGCCTGGGAATGTGGATTACTGAGAGAGTGCTTGCCTAAGATGTAAGAAGCCCTGGGTTTGATTCCTCAGTAGCATGGTGTGGCTCAAGTAGTAGAATGCTAGAGACAGCGCCCAGGCCTTGAGTTCAACCCAAGAACTGGCAAAGAGATAGCTAGGTAGGTATGTAGATACCTAAGTAGATAGATGGATGGATGGATAGATAGATAGATAGATAGATAAATAGATAGATAGATAGATAGATAGATAGATAGATAGATAGATAGATAGATAGATAGATAGATAGATAGATAGATAGATAGATAGATAGATAGATAGATAGATAGATAGATAGATAGATAGATAGATGATAGATAGATAGATAGATAGATATAGATAGATAGATAGATAGAAGGATAGATGGATAGATAGAAAGATAGATAGATAGATAGATAGATAGATAGATAGATAGATAGATAGATAGATAGATAGATAGATAGATAGATAGATAGATAGATAGATAGATAGATAGATAGATAGATAGATGAACCTGCTCTTGGATGTCAGGAGTAACGAAGGGAATACTTTCCAGTGATGAGGCCTTCTGCAGTGTGCCATGCCACCAGCATTGCCTTCACACAACCACAGAGCAGGAAGACTGTGTCTGTCCCACTTCTCAGGAAGCCGAGGGCTCCAAAGCCAAGAAGGCAGAGCCAGGTTCTAACTCAGGTGTTCAGAGACAGAAAAGAAACAGCCCTACCTCTCTCCTTGGACTGGGGATTTGCATTAATGATGTGGAGAATGAAGGAAGGAAAAAGCACTGGCAGAGGTAGAAGAAGGGCCTTTAAATCTGACAGATGGAGAGTCAAAAACCCACTCCCTAAAACCAGCGAGCAAGGTTTTCTACTCTGTTCCTCCCCTATCCCCCTCTAAACTGTCTCTTGATTGTTAAACTAAAGATAGACTGAGGCTCCCTTCACCTGAGGGAGGAAGGTTAATTAGTCATTGTTTGAAGAGGCTGAGAAAAGCCTGATCCTGGTGTAACTCTAACAAATGTTTCAGGTTTCCTCCCATTGCTGGCTGTGCCAGGAATGAAGTGGTTTTGCAGCTTACTTCCCTGTTGAGTGTGTTCATTCTGCCTCCCAGTCCAGCAAGCCTAGGTTTCTTCACCTAGCCTGGCTTTTGTAACTGTTTTCTGTTCCTCAAATACAGTGTTACGCTGGAGGTCATCTTGCTAACAGGGCTACAGGTTGGATCCTGAGAACTTCATTTAAACCCAGGATGGGTCAATGATGTTTTTTATCCTGCATCTATAGCTCGAGAACTCTAAGAACATTTAGGGGCAAATAACTTCTCATTACCAAAGGAAATCTAAGAAGCTGTTGAATATCTGATCTTGCAGAAGTGGAAGTCAAAGTGTCATAGACTTTCCTGCCCTGGCTGGCTTCACCCTGTGATGCTCAGAACTCAGCCTCCTGAGCTAGGGTGATGGGCATGAGCTACTTGTGCTTTGCTAGGTTCAGAACTGTAATGACATTGACAATACAAGTCAACTGCTTATCACAAAGGGCTTGGGGAGCATATTAAGCCTTTCAACATTGGACCTTTCAGAACCCTCTAGGACACAAGGTTATAATGCTAGAGACAGAGAGCCTTAGCATATGGATCTGCTACACTTGAACAATGAACTCAGATTCCAATTCTGGTGTACATCAACTTTCATTTTCCAGATAATGTTCTCATAATTAGCAAATAAGAAAAGTACTTTGATTATCCCCCACTTTTTTCCTGTTTTGTTTCTCGAACTCAAGCCTGGGCACTGTCCCTGAGTCCTTCAGCTCAAGGTGAACCCTACCACTTGAGCCACAGCACCATGTGGGTTCTTTTGGTGGTTCATTGAAGAAAAGAGTCTAACTGTTTTTCCTTTCCTAGGCTGTCTTTGAACTGTGGTCTTTAGATCTCAGCTTCTTGAGAAGCTAGGGTTCCAGGTGTGAGCCACTGGCATCTGGCCATTTGTTTTTCCCAGTCCTGGGGCTTGATCTTAGGGCCTGGGTACTGTCTCTGAGCTCCTTTTTATCAAGCCTAGCACTGTGCCACTTGAGCCACTCCAGAGCTTCTGGCTTTTTCTGAGTATGTGGCACTGAGGATTCAAACCTTGGCATTTATGCATGCTGAGCCAGCTCTTTACCACTCAGCCACATTTCTAACCCCACCCTTGCAATTTTATCCCTCAACTTGCCTATCCTCATGAAAAGGCTTCTGAGTATAAATCATCTAAAAAATCCCTAGAGGAAGATGTCCATAGATAAAGAAGTCAAATCTCATACTTGGGAGAGACTCTAAACATGTGAAGACTGCGACAAATGCCTCCATTTAATTATGTATCATATTTCAACACTTAATATAGTATTAAGGAAAAATTAGTCAATGTCTTAAATTATTTTGTTAATTTTAAAATAAATATGTGTACAATAACACTAAATACAATAAACAATAAATGAATCAAATAATAAATAAATACAAAATCAATAATAAAAAATCATAATATGTAGTTAGCAGACATATGTAAGTTTATATCATATATTACACATATGTAGAAATATTTTTTCTTTTTCTTTTCTTTTTTTTCTTTTTAGTTTTTGGGTCCAGTCATGGGGCCTGAACTCTGGGCCTAGGCACTGTCCCTCAGCTCTTCAGCTCAAGGCTAGCACTCTACCACTTGAGCCACAGCACTACTTCCGGCTTTTTTCTTTTTGCTTATGTGGTGCTGAGAAATCGAACCCAGGGCCTCAGGCAAGCAAGGCAAGAGCTCTACCATTGAGCCAACTTCCCAGCCCCTAGAAATATTTTTTCTATTGCAGGACCTGCATTCAGTCCCTGGGAACTCTAGCCTGAATTTCTTTTCCTCAAGGACAGTGAGCCTTGCCTTCCCCCATGGTTCAAAAGAGTTACCTGGATGGTGAGATCAGATCCCAGTAATGGCAGAAATACTAGTCCCAGTTCCAAGACAGTGACTTAATTTTTTTTAATAAAAGCAGTTATGTTTATTCAGTTCCATAGTGAACATTAAAAAACCAAGCAGTGTAGAATTTTGTACAGCTATTCAGACATCCTTCCCTTACTCCCAAAATGCTTCTCTGAGCATTACATTGTTTCTTCTTTTGTGCACTTTTTATTGTAAAAATGTTGTACAGAGGGTTGCAATTACATGAACAAGGTAAAGAGTACATTTCCTATTGAGCATTGTTGCCTCCTTCTTTGTTTCCCCCTACCATCCCTTCTCTCCCTTCTCCACAACTTCTCCCCCTGCCAAGGTCAGTGACTTAATTTTTTAATAATTTTTGGCTTGGCATGGGGTTTGAACTCAAGTAGTGGCAACTCTGCACCTTCCTTCACATGGCTACGGATTTACCAAGAGCCTGAGTTCAAATCCCAGGCTAGAAAGAAAACTGGCAGATATGCCAAACCAGGGAGATTTTTTTTTAATTTACTTACTTACTTACTTAGTTCTTTTATTTATTTTTTTTCCAACCACGGGGCTTGAACTCAGGTCGTGGCAGCTCTACCTCAGCCTCAATCATCTAGGCTGGTTGCAGCCTCCAGACCCATAGCCAATCTTGGGATCTTAGGCCCAGAGGGTTTGTAAGAAGAAAAAAAAAGTGGGAAAGCACAAAATGTGGTGAGCTGCAGAGGGCTGGGGTTTTACTTTTTTTTCTTTGGACGGTTACCATCCCGGGTCTGAATGACAGGGCTGCAAAGTGGACCTGACCTGACATTCCTGAAGTCTGGAGAGCTATCAGGGAAGCTACAGCCAACCTGTCAACATAGGCTCTGGGTTCAAATCCTAGTCCTGACACCTACCAATGGCAGGAGATCACTAGAGATACAATTGAAAGAGTAGTTTGTGCATCAGTGGAGTCTAAAATTGTATGCAATATTCCTAGAATGTTAATTGTTCATAATTAATAGTTTATTAAGCATGAAAAGAATAATATTCCTTCAATGTTGGTATAATAAATACCTAAGAGTTGGTCAGAACGTAGTAGATGCCATTCAGTAATAGACAGACTGGCACTTTTTACCAATATATATTTTTTGGATACCACCATCTGCCTCCCCATGTATCGCTGTTTTGTACAAACCTGGGGCTTGATCTCAGTGCATGGGAACCATCTGACAGCTTCACTGGCTAGAGACTGCTGTTCTCACACTCACCCATTCATGAATTGGGCCTGCTAGGCCCTGAGTTCAGATCCCAGCACTGCCAATAATTTAATCTTGGAATAAGAAGCCGAGTGTGACACATGTTTTCCTTTTCTGGGAGAGTCCTGGATGTCAGGCATGATAGAGAACACATCTACAAATCTAGATGCTATGTGATAGTATATAAACAATGTAATAAATGGTATAAGTGTCATCAGAGTCAATAAAATAAATGGTAAATAAATGAATAAATCAAGAAATAAAATGAATAACCACACCAAACAGGATATGGACTGAGTATCTGAATGGAAGTATAAGTCCTATTTTTAAAATGTATATAAGGAGTATGTTTTCCAGGACTGAGGCTTGAATTCAGGCCTGGGGAACAGGCCTGACTTTCTTGTCTTCAAGCATAGTGAGATTCCCCTTTCCCCACAGTGCTGCCTATTTACCCAGACCTGGAGTTCAAATCCCAGGCTTCGCAGAAAAAAATGGCACGAATTGCAAACCAGGGAGATAAGTAATCGTTTTATTATATTTTTAATTGTCTTAATTTTTTAATTTTGTATTTTTTTCTTTTTATTTATTTTTTTATTTTTTTGGCCATGCACATGGCTTGAACTCAATTGTCCCAGCTTTGTCTCAGCTTCTTCACACTAGGCTGGGGTGCAGCCTCAGGAACCAAAGCCGATCCTGGAATCCTAAGACCCTAGTTCTGACAGGAAACCAAAATGAAAATGTCACCAAAAAAAAAAGCTGCAAGCTGCACATGGTAAGTGGTTTCTTGGATGTGGTTCCTTGCACGGTGACTATCCTGGGTCTGAATGACATGGTTGCCACCCACAGGTGACTTGTCATTGCTGAGGGCTGGCGAACTGTCAGAAAAGCCATAGTTCAACCCCGCAACAGAGTCCCTGAGTTCAAATTCCAGTCCTGACACCTACCAATGGCAAGAGATCACAAGAGATTCCTGCCATGCATAAAAGTTCTGATTGAATGAGTAGTCTGTGTAGCAGTCGAGTATCAAATTAGACACAATAATCCTAGGACACAGACTGCATTTAATTAATGGTTAATTAGGCATGAAAAGAATAATATTACTTCAATGGAGGCATAATAAATACCTAAGACTGGTTAGGAACCTAGTAGATGTCATTGAATACTAGATACACGGCTCTGACACTCTGTACTAACATGCATTTATTGGTATACTACCACTTGCCTATCCATGTATAGCTATTTTGGCCACCTCTGGGGCTTGATCTCAGCGCCTGCCAAAAATTTCAACCTGGAGTAAGAAGCCAAGTGTGACACTTGTTTTCCTTTTCTGGGAGAGTGCTGGGTGTCAGGCATGATGGAGAACAAGTCTACAAATTTAGATGCTATGGGATAGGATGTAAACAATGTAATACATGGTTAGGTGTCATCAAAGTCAATAAAACAAACGGTAAATAAATGAATAAAACAAAAAATACAATGAAAAACCACACCAAACATGATATAGACTGAACAACTGTACGGAAGTTCAATCCTATCTTTAAAATGCATATAAGGATTATGACTGGGGCATGAATTCAGGCCCAGGGAACAGGCCTGACTTTTTGGTCTTCAAGCACAGTGAGCTTCCCCTTCCCCCACAGTGCAACAGAGTTACCCAGACCCTGAGTTCTAATCCCAGGCCTTGAAGAGTAAAAATGGCACATTTCAAGCCAAGGAGCTTCATTAGCATTTTTAATATTGTTTTAAGCTCACTTTGCCTTTATTTGAAACATTTTGATTTTATAACATGAGAGTTTTTTTAAAAAGGGGTTTAAACTTTTACATTTCAGCATAGCACATTGTTTTTTCTATTTTGACCATCTGCCATGAAGAGTGAGAATGAAAATGAGGAAATAATTTCTCCCTAGAAGTTTGGGACAGTTGATGTTATTTCTTCTTCTTCTTCTTCTTCTTCTTCTTCTTCTTCTTCTTCTTCTTCTTCTTCTTCTTCTTCTTCTTCTTCTTCTTCTTCTTCTTCTTCTTCTTCTTCTTCTTTTCCTCCTCCTCCTCCTCCTCCTCCTCCTCCTCCTCCTCCTCCTCCTCCTCCTCCTCCTCCTCCTCCTCCTCCTCCTCCTCCTCTTCTTCTTCTTCTTCTTCTTCTTCTTCTTCTTCTTCTTCTTCTTCTTCTTCTTCTTCTTCTTCTTCTTCTTCTTCTTCTTCTTCTTCTTCTTCTTCCTTTTGTCGGTCGTGGGGCTTGAACTCTAGGCTTGGGCACTTTCCCTGTGATCTTCAGCTCAAGGTAAGCACTCACACGCTTGAGCCACAGAACCCCTTCCAGGCTTCTAGTGGTTTATTGGAGATAAGAGTCTCACAGACCTGAGATCTCAGCCTCCTGAGTAGCTAGGATTATGGGCATGAGCCACCCGTGCCCAATAGTTTATGTTATTTCTTTTTTTTTTTTTTTTTTTTTTGTTGGTCATGGGGCTTGAACTCTGGGCTTGGGCGCTGTCCCTCAGCTTTTCAGCTCAAGGCGAGCGCTCTACCACTTGAGCTACAGCGCCACTTCCGGTTTTCTAGTGATTTATTGGAGATAGGAGTCTCATGGTCTTTCCTGCCCGGGCTGGCTTTGAACCGCGATTCTCAGATCTCAGCCTCCTGAGTAGCTAGGATTACAGGCGTGAGCCACCGGCGCCCGGCTAGTTTATGTTATTTCTATTTAGAATTATTTCTATAATTATAAAATGTCTGCAATTGTGTCATGTGAGTTTTCCTCAGTGCCTACCACGAAATACACTAGGGGAGTCTTCATACCACAAAAGGTTGGGTTTCTAAATATAAACTCACTTCTGTGAGGACAGTAGTACTTGTAAGCATTTTGGGAATAAACTGGATTGTAAAATGAAAAACAAAAACATTGGTACTGAGATGTAGCTCAGTAGTGGAGTAGTTGCCTGAAGAGCATAAGACCCTGGAAGAAAAGTTTTCTAAAGCTCAGAATGTTAGAATTTTGTATGAACAAACTTCTGCCTTATTTTTTTTTTGTCTGTGGTGGGGCTTGAACTCTGATTGGGCATTATCCCTGCACTCTATAGCTCTATGCGAGCACTCTACAGCTTGAGCCACAGCGCCACTTCCAGTTTTCTAGTGGTTTATTGGAGATAAGAGTCTCAGGGATTTTCCTGCAGGGGCTGGCCTTGAACTGCCATCCTCAGATCTCAGCCTCCTGAGTAGCTAGTATTATAGGCATAAGCCACTGATGCCTGGTGCATGAAGAAACATTTTAAGATTGATTCTGCAGAAAGAAACTTGGAATATATTTTTAGTACAAATAATTTATAGTGCCACTAATATAAATATAAAGGCACTAATTCAGAAGTATTTGTTCATTGGCTGGTTTCTTAGTTTATTCATATATATACATTATTAATTTTTATATATACATATATTATTAAAAACATGGCTTTGAAGTGTACCTAAGAGCATATGTGCTCATGTAAATGTATACAACTGCACAAGCTTGATATTTTTTTCAGTTTGTTGGTACCATAAATTAGGTGGGATTTGTGTGTTGTTTAGTTCTCTGTTTTTGGAGGATTTCTCTCCCCTTTATCCCCCTACCCCCCTCTCCCCGCAATTGAACACAGCTTGCTCTTTCTTGGCTTGGTTGTTCATAGCTGATTTTCTACCACTTCAGCCATACTTGTAGCCTGGCTTTTTGCCAGTTAATTAGAGATGATGTCTCTCAGGCTCTGCTGCCTGGATTGGCTTTGAAACTTCATCTTCTACTTCTCACCTCCTGAGTAGCTGGGATTACAGATGTGAGCCACTGGGGTGCCTAGGGATAAATTAGACTTTGGTTGGTGTATTCTTTCTGTTTTTCTAAGCATGGAATGATATACTATAGAATTTCAGTGAATGTCCTGGGTCTGAAGTAAGATACATAATACATATGCAAATCTGTATAGTTCTCATAAGATATAATCAATTTAATACATAAGTGTAATAATAGTCAACAAAAATAATGAATCAATAAAAAAATAAATACACTCGAAGCAATTTTAATAAACATAAGTATGTAGATATTAATTATTTCAAATGTAGATGAATATTACTTTAACAGGGCTAGGGATTGAATTCAGGCCTAGGGAACAGGCCTGAATTACTTGTCTTCAAAGAGGGTGAGTTTCATTGTCTCCCACAGTGCATAAGACTTACCCAGTCTCTGAGTTCAATTCCCAGGCCTGGCAGAAAAAAAAAAGGCACGAATTCCAAGCCAGGGAGCATTAGTTTGATATATATCTTGCCTTGGGAACTGTCCTTGCACTCTTCAGCTCAAAGCAAGCACTATACTGCTTAAGCCACAGCACCACTTCCAGTTTTCTAGTGGTTTATTGGAGAGCAGAGTTTCAAGGACTTTCCTGCCCAGGCTGGCTTTGAACAGTGATTTTCAGATCTCAGCATCCTGAGTAGCTAAGAGTACAGGCGTGAACCACCAGCGCCCGACTATTTTTAATATTTTTAAATTATTTGAACCAGGATGTTGCACTTGCTGAGCAAGTGCTTTGCCTCTGTGCTACATCCCAGCCCTCTCCAATGCTTCCTGATCACTTACCTCTGCTACCATTCTCGACAATCCCACATGTAACCACTCATTTCCCATTTCCCATTTGCTTTACTGCATATGTACATTGAGTATTCTGACTGTATTTGTCCTCTGTTTCCTTTATTTTTAATCCATCTCTCCCTCCACAAACCCCTCAACTAAACCCCAAATGTCACACACACACACACACACACACACACACACACACACACACACACACACACACACTGGAATTTTCTGCAACCATTAGGTAAGAACATAATTATGTCTTTTGCAGGGAAAAGATATCTGGAAAATATACTGAGTGAAATAATTCAGCCCCAAGCATATTTTCTGTCACATGTGGATTTTTTTTGGTGGGGTCCAGTCGTGGGGCCTGAACTCTGGTCCTGGGCGCTGTCCCTCAGCTCTTTAGCTCAAGGCTAGTGCTCTACCAATTGAGCCACAGCACCATTTCTGGCTTTTTTCTTTTTGCTTATATGGTGCTGAGGAATTGAACCCAGGTCCTCATGCATGCAAGGCAAGCACTCTACCACTGAGCCATTTTCCCAGTCCATCACATGTGGATTTTTGTGTGTTTGTGAATGCATAATACAAACTCCCATATAAACACATACATGGGGGTATATGTATATGTACAGAATCAAGGTGACTGAAGAATTGTATATGCAGGAGTGTAATTGGATGGAGTAAATTCTTCAAAAGGAGTCATATTTAAGCTAAACTTTT
This sequence comes from Dipodomys merriami, assembly GCF_024711535.1. Taxonomy (NCBI): domain Eukaryota; kingdom Metazoa; phylum Chordata; class Mammalia; order Rodentia; family Heteromyidae; genus Dipodomys; species Dipodomys merriami. Next base: position 2,973,927 of record NW_027202538.1, on the reverse strand, counting down.
TGTATCAGAATAACTGCCCCATTTCTGATTTAAGATATATATTACAAGCTACTATAACCAAGCCAATATAATTTCATAAAAGGACATACAAATCTATTATGATAGACCAGAAATAAATCTATGTAACATAAATGAATCTCAAAGCAGTTGTTTAGGAAAGGTAGCTGGATCTCACAAAACATACCTTAAAATTTCCATTATGTTATGATCAAATTAGGAAAATCCAAAGTATGTCTAATGATTGTATAAATTCTGTGGCTTGGGACAACAGCTTGCTGGTGCAACCCCAACTACCTTAGAGGTGTCAGTAGGAGGCTAATCATCAGATGTCTGCTTAGGTAAAAAGCACATGACACTCTAAAAAACGACAAAAATTATGACAAAAGGAAACAAAGTATGGTTCAAGTGGCAGAGAACCTGCCCAGCAAGTGTGTGATGCTGCGTTCCAATTCCAGTATTGCCCCCAAATAAAGAAGTAACAATGCTTGATAGGAAATGTACTAATTACCTTGCTCATGTAATTGTAACCCCTCTGTACATTTTTTTACAATAAAGAATGTATTAAAAGGCCAAAGATTTATATGATCTGAAGAGAAACTGTATGTCCTTCCCTCATGATATAACCCCTGTTTTCACTGTATTTGATGTTGGTATACTTTGTGGAGGGGAAGGGAAAAAACAAATTGTTTAAATAAGGATACAGGTAGAACCATTGCAACAAAGAGATGTAAAAGATGTTATGTCGAAAAACAAACTTTACAACTTTGGCTGGGGAGGGGAAGGGGGTAGCAGGGAACAGGGTTGGGGTGGGGGAGGGGAGATGGGAAGGGATGGGAAGAGGAAACAAAGGAAGAAGCAACAATGCTTGATAAAAAATGTACTCATTACCTTGCCCATGTAATTGTAACCCCTCTGTATGGTATTTTCACAATAAAAATGTATTAAAAAAGAAGTCTTATTTCAAAGATAAAACAATAAATAAATGTGTTGAAATTCTCTGATAACAATCATAATTGTTATGACTCCTTGGAAGGAAAGAAGTTGGAGTATCTTCATAGATGATGATGGAAGGAAGAAGAACGCACCCCCTTCCCCCAAATATGCTGCTTTGGTGAGTTTTAGGATTGTTGTCAGAAAAGCTACATGCAATAGCAGATAAAAGAGATCCCCTTACCCAACACCCTTCTTCCAAAGCCAGGAGATTAAAAACTCCCATGAAAAAATTGCAATCTCAGAACAGAAAAATAAAATAAAATAACTAAAAGCAAACTCTTAGACCTGGAGTGACGGAAATGAGAATTCTGGGGTGGGGGGAATTTGTTAAAACTACTTTTGGGGATGAGAAGGTGGCTTAGTGGTAGAGGCTTGTCTAGCATGTATGAAGCCCTGGGTTCGATTTCTCAGTACCACATCAACAGAAAAAGCCAGAGGTGGTGCTTTGGCTTAAGTGCTAGCCTTAAGCAAAAGGATCTCCAGTGACAGTGCTCAGGCCCTGACTTCAACCCCAGGACTGGCAAAAACAACAACAACAACAACAACAACAAAAACTACTATTTTCTCTTTACTGTCCATATCATTCATTTATTTTCATTTTATATAACTTCTTCCCTTCACTTCATATGAAAGCATGTGTGCTCTGTTAGTTCATTTTTTTTATCCAGGTCACATAACATTTAAATTTGTTTGCATTTGTCCTACTAATCTATCAACTTTGTCAGTTTAATTAAGCCCTACAGGGCATCCTAAGAGAGCACAGGTCCAGTGTTACCATTCCTACACTGTCATCATTCTTCTTTGTTTGGCTGGGGATGTTGGGGATGTTGCAAGATCTTTAATTGCTTGGAAATACGGACAGTTCTTTGCATTACTTTCTTTGTGTGTCTGTCCACATTTTTCTATGACTTTAATTTTTTCTAATTCTGTTTTTTCAATAAAATCTAGTCTAATCAAATTTGGAAATTGAGACAAATGACTAAGGATAAAAAAAATGTGAACATCACATGACTACTCACTTTTGTGGATCCAATCAGGAAACTGATAGAGTGACTTAGAGAACTTCTTAAGTTGCAGTAAATTTACAGAGTTGCTTACAACCTTCTACCTTTGTGCTACATGTTACATTTTTTCCCACTCCTGGGGCTTGAACATCCTGCTTGGATGCTGTCCATGAGCTTTTAGCATTCTACATGAGCCACAGCTTTATTTATGGCTTTTGTGGTAGTTTATAGGAGACAGTCCCCTGAGTTTTCCTGACCAGGCTGGCTACCAACTGCAACCTAAGATCTCAACTTCTTGAGTAGCTAGGTTTTCAGAAATGAGCCACCAGATCCTTTGGCTTGCATGTTGTAATTTTTTATGCTATTCTGGCTTTTTATCTTAGCAAGCTGTAACCCCAGTGGTTATACAAATTGCTATTAAATTCTATATTAAAACCATGTGGCTCCTGATAGCTTGAAGAGATTTTGACTGTTTAGGTCTTTATCAATCTTTGTTTCATCTATTTATATTTATCATATGCATTGCTCTCTAAAAATGTATAGAATAGTGTGAATGTTTACCTCCAAAACATAGGGTGAAACCAAACCCTCATTGTGAAAGTAAAAGGAGGCTGAATTTGGGGAAAAGTGATTAAATTATGAGGATTCCAGCTTCATGAATGGAGTTTGTGCTTTAAATAAAGGAAGGAGGTGGTGCACCTCTTTTTACATGGGAAGGAAGATACAGCATTGACTCATTTCCCACATGAGGATGAATGAAGAGGCATCGTCTAAGAAAGAAACAAGGAGCCTGCCCCCAGAGGCCAGATCAGCATTTGATAGCAACTGAGCTATTCGAACCTATATAATCATAAAAAATACACCTATATTGCTCATAAATAGCCCACATATGTTTTAATTATGGTAACATACAGGAGCTAAGATGAAGAGGTTTAGTTATGATAGGGAAATATTGAAATATTTGTAGTATGTTATCTATTTAGAAACCTTGAAAAATTACTGACTAAAGGTAAAGAAAATATGTTTCATGTTTCCATGATCCTCACGTACAGGCCTTTTTTTTGCTAATATCTTAATGTTCTTAAGTATATATGAAAGCATGTGTGCATGTATTTTTATTGATTTTTAGACTGAATCTGAAATTCATTATACTATTGCATTAGTACTTGTACTATCTTCTCTACTTAATCCAAAGATGAGAGCCCTGAATTGGTGGATCACATCTATAATCCTCTCTACTCAGGAGGCTGAGATTTGAAGAATGGTAGTTCAAAACCAGCCACACAGGAAATTCTATAAGACTTCATTTAGAAATAATTTAAAAAGAGAATAATTTGGTAGAACATCATCCATAAGCAAGGAAGGCTATGTGTGAGCACAGGCTCTGAATTTAAGCCCATATACAGATACAGGCAAGGGAAGAAAGAAGAAATAAAGAAGAGAAAGGAAGGAAGGAAGGAAGGAAGGAAGGAAGGAAGGAAGGAAGGAAGGGAGGGAGGGAGGAAGGAAGGAAGGAAGGGAGGGAGGGAGGGAGGGAGGGAGGGAGGGAGGGAGATATACAGAGAAAAAAGATACAGAGAGAGAGAGAGAGAGAGAGAGAGAGAGAGAGAGAGAGAGAGAGAGAGAGAGAGAGAGAGAGAGAGAACACTGAAGCTATTCCTATAGCCAAAGAAGCAAGAAGCCCTGAGAAAAGAATGGCACATGTAACAGGAATCACAGAATACTTACAGTGTCAGGACCTAGATGTTCCTTCTACGGCATTTGTGTGATGCAAGAGCCATCATTATCTTCCTGTTATTAGAAAAGGGTCCATTTGAAATTGAGGCACAAATCAGAAACTTGGGGATAGAAGATCGCCAATGAGTAGTTGCTTTGTCAGGAAGCCAGTGCAGAAAACAGAGCTGGAGAGGCCTAGTGTACTGATCTCTAATGAAATCATCACGGAGACCAGGGTCAGAAACACTGTCATGGGTGTGTTTTGCCCCATGAACCAGCAGAAGAAGCACTAGACATCTCTAAATCTTTGAATTGTACAGTGGAGTTAAAGAAAATGATAAAAAAGAGAAATAACCATGATAACATCTAAAATAATGACATCTGTGTTTGATTTCAGAATAAAAGTATGTGATTTAAACTAAATAATAGAAGACTTGGAAAGAAAATTAACCATTTCAATAATTAAAAAAGTAGAAACAAACTCAACACCAGGTTAATGAAAAGGAGAAAAATCTAACATTAAGCAATATATTTACTTTGTTTACTAGAGTTTAGTTGTTTTATTAATATACCAAGGATAAATTAGGATATATGTGAAATATATAATACATTTTTATACCTCAATTGTATCATTTTAGTGTGCTATGAATTTTCATTGTAGAACTTATAGATAATATATGAATTTATGCATGTATACATATACACAAACCAACATATACATTTCAAAGATTCTTCTACCTCATATAAATAGCTCAGAAAGAGAAATCTTCATTGTATTGTTTTAGATGTTTGAATCACTGATGAATACTGTTACAACTCAGAATACATACCTGGTGTAGTCTCAAAGTTTTAGATGTAACTAAAAGGTCAACATTTTAGCTTCCCAAAAATGAAAGTGTTTTTCTTAGTCCTTTCCAAAGTATACGATTAGAAGAAGTGATAAGAGGCTTAGATTCCTGAGAAACTCATTCATTTAAGCTTCGCATGAAATTGCTGCTGCCATATTCATTCTGTATACTTAAAATTGAAATATCATAGAAAATCATCGCAAAAGCAAGCTATATTATATAGAAGAACAAAACTTCAAGACATTAATACATATTAACGCATTATTTTTCAAACTCATTTTGCTGATGTCAGTATGATGTTGGTTCTGATTAATAAATATTATAAACTATAAAATGGTCTGGATTATTTCTAAATGAGAGCAGAGTTCAGGGAAGCCCTTAGCCACCAAGAAAGAAAGAACGAAGGAAAACTAAACTATCACTGACATTAGTTTTGCCTAGAACTGATTCTATGTAATCAAAGCATTATGTGTATCATTATCTCAGCATGTGTTCATAGACTCATAGATTGGGTATAATAACTTTATAATATTCCAAGATATCTTGATTTGCTGGCAGCCTCAGTGATCTGCTTATTTACTTATGAAATCACAAATTATACTGGTTTCAATGTAGTTTTAGAGAGGTATTGAGTGGGATTGTAGACACATACATACCATCTCTCAGTATTAATATCTTGGAGTGTTCATGTCTTGATTAGGCAAAATAAAGAATCAAGTAAAATTAAATTTAAAAACCAATGGAATGTACAACACTGCAAGTGAATCCTAATTTAAACTATAGATTTTGATTAACAATGATATGTCAATGCAGATTCAACAAGTTCATTGAATACACCACCCAAATGCACAATAGAAAATATTCTTATGAAAAAATTTTCATGAAGAGTATGCTCTGTACCTCTTGGAAACATATTTTTCTTGTGTGATTATGTAATTTGAAGACATTCTCTTTCGAGGTCTCTGATAATTTGTGTGCTTTTAAGTTAGATATTTTAAAATATAATTTCATTGCCATTATTAGTCAGGTAATGAGTACATTACTTTTTTGGAAATGTCACCCATTCCTTCGATTTTCTAAGTTTCTCCCTCCTATCCCTGCAGAGAATTTATATAATGCATTTTCCACATAGTGTATACTGAAGAGTGGTTGCATTTGTTCACATTTCTTTTCCCGATTTCTGCACCCTCCCATTGCCCCCAATAAAAAGAAAAACAATCGCAACCAACAACAACAAAAACAATAACCCATGTTTCCACTTCTTGTTTGTATGTGAATTCCTAGAGTCTTGCAATTTCCTTGATAATAAAGTTTAGCAGTATATAAATACATAATATACACACAGTTATATATAATATAAATGAATATATTATTAACATATATATTTGTGTGTATTTTATCTATTGTGTATTGATAGAAACACATTTGAACTATATGTTTATAAATAATACTGATATACATTGTATACAATTAAATATACATGTTTCCTGTCTTATGATGGTGCACTTTGTATTGTTGAAATTTACAAAAGTTTGAAAGGGGCACACCTTGAGAAGTAATTTTACTTCAGTTGTTGAATTTTGATATGTTTCTGACTAGACACATATGGTAGATTACTCTCTGGTACAAACTGGGCAGCTGTGCTGATCCTCAACCACATGCATCCCTGTAATCCTAACGTAAACAGCAGACTTCTGGATGCTGTGTTGCAGGTATGTTTTTTATATAAGTGTGCAATAAGTGACAGGAGGTATTCAATAATTTATTATAAAATTGTCTTTGTGTTGGATGATATCACCTACTAAACTCTAATTTATGTATTGTGTGAGCAGTTGGGGTTAATTAAGCTAAGTTTTTCATTGAATAATTTAATTTGTGTGTGTGAAAATTATAAAAATCTATACTAATTCCTTATTAGGAAGAAAGCAAGAGAAAAAAAGAGAAAATATCTGTCATTATTTAAAAGTTGTATTTCTATTATCTGATATCTGTAGTGCAACTGTATTGGATGAACTATACGATTCTGATGCCATTTTCCTTCATGAAGTTATCCGAATTATATTTTGAGCTGCTTTCATAACTTCAATTCCTATATTTCTCTTAACTTTCTCACTTGAGGAAACCACAAAAACGACAGAAGCCTCTAGTATATACTTATGGGATGACTGGAGCTTCTCTTTCTTTTGAAATGTTTTTTTCATGGGTTTTACAAAGACTTGTGATGTGCCTTTTATTGAACTAAGATTTTATTCTTTATCTTTTGGTACTGGTGCCTGGAGAAACAACTTCAAAATAGTACTAAAAATATTAAAAGATTCTTCCAAAGTTTCAGAATTTTTAAATATCCCCAAATCTCATAAGGCTACAGCTTGTAATGTGAAAAAGAAATCTCTCTCTTCTCCTCTCATAATTATCCTGAACTATTGGAATATAGAATGCAAATTAAAAATTCTGTTTTGTCAAATCGTTTAAATAGGGATACAGGTGGACCCATTGCAACAATGAGATTTGTCAAAGCGAACTTTACAACTCTGGTGGGGGGGGAGGGGGAGGGGGGAGGTCTGGGGGCAGGGGGAGGATGGGACGGGATAGGAAGGGGAAACAAAGGAGGAGTCTACAATGCTTGATAAATAATGCACTCATTGTCTTGCCCTGGTCATTGTAATCCCTCTGTACAGTATTTTCACAATAAAAAAAGGAAAAAGTTATGTTTTGTTACAGAATAGGTTCATTAATTTGCGTGGTGTATGCCATATTTTTGTGTCGTTATAGAGTAGCAGCCAATGCTTGATGTAGTTAGGAGGGGGTGTGGTTTAGAATAAATTTAATTTTATTGAAAAATTGTGTATTTGATCACCATTGGTTAATATGAAGAACAACCTATGCTCAAATGATGAAAAAATAGCAATATTTTGCTTGGCTCTGCTGTAACTTTTACCTATAATTGATGCAATTAAAATTTGGCCAGTTGATCAACTGGAAAATTAGTGATCAAATATTTTACCAACAATCATTTAAAATAGGTGTAACCATGACTTAATTTCTTTAAGATGTAGTTATATACAATTCAGATGCCAAAGTACTCACAATGAGAACCATGTTATGTAAACATGTTCTATGAGCTCTGGTGTTCCCTATCCTTTTGTTTTGCCCTCCATCTCTGTGTAAAAAAATCTCTATTTCTTCTATAGTGCTTGCAATGGAGAATAGATGGACTATTTCTCTTAGAAATGACAATGCTGGTTTAAGTGATGTCACAGAGATGATTGCCTCTTTTTTCATACCTTTCTCAGTGTAGAAAATCTACATTATGATTGATCTGAAGTAAGAGAATGTAAGAACTTAGCTTTTCATTTGGTTGTTATTATTTTTTTCCAATTCTACCACATTTTCCCTGAAAGGTGTGATTGTGTAGAAGAAAAAGAGTCCTCAACTTTCATCTACAATTGTCTAGAATTTAGTCTCTGTAGCTCAACCTTTCCCCGATTTCTTGACAATGGAGAGAGAGAAAATGACTGGAAGCCTGACTCTATTAAAGAACGAAAAATAATTCACAAAACCTGTTAATAATAATGTTAGATAGTTGTGAGCTGCTGCAATACTATTTTGCATCCTAGGACATAGATATCTTGTTTATATAGAAATGAGGTTTTGTCTTTTTTTCATGCTGGTCTTTAGGCTTGAACTCAGAGACTAGGTGTTCTCCGAAAGCATTTTTTTTGACAGTTTGGGACTTGAACTCAGGGCTTGGGCACAATCCCTTAGCTTCTTTTTCTCAAGGCTAGCCCTCTACCACTTGAGTCAGAGCATCACCTCCAGCCTTTTCTGTTTATGTTGTACTGAGGAATCGAAACTAGGTCTTCATGCATGGTAGGCGAGCATTCTACCACTAAGCCACATTCCCAGCACCTACCAAAATATTTTTGCTCAAGGCCAATGCTCTAGTACTTGAACCGCAGCTCCAGTTCTGGGTTTATTTGTTTTGTTTTGCTTTGTTTTATGTGTATGTGATTTATTTCCTGCCTAGGCTGGCTTCTAACTATGATCCACAGACTTCAGCCTAGTGAGTATCTGGTATTCAGTTCATGTAGAGTTTTAACAGAAGTTAAATGATTAGAAAACTAAAGCACTTGTTAAGGAGAAAACTGTAACACGAAGTGATCTCCAGTTTTGTAATCTACCCACTGGAACAAATGTAGGGTGTTTCAAATACATTTCTAGACTCTTCCCTCTGTTTGGGAATGTGTGGGGGAATTTGCCGATGGCAGATTTCCTTCAGTCATTCCTCTAGGTAAGGCAGTATTCTGGGTTGCATTCTGTTACCCTGGGCTAAATTTGATTCTCAAATTCTTAAAAAGAAATAATAGTTCGTATACAATTCATCCTGGTCAGTTCACAAACTCCCAAATTAAAAACAAAAGATCATTGAAAATTTGTTGTTATGGGATTAAATTTTTTGAGTTCCAGGTGTATTTTAGATATGAAACCCTTGTCCGGTGTATGGCTAGTAAAGATCTTCTCCCATTCCGTGGGCTTTCTATTGATCTTGCTAGCTATGTCCTTTGCCGTGCAGAAGCTCTGCAACTTCATGCAATCCCATTTGTCCAACAACCCATTTGTTGTGTTTCCGGGTCTCTATTAAGAAAATTTCAGCCAGTGCCAAGGAGACCTAGGGTTTCTCCTAATCCATCCTGTAATGTTTTCAAAGTGTCTGCTTTGACTCCGAGGTCTTTGGTCCATTTGGAGTTGATTCTGGTGCAGCGTGATATATAAGGATCTAGTTTTAGTTTTCTGCAAGTAGTTAGCCAATTTTGCCAGCACCATTTACTGAAGAGGCTATCTTTCTTCCATTCTATGTTTTTAGCTCCCTTATCGAAGATTAGATGGCTATAGGTCTGTAGGTTCATTTCTGGGTTTTCAATTTTATTCCATTGGTCCTGAGGTCTGTTCTTGTGCCAGTACCAAGCTGTTTTGATTTACTATGGCTTTGTAGTAGAGTTTGAAATTTGGTATTAATATTCCTCCAGCAGTGTTCTTTCTGTTGAGGATAGTTTTTGCTATTCGGGGTCTTTTATTGTTCCATATGAATTTTTGAATTGCCTCTTTTATTTCCTTGAAGAATGAGATTGGAATTTGATAAGTATGGCATTGGATTTGTAGATAGCCTTGGGAAGCATTGCCATTTTCATGATGATGGTCTTTCCAATCCAGGAACATGGGAGTTTTTGCCACATTCTAAGTTCAGATTGATTTCGTTATTCAAGTTTTTAAAGTTTTTATCATAGAGGAACTTCATTTCTTTGGATAAGTTAATTTCTAGGATTTTGTGGGGCTATTATGAATGGAGTTGCTTTCCTAATTTCAGCCACACTTTTCTCATTGTTGGCATACAGAAAAGCCAATAAATAAGTGGGCTAAAGACTTAAAGAGTCCTCCATACTGCTTTCCAAAGTGGTTGAACAAGCTTACATTCCTACCAATAATGAAGTAAGGTTCCCTTCTGTCCACATCCCCTCCAGCATCTGTTGTTGTTAGAGTTCTTGATTTTTGCCATTATAATTGGAGTGAGGTGGTATCTCAATGTTGTTTTGATTTGCATTTCTTTTATGGCTAGGGATGTTGAGTATTACTTCATGTGTCTATTGGCCATCCTTCTTTCTTCTTCAGAGAAGTTTCTCTTTAAGTATTTCACCCCAACCCAGATGCCCCTCAGTAGATGAATGGATCAAGAAAATGTGGTATATATACACAATGGAATTCTATGCCTCCATCAGAAAGAATGACATTGCCCCATTTGTTAGGAAATGGAAAGACTTGGAAAAAATTATATTAAGCGAAGTAAGCCAGGCCCAAAGAAACATAGGCCCCATGGTTTCCCTTATTTGCAATATCTAGTATATGTATGAGTCAAGCGGAAAAGGTCAGATAATGTGATGTTAAGAAAATGAACCCTGAGATATGTATTTTAATGTTTTTTTCTTTCATGCATGTGTTTCTAACGCATTTATAAGATAATTTCTTTGTTGCTTTGTATGTCCCTCCCCCACAGTATAACCCCTGCTTTCACTATATTTGATGCCAGTATTACTTGTGGAGGAGTTGGAGAAAAACCAGTCGTTTAAGGATACAGATGGACCTGTTGCAACAATGAGAAGTACAAGTTGTCATGTTCAAAACGAGCTTTACAACGTTGGTGCGGGGTGCGGGGGAGGGAGGGAGAAGGATTGGGACTGGGTTGGGGAGGGGGAAGGCTGGGAAAGGATGTGAAGGGTAAACAAAGGAGGAGGCTGCAATGCTTGGTGAGAAATGTACGCATTATCTTGCCCATGAAATTGTAACCCCTGTGTACATTATGTTCACACACAAAAAAAAAGACACACACACACAAAATAAGACTTAAAGAGAAACTTCTCTGAACAGGAAAGAAGGATGGCCAATACACACATGAAGAATGCTCAACCTCCTTAGCCATAAAAGAAATGCAAATCAAAACGACATTGAGATACCACCTCACTCCAGTTAGAATGGCTAAAATCAAGAACTCTAAAAACAACAGAAGCTGGAGGGTTTGTGGACAGGAGGGAAACTTACTGCATTGTTGGTGGGAGTGTAAACTTGTTCAAACACTTTGGAAATTAGTATGGAGGTTCCTCAAAAGACTCCACATAGAGCTCCCCTATGACCCAACAATCCCACTTTTGGGCATTTACCCAAATGTTTACAAACAAGACCACACTAAAGCTACCAGCACTACTATGTTTACTGCAGCACTATTTACTATAGATAAGATATGGAACCAACCCAGATACCCCTCAGTAAATGAATGGATCAAGAAAATGTGGTATATATACACAATGGAATTCTATGCCTCCATCAGAAAGAATGACATTGCCTCATTTGTTAGGAAATGGAAAGACTTGTAAAAAATTATATTAAGTGAAGTAAGCCAGGCCCAATGAAACATAGGTCTGATGGTTTCCTTTATTTCCAATATCTAGTGTATGTCTCAGTCAAGCAGAAAAGTTCAGATAAGGTGATGTTAGGGAAATGAGCCCTCAGATATGTATTCAAATGTTTTTTTTTTCTTTCATGCGATTGTTTCTAACACATTTACAAGATTATTTCTTTGTTACTTTGTATGTTCCTCCCTCCACAGTATAACCCCTGCTTTCACTGTATTTGATTTCGGTATGATTTGCGAAGGGGAAGGGGAAAAACAAATCATTTAAATAATTATACAGGTGTACTCAATGCAACAATGAGATGTACAGGTCGTTATATCGAAAAATGAACTTTACAACTTTGGTGCGATGAGGGGGTAGTGGGGAGGATTGGACGGGGGGTTCAGGGGTGAGGACGGGAAGGGATGGGAAAGGGAACCAAAGGCGGAGGCTACAACGATTGATAAGAAATATACTCATTATCTTGACCATGTAATTGTAACCCCTCTGTACAGTATTTTTACAATAAAAAGATAAAATAAAATAAAATAAATAAAAAATAAAAACAAAAGTTCAGGCTTCAAATTGGCACTCTTAACCGTAAAAGCATATTGCAACTGGACCTGATTTGCTGTACCTTTCTAAGTGTCCTGAGTCTCTTTGTGTCCGGGTCTGTATATCTCTCTCAAAATTGTGACCTTAGGAGGGTGACAAATATAGGTGGCTTTAACCATGATGTTTTTAGGTCTTGCGATATTTGGACTGAAAATAAACATAAGGATTAAACTCGTTAACCTTACCTCAAAGCTTTACATGTTTAATCACAATTCTTTTTCTTTTTATAGAAAATCATTTCTACACACGTTCAATTTAATATTATTAAACTGAATTAAATATAATCCGGTAATGAATTGGCACCAATCCAGTTATTACTATCAATAAGTCCATCATGCAAACTGTTACTCAGCAAGTCTATAGAATGCTAATTTTCAGAATCACATCTATCATTAGAAGGATGTGTATATGCAATGGAAGATTTATTAAGTACAGACATCACTTCTATGACATTTGACATGCTGTTGTGTGTTAAAAATAACAACACTGTCCTCTTGTGAAACACTGAATTTGAGTATTTGTAAATGTGGCATCTTTTTAAGTTATTTCCATGTCAACCTTCTGTTCACCATCATCCATGTCTCCTTTTCAAATTAAGTAGATAAACTTTATTATCATTAGAACACCTTTGTTTTTCCAAGAGGAAGGATTAGGTGAAGTCTCCTTGTAAGTGTAATTATGATTCCATCATGGTCATTATCCTTAATAATCCTTTACACATACATGCATGTTTATTTTCTCATTCTGACAAACTGATATGCTAAGAGGATTAATTTATGAAAGGGTAGAGCATGTTTAGTCAATACATTTCTCTCAGGGACAATTTGTTCTTAGTTAAGAGAAGAATAATAAAGCTAAAAATCTATTTTTGTGTTATTTTTTGGAATGTTCGAAAAAAATGTCTCTATAGTTGACTGATGTTTGTTCTAGCTCTACTTTTTTTCTGTGGGACTGGAAAATCTAATTAGTCATTTGAATTTTACACAATTGTCTTCTGTCAACTCAGTACATGTCTGTCCTAGTCTTCTACGTTGATATCAGCATATTATGTTCTGATATCCTTAATTAGTCTATCTATATAGATTTAAATGGTTAGCTTACTACCAACAAAAGCTCTATTCATACAATATTTTTGAAGTAGTAGAAAATTTTTCTATTTTAATGATAATTGTCTTAAATATTCACTGACTGTAGTTCCAATGGGCTATGCTTCAAACTGATTAATTAGATATTTTTTCATGTAATGCTTCATAGCTCAGCTTGCTTTTTTAAATAATTTCTCTTTGTAGTAGTTACTCAAATGAATTAATTCATAGTGTCTCATATATGGGAAGCACTTTTAATGTATGCTTTAAATAAAATGACTACTATATAAACTGAAATATTTGAAGAAATAGGACTGTTACAACATGAAAATAAGGACAGTGACATTGCAAGTATAAGAAAGAAAAGAAAATAGAATTCCATTATGAATATAAACCACATTTTCTTGATCCATTCATCTACTGAAGGGCATCGAGGTTGGTTCCATATCTTAGCTATGGTAAATAAAGCTGCAATAAACATAGTCATGCTGGTAACTTTAGTGTGGTCTTGTTTTTGATCATTTGGGTAAATGCCCAAAAGTGGGATTGCTGGGTCATAGGGGAGCTCTATGTGGAGTCTATTGAGGAACCCCCATACTGCTTTCAGAAATGGTTGAACAAGTTTACACTACCACCAACAATGCAGTATGGTTCCCTTCTGTCCACATCCCCTCCAGCATCTGTTTTTATTAGAGTTCTTGATTATACCCATCCTACATGGGATGAGGTGGTATCTCAATGTTGTTTTGATTTGCATTTCTTTTATGTCTAGAGAGGTTGAACATTTCTTCATGTGTCTATTGGCCCCCTGTCTTTCCTCTTCAGAAAAGTTTCTCTTTAACTCTTTAGCACACTTTTTTATTGGGCAGTTGTTTCTTTGACGATTTGTTTTGGGGGGATTTAATTTTTTAAGTTCCAGGTATATTTTAGATCTGAGACCCTTGTCTGTTGTATGGCTAGTGAAGATATTCTCCTAATTTCTTCGGAAATGGAAAGACTTGGAAAAAATTATATTAAGTGTAGTAAGCCAGACCCAAAGAAACATAGGTCCCATGGTTTCTCTTATTTGCAATAACTAGTATATGTCTGAGTCAAGCAGAAAAGATCAGATAATTTGATGTTAGGGAAATGAACCCCAAGATAAGATTCAAATGATTTTTTGTTTTTTTTCTTTCATGCAATTGTTTCTAATATATTTATAAGATGATTTCTATGTTACTTTGTATATCGCTCCGCCAGTTATAATCCATGTTTTCACTGTATTTGATATTGGTATAATTTGTGGAGGGGAAGGGAAAAAACAAATCGCTTAACTAGGGATATAGGTAGACCCATTGCAACAATTAGATATACACGTCGTTATGTGGAAAAACGAACTTTACAACTTTGACGGAGGATGAGGGGAGGATCCGGTGGAGGTGGGAGGGGAATATGGGAAGGGATGGGAAAGGGAAACAAAGAAAAGGCAACAATGCTTGATATGAAATGTACTCATTATCTTGCCTATGTAATTGTAACTCCTCTGTATGGTATTCTCACAATAAAAAAGAAAAGAAAACAGAATTACAGCTTGTAAGGAAAGCTTTTGATTTATTGGAAAGTCAATACTTAAAGAAGTAAGGAGAATGTCAGGTTTTAAAAATTCCTAGACATGATTACATGGCTCACTCGCTAAGAAAAATAGCATAGAATACACTTAGCTTTGATATAGAATGATACAGCAATTAATATTCTATAAGAAACTAGTATTCAGTAAGCAATTGAAGGAAGATGCTATTACTTAAAATAATAGGCTTAGTTGGGTCAACAACTCAAAACGTGGACTAAGCCTTTATAGTAGAGTTTTAAATTTGGTATTGATATTCCACCAGCAGTGTTCTTTCCGTTGAGGAGAGTTTTTGCTATTCGGGGTCTTTTATTGTTCCATATGAATTTTTGGATTGCCTCTTCCATTTCCTTGAAGAATGAGGTTGGAATTTGCTTGGTACTCGCATAAGAACAGACCTCAGAACCAATGGAATAGAATTGAAAACCTAGAAATGAACCTACAGACCTAATGTCAACTAATCTTCGATAAGGGAGCTAAAATAGTAGAATGGAAGAAAGACAGCCTCTTCAGTAAATGGTGCTGGCAAAATTGCTTAACTACTTGTAGAAAACTAAAGCTAGATCCTTATATATCACCCTGCACCAGAATCAACTCCAAATGGATCAAAGATCTTGGAGTCAAAGCAGACATTCTGAAAACATTACAGGATGGAATAGGCGAAACCCTAGGTCTGCTTGACTCAGGCCAAAATTTTCTGAATAGAGACACGGAAACACAACAAATCAAAGAAAGGTTGCACAAATGGGATTGTATGAAGTTGCAGAGCTTCTGCACGGAAAAGAACATAGCTAGCAAGATCAATAGAAAGCCCACAGATTGGGAGAATATCTTCACTAGCCATACAACGGACAAGGGTCTCATATTTAAAATATACTTGGAAATCAAAAAGTTGAATCCCCCAACAACAAATCCTCAAAAAACAACTGCCCAATAAATAAGTGGGCTAAAGACTTGAAGAGAAACTTCTCTGAAGAGGAAAGAAGGATAGCCAATAGACTCATGAAGAAATGCTCAACCTCCCTAGCCATAAAAGAAATGCAAGTCAAAACAACATTGAGATAACACCTCACCCCAGTTAGAATGGCTGTAATCAAGAATTCTAACAACAACAGATGCTGGAGGGGATGTGGACAGAAGGGAACCTCACTTTATTGTTGGTGGGAGTGTAAACTTGTTCAACCACTTTGGAAAGCAGTATGGAGGTTCCTCAAAAGACTTCACATAGAACTCCCCTATGACCCAGCAATCCCACTTTTGGGCATTTACCCAAATGTTTAGAAACAAGACCACACTAAAGCTACCAGCACAACTATGTTTATTGCAGCATTATTTACCATAGCTAAGCTATGGATCCAACCCAGAGGCCCCTCAATATATGAATGGACCAAGAAAATGTGTTATATATATACACAATAGAATTCTATGCCTCCATCAGAAAGAATGACATTGCCCCATTTATTAGGAAATGGAAGTACTTGGAAAAAATTATATTAAGTGAAGTAAGCCAAGCACAAAGAAACATAGGTCCCATGGTTTCCCTTATTTGCAATATCTAGTATATGTATGAGTGAAGCAGAAAAGGTCAGATAATGTGATGTTAGGAAAATGAACCCTTAGATATGTATTTAAATGTTTTTTTCTTTCATGCCTTTGTTTCTAACTCATTTATAAGATTATTTCTTTGTTGCTTTGTATGTCCCTCCCCCACAGTAGAACCCCTGCTTTCACTATATTTGATGTCGGTATAATTTTTGGAGGAGATGGGGAAAAACAAGTCGTCAAGGATACAGGTGGACCGGTTGCAACAATTCAAAGTACAAGTTGTCATGTCGAAAACGAACTTTACAACTTTGGTGGGGATAGGAGGGGGGGTTGGGTAGGGGAATGGGGGGGGAGCCTGGGAAGGGATGTGAAGAGTAAACAAAGGAGGAGGCTGCAATGCTTGATAAGAAATGTACTCAATATCTTGCCCATGTAATTGTAACCCTTCTGTACAGTATGTTCACAAAAAATTAAAATTTAAATTTAAAAAAAAACTTGGACTAACTGAATCAGTGGAAAATAAGTCATCACGTAAGAACTATAGGAGAGATGCACCATACAGAAGCAGTTCATTTAGAATAACCAGAAGAGGGACACACGCAGAGAGAGCAGGTCTAAGACAGAGTCTCTGAAGAGTTCCTTACGATGAACATTTTGTTTTCCTAATGAGATAATGGTTTTTGATCCCAAATTCTACATGTCAGTCTTTTCTATAAATAGCACATAGAGGAAGTTAGAATGAATATAGCAATAATTTGATTCAGGAGAGTGATGTTACCCACTGAGCAAAACCATGTGAAGCATGATTGTATCCTGCAGAGACCAGGGGTGGATAAACGGAAGTTAAGAAATTCATATCACATTTCCTGGCGCATTTTAGGCTACAAATCTCAGTTAATGGATGGATATTATATTTATCTTTGTTTCTTCAAGTATGTATCAGTTAAGGTTCTCTAGCTAACAACAGCTAGTAGGAGATTATCTATACATTGATGGTCCTTGATATCCAGGGGACATTGTTTCCAGGAAACCCTCTGGATATTAAAATCAATTGCATTATACAACACAGTGATGTATTCACTTATTACTTGTGAACACAGCCCTGCATACTGTAAATAATCTCCATGTTATTTATAATATCTAATAAAGTGCAAATTGTATTCATAGTTATACTCTATTACTTAGAGATTATTGATAATAATCATGCTTAGTAAAGAAATAATTTATTTTATAATTATATTCTATCTGCTCTCAGTTGAATCCATAGATGTAGAACTTATAGAAAAGAGGACTAATTCTATGACTAGTGTGTGAGTGTGTATCTACATTTTTTATTTCATACAGGTATATATATGAATGTATATAATCAGCTGATGTAAATTGTGCAGTTTGGCCAGTCTTCAATCTGTAGTGCAAGCTGTTTCAAGGCAGAAATTCCTGGCCAGGCACTGATGTTTCATTCTTGACCATAATTCCCTAGGGAAATTTCAGTTTTATAATTAAGACCTATCAACTAAATGGATGAGGTCAGGTTTAAGGAAGGTAATCTACTTTACTTAAAGTCAATTGATTGTATGTGTTATCCACATCTTTAAAAAAATTCCTTCACATCAGCACCAAGATTAGTAGTGCTTAATTAGACAGTAAGGTAATATTGCTTATGCAAATGGACACATAAAACTCATGCCACTGTTTCTTTTCTTACCAACTTGACACCTATACATATATCACCCATACATACCAATGTGATCTGTTTTAGCTCCCTGCCTGCTTGTTTTGGACATAAGCAAATTAATTCAGGTAGATTTATTTTTCTCATGTTTTCACAAGCTTCAGTTCATCATTGAAGGAAGAATGAGGAAGAACAGAGCAGCTTTCATGATGTAGGCCTGGAAGCACAGAAAAAGAACATAAGATGGAGCCAGGGCAAGTTGTACATAGCCCTGAGAACATGCAATAGTGAGCCACTTCTAATGGTCCAACGTCCAACTCAGCACGGCTTCCCAACAGTTTCATCAGGCTACAAAACAATCAAAGCAGTCCTTAGGTGAGAGCCTTTGTCATGTAATTGTCTCTGAACGTGTCTACCCCAAACCACCCAGAATTATCAATCTCCTAGGTGTTCCTCAATCCAATAAATTTGAAATTTAAGACTTCCCACCATATTATCCAAATAAAGATAATAGGAAAGTCCTACTTCCACCCAACATATACCTGTCATACCTATAACTGAAAACTTCTTAACTCTTTTCTTCATGTCTTTTATGAAAGTCATATTTCTTGATAGTTCCATAACTGAAATCACATGGAACAAAATAATCTATTCTAATACCATTTTAGGTTATAAAGTGTTAAGAATGGAAATAAAACAAAATATCACATTTTCTCTCTCATAAATATGTACATAATCTAAATATATTAAGAAAAGTCACTATAACAAATCCAGATATGTATTCATCAAAAGTTACTACTAGCCACCTGGCTTTAATTACTATTTAGAATTACTTCCTTATTCTTCTAATCATTTCATATGCACCTTGTCCTCACAAGAACTTCTGATGGTGTACTAGATTTTTTCTACTAATGTAATAAAATTCCTAACTAATATGATTAAATTAAGATAAAAAGGTTTTTTAGCACAGAGTTTTGGCTAACTTGTAACATTTCTTGTACATTGTGAAAGCAGTACATGACAGAGCAAGCACATTTCTCTGAATATTAAGAAGCAAAAGAGAGCAACGAATGGACAAGACAAAATCCCAATGACTGAGAACTTCCCAGTAGGTGCCATTTCTCTAAGATCCCTGTAACTGGCAATAGCATCAAAACCTGGAGACCATGTTTTAATACATCAGCCTTCTATTCACTTTTAAAATCCGAAATGTGAAAGCTAGTCATGTTTTCTTTGTTTTGGGGATGATCTTCAATACTTACACATCCGGATTTATAGTAGTGCCCATAATTATCTTGTCATGTCTTTGATTAAGTAGTCATAATTTTTCCACTGCCTCTAATTACAAGACACTGTGGTATTAAGCAATACCATACTCGATATTCATTGTCACTTTTATGTAGCAATGGTCCAATTTTCTTTTAGTATGCAGGATAACCAAAACCAGTATCATAACTTTGTTCTTCACCAGCTGTCGAGGTAGGAGGTGTTCACATTACACAGAGAAAGGTTTGATTTCTGGTTGAATAGTATTTGTGTCCCGCTGTGAAGCACTCTTAACTTTGGAAATAGAATAAGAGCAGAGCTTAAGGAGGCAACACAGGAAATAAAAATATTATTACTGGAATTAGCTATGATTAACCATGAACAATGCTACTTCCTTTGATCATTGGACCATGGAATCTTGGCTATGAGATAAATGGCCACATATATGGAATCATTGCAACTTTGAATGGTTTAACATGAGGAAGTCCAAGTTCTCAACTGGGCAGTGCCATTAGTTGGGTAAGAGGAATCTTAAGTCACCAACTCAATCTAGGACATTCTGAAGGACGTTATTGATACGATCTAGATCATACAAGTAAGACACTTGGATAAAATCAAGTAATTCTCTAAAACTGCATTCTGAAACCAGTTATCTGCTGTGATAACTTCAGTAATTTTCTAAATTTAGTCATTTATATTTTTCTTAGTTTTTACTGAAAGTAATCACAGAATCTTTGTATCAGGGTTGTTACTAAGATTGTCCATTGATAGATGGAACATAATTTAGAACAATGCCAGGGAAATAGAAAGTACTCTTAAGTATCACCATCATGGATGTTAGATCATAACTTAAGCTCTTTAAATGGCAGAGATGGAAAAATGTTTGTGGTATGGTAGAATCAGAATGCTCTAAAGAGTGAGATGTTTCTTCCTGCCTCTGTGTGTGTGTGTGTGTGTGTGTGTGTGTGTGTGTGTGTGTGTGCATATATATGTATATATGTGCCAGTTCTGGGCTTAAATTGAGGGCATAGGAGAAAAAAGACATTTTTGCTCAAGACGTTAACTCTATGAGCTTCAGCTCAACTTTTGGCTTTCTAGTGCTTGCTTAGAGGTAAGAATCTCGTGGGTTTTGCTACTTGTAATGGCTTGGTCCTTAATCCGAGTATCTGAATTTTACAAGTAGTTAGGATTATAGATGTCAGCAACCAGAGCACCACCCATTTTTTCCTCTTTTGTATAGACCTTGATACTTCTCTTTAAGGATCTTAGACAAATAATCACATGAAAGAAAAAAAAACATTTAAATACATATCTTAAGGTTTATTTCCCTAACATCAACTTATCTGACCTTTTCTGCTTGACTCAGACATATACTAGATATTGCAAATAAGGGAAACCATGGGACTTATGTTTCTTTGGCCCTGGATTATTTCACTTAATATAATTTTTTCCAAGCCTTTCCATTTACTAACAAATGGGGCAATGTCACCTCCCCGACAATATAATCCCTGCTTTCACTCTATTTGATGTCGGTATAATTTGTGGAAGGGAAGGGGAAAAACAAATAATTTAAATAGGGATACAGGTGGACCCACTACTACAATGAGATGCACAAGTCGTTATGTCAAAAATGATGGGGGGGATTGTGTGGGAGGGAGGGGAGGGAGGATGGGAAGGGATGGGTAGGGGAAACAAAGGAGGAGGCTACAATGCTTGATAAGAAATGCACTCATTATCTTGCCCATGTAATTGTAACCCCTCTGTACTGTATTTTCACAATAAAAAAATAGAAAAAGAAAAAAAAAAGGAACCTTAGACAAGTGTTTAAAATCTTCCAAAGTTATTTTTATCATCTGCAAAACAATGTTAGACATACTCATATACATTATAAACATAGATATACATGTATACACATACATTTATAAATGCAAGAACCAGTGTATCTGAATCTTAAAATTTGTCATAATAGCATTCTAGTATAAAATTATTACACAAAGCCTATTTACTCCATTCACTACCAACAGCATCTATAGCCTGTTGCATTATTCTTTAGAAAAATAATTACTTTAAGTATGCATTGCAACCATTAGTAGTGCAACTTAATTGTCAGTTTCATTAATTCAAAATTTAGCTCATTCATGAATAAAATATTCTCAGGGAAAATGTCAATATACACATGTATATGAAAGTAATACAATGAAATCTAGAATTGCCATTCTACTATAATAAGCCAACCTTGTTAAACTGATATGCTTCTTCTCATGAATAACAACTAGATATTTTCACTTAGGCTGGAGGGTCATATTCAACTTGACAAATTGCTTTGAGAAAATTCCCCTATCAAAGATATCATATAAAAATCTTCTTTTTGGAAAGTGGATTAACATGGTATAAATGGCTTTCTTCTCCAGTGTGTGTGATGAGGCTATCAATTTACATTCAGTTTTGAACGAAAGATTGTAGAGGATCTATTTTCTATGTAGTGAATGGTATAGAAATATACATATTAAGTTATGATGCCATCTAGAATACTATATGAATGTGCCTAAAATAGTAATGAGATTTTTGTTACCTCTTTCTATTCTAATGGAATAAAGAATATTGTTACTAGATATTCAGAAATACCACTACACATTGTATTCTAATTTCAACTACTCAATGAATATGTAAAGTTGTATCATTTATCTTGTTGTTGAAAGCATAGTGGACTAAGGCAGTGATTTTTGGATCATTGGTCTGGCTTTAAAAAATCATGTTCTGGAGAGAAATTGAGATAACTATCCATTTAGGTACATGGGTTATTTCCTGTTATTGACTTATTGTTATGGTAACAATAGAGTATAGAAACAGTTGATTCTATCAAACAGTTGTCAAGTCAGTAATTTTCATATGTCACTACTCTTAAGAAAACTATACTTTTTTCTCCTCTCTGTCTCTCTCTTGTGTCTCAATACTGGGGGTTGGACTCAGGAAGTGACATTGTCCTTGAGTTTTTTTTGGTAGTTAACTGCAGATAAGAGTCTCATAAATTTTCTTGCCTCGGCTGTTTTCAAACAGTGATCCTAAAATCTTAGACTCCTGAATAGCTACAATTGCATATGCGGGTCACCAGCACTCAGCATCTTCAGTATAGTAATAATTATTATAATACAGTTATAATAATTGTAACACATATATAATATGATATAATATAGCATATGATATATAATAAAAATTATAATATAGTATAACTATTATAATATATAATATAATGTATATTATATATTGCATATTATATAATATAACATTACATATTGTGTATAATATATAACACATTATATATAACTATACATCATATAATATAATGTATAACATATGATATCTATTATATATCATACACTATATACAATAGCTAATATTAACATATACTGTTATAGTATATATTATAATATATTATATTAGAGTATATGCAATATACAATATTATATACAAACATAATATCTTACATACATCATATTATCATTACATAATATATACATTATATAATGTATATAATATACACCATATAAAATGTTAATATAATATTTTTTATATGTCATTATTATTATGAATGAATTCTTACTAAAAATTGTTAGTGCTGCTATTTGGCCTTGAAGTCAGGGCCTTGTACTTTTGCTGGGCTTTTTAGCTTAATATTAGTACTTTATCATTATCATTTGATCCACTGGGGCTGGCTGCAAACTGAGAACTCCGGGATTCTCAGATCTCAGCCTCCTAGTATCTAAACCTACAGTGATTTGCCAGTAGCATCTAGTTTTTTTATTTTTTTTCCTTTCTCATTTCATATTCAGACAATAAAAAGGTTTTCTATAAACTTCTATGTCTTTCGTCTCTTGGACCTTTAGTCATGCCTTGTGCAACAATTAACTCTGCAGTAATGATTCCATTTTCTTTTATTGTTTCATAGAAAATTATGAAGTAGTCCTATAAATTCCCCCAGTCACACATATGTACATGTTTTATGAAATTAAATCATAACAATTACTCATCATTGTAAATTATTTTAGGAAAATGTTTGCCGAAACTAACGACATAATTTTAGCATTATCCAACAAAAATGTCCCCTCCTAATTCAAATAGAAAGGAAAGAAAACCTGGTCATATTAATTTTCTGATTAAATGCACTACTTTTTCTATATATCCTTTTGGAAGAGTTATACATTTGATATTTAGCTAGATACCTTGTACAGTCCTATGGACAGAAAAATAATGGGTTATGTTAAATGTTTCTCATAGTAATTACCACTCATGAAGAGATTATGGGTAAAAAGAAGGATATGGGGTACCATTTGTTGCTAAACTACAGCAACATAACACTTTTCAGATTTGGGTTAGAGAAAATAAAAAATGAAGCCACTGGAACTTATAGAAATTGTTAGGATTATGGCAGCCACTAGCAAAGACTGAAAATCAGAGGAAATATTTATAGGATTTATGACGAGCTGTTTATTGCAATAATTTAGAAGGTCTAGGCTTGCACATAAATTCTTGGGTGCTTCTTAAAGTATGATGAACAACGTAACATATTGTTTCTCTTTTATCCAAGAGTTAGATGTAAAGTCATAGAATGCTGATACCAGTGAGGGATTTCAATGCACACTTCCACTCAAACAATAAGTATATAGAATAATCACTGTGCATTGGATGATACATATATATATATGTATATATATATATATATCAGTTTTTCCCAAAGGGAAAACAAAATAGAATGCATACAAATTTAAATATTGGAATGTAGGACATATTATATTTTTTATGAATTTTTTATGTGGATAAATCTAGGACCTAACCAGTTTTATGAAAGTCATATCTTTTATAAGTTATTTAATTATTTTCAAAAATTATTTGTTTATAGAATACATCAACCATATCGATGAGTGAGGAAAAATATATTTGTTATAAAAGTATGTTACCTTATTTGTTATAACATTATTCAAAATATTTTTATTATAAAACATTATGGAAAAACTATATTAAACAAATATAAATAGATTTATAACATTGATATTGAATCCTAGACACTATAGAAAGATTAATTAATAATGGGCATGTATACATATACTATGATGATAGACAATTGCTCATTTCATAGGCTTTATTATATTCTAAAAGTGTTAATTTTTTGGTAAATGAAGACATACTTTTAACACATTCATTTGAAATAACTTCAAAACCACTAAGAGCAGGATTTTTTTTTCAACTCTATGAGATTAGTAATAGATGCTTCAGATGCTTTATTAAATAAGTTATGGTAATTATTTTATTGCATGGTTATTGTAGTATTGCAGTTTTTCTACTAAAACTATGTATTATGATGAATTACATATAAAAATACCAGTTAATTTTAATAGATATGTGCAGTAAGTTGTGACTTCTCATAATCAAGGATGGAGAACACTTACAAACTTGTTCGGTGCCCTTTTAATCCAGTAGAAATTAGTACCTCTTTCAAAAGACCCCTAGGAAACAATTCATTAAATAATAGTAAACACAAGTTTTGACTTATAATCAGTGCTATATTGTATCCATAGTTTTTCAAGACAGAGTTATGACTCATATTTATAAATGTTCCTCTTAATATTGTCACAACGATTCTAGCATATGGTTTTGAATTTCTGTTTGTGTGTGTGTGTGTATGCATGCATGTGTGTTTGTACATGTGTGGACTGTGTGTGTTAGTCCTGGGTATGTACTTAGGTCCTCATTATCTCCTTTCACTATTTTTGCTGGAAGTTGGACCTCTACTACTTGTGCCACAGCTACATTTAGAGAATTTTACTTATTAATTGGAGATAAGGTTTTCCTGGTATTTGTCTGACTAGACTGGCTTCAGATATCAGGCCCTTGAGTAGCTAGGATAAGAGGAGTGAGCCACTGCTGCCTGGCTAGGAGGTTGTGTTTGTTTGTTTTTTTTGTTGGTTTCTAGGAATTTTTGAATTTCCCTCTTTATTTAATATTGACAAAATCATCTTTTATCTGATTGTGTTTAGTTCTTTGATGTCGTCTCCTGCAATTCTCTCAGCTGACAGAATAAGGAGGTATATTGCTGCATACTAAGGAGTATCTATGAACTTATATATCCATTCTGTATTTGCATTAAGCTAAGCAGGAGATTATAACATCTCTGATACCAATCCTCTAGTCTTATATTTCTAGGCATCGCACCTTGTCTGAAAGTTTATATTCAAAAAATGAGAAACAGTTCCCTCTATTCCATTGTTCATTTCCACTTATTCCACATACTGCTATCAGAATGGCTGACCAGAAACTTACTGTATTGATCACTATCAGCTTTATAGTGGCTCTTCAGTTTCCATGTTAATTAACACTGTGCCTATTTTCTTTGTTTTTTTTTCTTTTTTGTTTTTTTGGTCTGTTGTGGAGGCTGAACTCTGGGCTTGGGCGTTGTCCCTCAGTTCTTCAGCTCAAGTATAGTGCCCTACTACTTGAGCTCAGCGCCACTTCCAGCTTTTTTCTGCTTATGCAGTGCTGAGGAATCGAACCCTGGGCCTCCTGCATGAGAGGCAAGCACTCTACCACTTAGCCAACTTCCCAGTACCCCTATTTTCAATGTTTTTATAAATATGCTAATTCCATACACTTAGCACGTAAATGTTTTACAAGTATTTACTCCCAGTATTTGCCTTAACTTTTCAAATTCTTTAAATTTTATTTTATTGTAAAGATGATGTACAGAGAGGTTACAGTTACATAAGTAAGTCAATGAGTATATTTCTTGTCGAGCATTGTTGCCCCTTCCCTTGTTGTTCTCCCACTATCCATTCCCTCCCCAACCCCTCTCACTCCTCCCCCCACTGAAGTTGTAAATTTCGTTTCCAATATACTGTCTTGTGGGTATTATTGTTGCAATGGGTCATCCTGTTTCCTTGTTTGGGAAGCAATTTTTACACTTATTATTATTTTCAGCTTCAAATATTATGACCTTTTTGTTATATGTATTATTTTGACTATAACGAAAAAATAAATATGTAAGAATACTTTCTTAAATGTAGTCTGAAGTAGGGATGCTGAGTCTAACCAACACCATCTTAGCCATAGGTAGATGATAGGGTATTAGGTTTGACTGACACCATCTTGTCTTCACGGTGGAGGCAGGGAATTCCCACCTACCAGTTGATGGGTGTGCCTGAATTCCCAGAGGCAGGGGAAGGGATTTGGACAATAGGTTGCTGGACCTGCCAATCTTGGGTCATGAACTCTCAAGCTCCTTGTGACCCCTGCCCCTTGACCTGATCCTATTTAGGCCTGGACCAGAAATCAAATCTGACCTTCTATCCATGTTATCAATAAAGTTTGATTGAAACATAGTCACGTTCATTCACTTATGTGTGGACTATGACAGTTTCCTCACTGCAATGGCAGAGGTTAGTAGTTTTAACAGAGATGGCATGGTGCACAATATAAAACAAATGTTTTATATTTGACAACACACAGACAAGCCTTGTTTATGTCTGATACAGCTGAAGCAAGGTTAGCCATGAGTAGACAGATAATTATAGAGGCTAGGTGATAGAGACATAGGAACTAATTACAGTAAATTTTCCTTTCTATGTGTTTTAAATTCTATAATAATAATAATAGCTCTAAGGCTTTAAAAAAAATTCTGATAACATTAGTAAAAGCCTTGGCTTGACCTGGACTTTTCATTATGGATGGTACCATGGATCTGATCTAAGGAACATCCTTCACAATGCTGCCGCTGAGGAAGTTCACAAAGCCTGTTTGAATACAGTTTAGCAAGGTGTGGGCCTGCCTTTGGGGGATCACCGCACCTACAGCCAGCAGCCTGCATTTCCACTGCTTGCTTCCTCACCATGTGTTAACAAGCTGAGTACATCCAGAAAGAAGCTTGTCTTGCCTGGCATAGAAACATAATCTTTCTTCAAGGGACATCTCTATCCTTTTAAAGAATAAATTGATCCTCTACTGTGCTAAAGGAATGGTTCTTGAGAGATCTTCAAATGTATAGAAAGTCTCTGAAATGCTATAGATCATACAGATGTATGCATATCCGCAATTACAGACATATAGACATATACTACAAATATATGTATGTATATCTATCCATCTAATACTAAAGCACAAAATACCCTCACTATTCAGCCACATACCTAATGTAATGTTTCCTATATAAGCTGTTATGTTTTTGTTTTTCCCCTTTTGTTGCTGTACTTTTTTTTTGTACTTTTTGTTTTGTATGTAAGTTTATCTGTTTGGCGAAGGGCAGGGGGAAGCACAGAACTAGTGAGACAAAGGGTGAATTAATTCAGTAGTGATACTAGACACTGCACTGAAAATGAACTATACAATTTGGGAGGGGGAGAGGGAAGAAAATAAGGGGAAAAGCGACACTGTTGAAAAGAAATGTTCTGATTACCTGACCTATGTAACTGTAACCCCCCTGTACATCACCTTTACAATAAAAATAAGAAAGAAGTAAAAAAAAAAAAAAGAATACTTTCTTAAATATTTTAGTATATATTATTTTCTTATGTTTTTTTCTATACCTTTCATGTGAATTATTTCAATAAAGTGCAAACT
The DNA here is from genome assembly GCF_024711535.1 of Dipodomys merriami. Classification (NCBI taxonomy): domain Eukaryota; kingdom Metazoa; phylum Chordata; class Mammalia; order Rodentia; family Heteromyidae; genus Dipodomys; species Dipodomys merriami. Next base: position 2,946,032 of record NW_027202538.1, on the reverse strand, counting down.
ATAAGGTTTTTTGATGGAAGAAATATAAGAAAATTTATAAAGAAAAAAAAATCTGAGACCATTCATTTCTTTTGTAAATCAGAAGGTAAGACTACCTCTTGAATTTTTATATGCTTACTATAGGCACATTCAAAGTATATACTAATATTAATTTTAAAATGCTTAAAATGTAAGTGTGTATTAATTTTCCTAATTGGGTGAATAAAATAAACTACTAATTTTAACTGGTATTCAACGAGTTTGAAATACTAATTTTTAACTAGTTTTACATATTAATACTAATTCACTTTATTGAATCAATTGCATTTGTCGGTGACAATTTCATTTAGAACTACTTATGATGTCAAGTGAGTAATCATACTATTAATTTTGGCATGAATGGTCTCAGAAAATAAATAAATATTTTAAAATTACACACCAAAAGATTTCTTTAACACTGAATAACTGTGTTGCACCTTAACATGTTCATTTTGTCGTTTTTCTTCCTGAGTTGTAAGCATTTATGTAGGAATCCTCAGTATCTTAGTACCTTTAAAATAAGTTCCTAGAACAATCTGCAAGGAATACTGTACCTCACTTTGACTATGTCAGACACCTCTGCGGGTTCCTTCTGCTAGCATATTGACACACCTTTTATTCTAGAACTGTTCATGTTATAAATTTCCACTGTGTTTATGATTAAGTTGCACGAGCAAGAGAGGTGAGAGACTTCGAGTAAGTCGAGACTTCGACTCGAGACTTCGAGTACAGTGCTTGACAAGCCTGGAAAAGCTCTGAAGTCTCACAGTCTTGTAACCTTGAGCAGTACTTCTGACGTCACAAATGCTCCCCAGGAGTCTATAAGACAGGGGGTGAGTGGCTATCCCATGCACGAATTGCAGGAAGCAATTGAAGGCTATCCTGAATCCAACACTGGAGAGCTAACAGGCTTCCAGAGTGATTTTTCATTATGCTTCAATGTTATACATTTCAATTATTCTTGATCCCTAATACCAACTTCTTCACCCTGTTAAACACACATTTAATAACTGTCTTTTCCTTCTTAACAAGCAATAGAGAAAAAAGAGGTAAAATATTTTCTCAGAAGCCACAGAAGCTAAGAGGAATGCTAGAGGACTTAGAAAGTGTATTTAGGGAAGTAATTTAAATCAATCGCAAGCTCATAGTTATATTCAATAGGTGACATTGCTTATGTGAAAATTAGAAGGTGATTTTATCTGGTGGGAATTGACAAATATATATCCAATATTAATCATCCTTTACAAGCATTCTTAGAGAAATCCACAAAGATGGGCTAAAATAAACATTTAAATCATTACTAAAATTGTCATTTATTTCCAGGTTTCTTGCCTTTATTATTTTAATTGTAAGGTAATATCTAATGTATGGGAATTGTGCAATGTTGTTGTTCATATCATATCCAAAAAGTGTTCTCTAACAATTATTTCTTAGCAATGTTTATGCAATCACATGAATTCACTTGGGGAGTTTTAAGTAAGGCTAGTTGATTCCTAAACTTCACATTGCCTAAATCAAAAATGGGGACTAATTTTATTGGAGTAGGTCTCATTATTATTGTAAATTAATATATTATCATTAAAATTATTACACTACTGTTAGAAGTTAATGTAAAATATTACTTGAAAGCTAGTCTCCTAAAAAATTGTGTATTGACAGGCTATTGCTATTTTACCTAGTTAGATAATAGCAATGTTACATATTGGCTAATTCATCTTTTTTATTTCAAAAAATAAACTCTAACTTAAAAGTAAAATGATGACTTTAGTTAATATTTCTTAGTATGAGAGATACTCTGTATGTGCTGAATTTAGAACTTTGATATTTGTTCATAAGCTTTCTTGTAACACTTTAATTTATACTTATCAGCATAGTGAAACAAAATTGACATTTACATATAATATTTCTAGCCATGAAAGTTAATTAAGCATAACTTGTACCAGTATTGCCTGTTTCTGCCATGTTTTTTGTGTTATACTATCCAATTTAAACTCTTAATCCCAAAATAATAAACTATTTATTGGTAGTTAGAAAAAAACACTTTAATTTATGCTAATTACAATGACTAGAATCCAAGAGGTAGCAGCAGGAAACTAACTCATATTTGTAGGAAAGTATCCATTCTAGAATGAAGAATGATAGTACAACTGAATAAATTGACCCAAGAGAATCAATTTAAGCCATAATAGGAAATGCTAAAAGTAAAATTACAGAGCTGTAAATGAAACATCATAAACTGTACTGTTAATACCCCAAAACAACAGATACAGAAATGACAAGAGAAGAAGAAAACAATCAATATTTTGAAGTCATTAATAATACCTAAATTTAAGAATAATCTTGTTGGAAAAAGATTTATATTCCAGTAGATTTCATTTTTTTTAATTATATCTAGGGTCACAAGGATAAACAGATTAATTAATATTAATTAATATTAATATTAATATTAATAAGGCCTAAAAGATGGGGTCCTGTCTATGTGTATCACTTTTCTCATTTCAGGACCTACTCAGGTCCTAACCCTCTCTGCTCCACCAAACTTGGCCTCCCTACTACATATGCTTTTGACATATTACACATGAATTTACCTAATTTGTGGCAAGCTTTTGTTTGTTCTTGCCTCTCAGATTTCTAGCTTCCAAAACAGGTATTTGATTTACTCCTTTCACTTTTTAATTTTTTTTAAGTAAACACTCACTTGCTGGTGTTATTGATTGATTGCTTGCTTGATGGATGGATAGATGAATGGATAGATGGATGGATGACTATCCATGGGCTTGAACTCAGGACCTCACTCTCTCCCTTGTGACCCTTCCCCACACACACACATTCAAGACTGGTTCCCTACCACTTGAGCCCTGGATCCACTTCTGACTTCTTGGTGGTTAATTGGAAATGAGGCTTCAAACCTTGATCCTCAGAGCTCAGTCTCCTGAGTAGCTAGGGTTATAAGCATGAACCACCACCACCCAGGTCATATTGACATTATTTGTGTGTTTGTTTTCCCCAAGCACACATAAGGAATAAAGTAAAATATTACACAACTGTTTAATTTGCTACACATAAGGAATAAAGTAAAATATTACACAACCGTTTAATTTGCTACTCACTAGGGCAAAATTAGAACTCTTTCCTCCAGAAGACTTATCACAAACTGCTACGTATTTATATCTAGGATTGGAAGAACTTGTCCTGGTGAGATTTCACTGAAAACTGCATTACTATTTTCTCATTCACATAATTACTGCTGCCATCTTGGTAAGCTTGCCGAATGTGCACATGTGCACATGAAAGTGGATTCTTATCATTTGTTTGAACTATATTCTGTACATTTACCATGGACTCCAAATTGCTTAATACTAATGATTACTTCACAGAACAGAACTTGAGTTTGTGAATGTACTTATCAATTAGATTAATTAATTAATTAATCAATTATTAATTCCCAATTAATTAATAATTCTCAATAGTTCAAACTGACAGTTTCTTTAGTCTGTTTTCACAAACGCAAGATTAAGAAATGTTAGGAGAGGAGTTCTGGGAAGATGGCAGAGGAGAAGCTGGAATCTGAACAAGCTCTCGCATAGAAAGGAGTTTTAGAGTTCCAGTGAACAGTCCTAAGCCAGAGAATCACACCAAGTGTGTCATCACAGGACAGAGAGTTAGACAAGAGAGAGGAAGCCAAGGAAACGCAGCAGCTGCCGCTCCGGCGGCGGGGCGCGGCGGCGGCGACTACCGCCGCGGAGACATACCTGAGACACAGAGAGTCGGGGAGGAAGGAGCCAGACGCAGCGGACAAGCGGATTCTACTCAACACCAACAAGAACCGACAAGGAGCGAACATCTTCATCCTGCTGTTTGCAGACCAGAGACGACCCAGGATCCAAGACTCGGCGTGAGTACAAGCCCGAGATCCTGACTCCTCAGGGAGCAGAGGAGGGAAGGCCACCCCTCCCCCCCCAGCACCGGTGATCTCCATCTTGGATAGCGACAAAGTTCGGAGGAGCTGCTAGCTCCAGCTCAGGCCTTGGAATAAAATGAGTCATTTAGCAGGTCACAAGAACTTAACGGCGAAGTGACCTGCCAGACTCAGCTCCATCCAGGGAAAAGCCACCCAGCTCAGGCGCCAGCCATCCGAGTGCCTTACTTCAATGGGTAACCAGAGCCAGAGGCTGCCCCTCCCTCTAGCAGCCTCGACAATCAATTGAAAAACAGAAACCCTGAGAATGGCTCCAGGCTGGGCGCTGTGAGCTTTATCACAAAATAGCCCCAGGGAAAAGCTACTGTTTATTGAAAGGCCTCAACTCTACCCAGAACCTAGCCTCATCACCACATCCCCCTCTTTTGTGACTCTCAAAGCAGACCACCCTCCCAGAAAACTAACCTGGGAGGGGGATCTCAAAATCTTGGGTAAAGCAGAGCATTTTTCTGCCTCTTCCAACCAACCGACTTAAGTAACCAATCAAGCCACAGGACCTCAAGCTGACCAGAGACTCCAACAAGAGACTGGTTGCAGACAAAAGGGAGATACAGGATTCTTCCCACTCCTCCCCCCCCCAAAAAAAAAAGTCAAAAGACTTTTTTTTCTTTTTTTTTTTTTTTTTCTTTTTTTTTTCTTTTTTTCTTCTTCTTCTTCTTTTCTTTTTTTTTGCTTGTTTTTTGTTTTTTGTTACCTTATATATATATATATATATTTTTTTTTTTTCCCTTCTAAAACTTTTATTAATCTTTAATTTTTGCCTCTTCTGAAAAAATAATTGTTTTCCAGTAACCTTTTTTTTTCTCATCTTATAATTTTTATTTTAGGAATACGTGAATAAGAGTTTTCCTTTCTTTTCTTGTCTTCTTTCTCTTTTTCTTTCTTTCTTAATTATCTTTTTGTTTTTTATCTAGCTCTACTGAACTTCTGATCTTTTCTTCTCCCGTTCCCATCCTTAAAGCTTTTCACATCTCCTCTATGTCCCTCCCCTTCTCTGAACATATTCACATTCCACTCTAAATAGACGGTCTTTTAACCTCTATAATAACATTAATTTTTACGTTTCTATTCTTTTTCTGGTCTCTCTTTATTCCCCTTTCCGTCTCTTCTTTTTCTCTCTCTCTCTACTTGCATCCTACCCAACTCATTTCCTGCACTGTGATTAGGACATAGTTAACTCTCCCTGTGCCTCCCCACACCAATCTACTCCTATTTCTTACCCACATCTCTCCCTAATCCTAATAATTTCTGGTTTTCCAAATTCTTTTCTGCGGTTCGAAGTCCTTTAACATATAGTCGTTTGATGTTGAATAGATGTATCTGTTGAACTAGATTGTATCTGTAGATTATTGACTGTACAAATGCAAACTTTGGTTGATGGTTGCCTTAAGATAGTGTTCTAGCACAAAACTGGTGCAATCTTTATCTCAAATGGGCCGAGTAAGCCGGAAAAACACAAGAAAAATGGCAAATTCGGGTATCTCAATTCCCAACCTTGATAATCAGGGATTAGAACAGATAAAGAATAATCCAGAGGAGAGTTCCCAAATAGCTCTACAAACACTAATAGCAAACATGATAAATGAGAAGTTTGACAATGTACAAAGGACTCTGTATGAGCGAGATAGGGAGAGAGAGGAGGCATCCCAGAAGTTTATACAGGAATATCATAAGCGTGAGGAAGCTACTCAAAAACTGATACAGGATTTGCGTGAACAACTTGAGAATACTCAAAGAGAAAGGGAGGAATGGCGTGAGCAGGCAGAGAACACTCAAAGAGAACTGCAGGAATCCCACAGAAGGGAGGAAACTAATAAAAGAGTAATTCAGGAATTAAGAGAGCAGGTAGAGAATACACAAAGATCACTAAAGACATTCATGGAATCCATTAACAAAGAGCTGAAGGAAGTCAGGGAGACCACAAAGGGAATGCTGAATGGAACCCAACAGAAGGAATGGGAGTCCAAAGAAACCATAACCAATCAAATAAGTGATTTGAGAACAAACACTGAACACCAAATTAAGGAAGTAAAGAAAATCATACAAGACCTAAAACAGAGCTTCAACAAAGAACTTGAAACCATCAAAGCTGACCAATTAGAAGGAAAAGAGATAAAAAACAAAGTAGAGAGTCTTGACAGCAAGTTAGACCATGCAGAAGATCAAATCTCAGGGATTGAAGACAGCCTAGATATTATAGAGAAAGAACATACAACCATCCAAGACAAGTCCAAGAAATATGATAGGTCTATCCAACACCTGGAAGACACCATCAGAAGGCCCAATCTAAGGATAATAGGTGTAGAGGAGCACCTAGAAACAGAAGTTAATGGTCTAGGAAATTTGTTTAACAGGATCCTAGCAGAGAACTTCCCAAACATACAAAAAGATAGGCCTATTCAGATACAAGACGCTTTTAGAACCCCAAATAGACCAGACCAGAATAGGACATCCCACCGTCACATTATAATCCACACAGGATCAACCCAGACCAAGGAAAAGATCCTTAAAGCAGTCAAGGAGAAAAGGTTAATCACCTATAAAGGGAAACCAATTAGAATTACCTCAGATTTCTCAGCAGAGACAATCAAAGCAAGAAGAGCCTGGAATGACGTATGCCATGCCCTAAAAACAAACAACTATCAACCAAGAATACTGTACCCAGCTAAACTCTCCTTCATAACTGAAGGCCAAATAAAAACCTTCCATAGCAAAGAAAAATTGAAACAATACATCTCCACCAAACCAGCCCTGCAAAAGATTCTTAAAGATGTCCTGCACATAGAAAACCAACAAGAACGCAACAAAGGCCAAGAAACTGCACCCAAACTGAGAATCCAAGAACCTTAGGAAGAACCCAGTTTTCACAGCCCCCAAGAAGGTGGATAACATGGCAGGAACCCCCAAATACCTCTCAGTCCTATCTCTTAACGTTAACGGACTGAACTCTCCAATTAAGCGACATAGACTGTCTAGTTGGATTAAAAAACAAGACCCCTCTATCTGCTGCCTGCAGGAGTCACATCTTGCCCGTAAAAACAAACATATTTTCAAAGTTAAAGGCTGGAACAAAATCTACCAAGCAAACGGCCCTCATAAACAGGCGGGAGTTGCAATCCTAATATCAGATAAAACAGACTTCAAACTAAAATTCGTGAGAAGAGATAAAGAAGGTCGCTACATACTAATTAAAGGATCTCTCCTTCAGGAGGATATTACAATTCTAAATATCTATTCGCCAAACAATGGAGCACCCAAATTTATCAAAGAAACACTACTTTCCCTCAAATCCCATATAGATCCAAAAACATTAATTGTTGGGGATTTTAACACACCACTCTCCCCACTAGATAGATCAACTCGGCAAAAACTCAACAGAGAAACCGCAGATCTAAACAGCTGCATAGATCAACTAGACTTAACAGACATTTATCGAACATTTCACCCAGCAGCAACAGAATACACGTTCTTCTCAGCAGCACATGGAACGTTTTTTAAAATAGACCACATTTTAGGCAACAAAGCAAACTTGTCTAAATTCAGAAACATTGAAGTTATACCTTGCATTCTCTCTGACCACAAGGGAATAAAATTAGATCTCAACACCAAAAGCCACCAAAGAAAGTCCGGTATCACATGGAGGCTGAACAACACACTGCTGAATCATGAGTGGGTCATGGAAGAGATTAGAAAGGAAATTCAAATGTTCATGCTATTCAACAAAAATGAACACACAAATTACCAGCTCCTCTGGGACACAGCAAAGGCAGTACTCAGAGGCAAGTTTATAGCTCTGAGCTCCTACATCAACAAATTGGAGAGATCGGAAACTAACAATTTAATGACACATCTAAACCTCCTTGAAAAAGAGCAGCAAGATAAACCCCAATCCAGTAGACGGAAAGAAATAATCAAAATTAAATCAGAATTAAATGAATTAGAATCCAAAAAAACTATAGAAAGAATCAACAAAACAAAGAGTTGATTCTTCGAAAAACTTAACAAAATTGACAGACCCTTAGCAAACCTTATCAGAAAAAGGAGAGAACACACCCAAATTAATAAACTCAGAGATGAGAATGGAAACATCACCACGGAAACAACCAAGATTCAGAACATTATTAGGGGATACTTCTCAAAACTTTATGCTAATAAGTTTGAGAACTTGACAGAAATGGACCTTTTTCTAGCAAATATTGACATGCCAAAACTAAACCAAGATGAGTTAAACCAGCTTAACAGGCCCATATCAAGCATTGAAATAGAAACAGCAATAAGAGACCTCCCAGCTAAGAAATGTCCAGGACCAGATGGTTTTACAGCGGAATTTTACAAGGCCTTCAAAGCAGAGCTCACACCAATACTCCTCCAACTCTTCAATGAAATTGAAAGAGAAAACTCACTACCGAACACATTCTATGAAGCCATCATAACCCTCATCCCAAAACCAGGCAGGGACTCATCAAAGAAAGAGAACTATAGACCCATTTCTTTGATGAACATTGATGCAAAACTTCTCAACAAAATTTTGGCCAATCGACTTCAACAATTCATCCAAAAAATCATACACCATGATCAAACAGGATTCATTTCAGGGATGCAAAGCTGGTTCAATATACGCAAATCAATTAATATTATTCATCACATCAACAGGAGCAAGAATCAGAACCACATGGTTATCTCAATAGATGCAGAAAAAGCATTTGACAAGATCCAACACCCCTTTATGATGAAGGTTCTGGAAAAATTAGGAATCCATGGAACATTCCTCAATACAATAAAGGCTGTATATGACAAACCTACAGCCAGCATTATACTCAATGGTGAAAAACTAAAGCCATTTCCTCTTAACTCAGGAACAAGACAAGGATGCCCACTCTCTCCACTTCTCTTCAATCTTGTAGTAAAATGACTAGCTACAGCAATAAGACAAGATGCAGACATAAAGGGGATCCAAATAGGGAAAGAAGAAATAAAACTCTCCCTCTTTGCAGATGACATGATCTTGTATTTAAAGAATCCCATAGACTCCACTCCCAAATTACTCAAGCTGATTCAAAACTTTGGCAAAGTAGCAGGTTATAAAATTAACCCCCAAAAATCAATGGCTTTTCTATATGCCAACAATGAGAAAAGTGTGGCTGAAATTAGGAAAGCAACTCCATTTGTAATAGCCCCACAATAAATAAAATACCTAGGAATTAACTTAACCAAAGAAGTGAAGGACCTCTATGATGAAAACTTTAAAATCTTGAAAAAGGAAATCAACACAGAACTTAAAAAATGGCAAAACCTCCCATGCTCCTGGATTGGCAAGATTAACATCGTGAAAATGGCAATACTTCCCAAGGCTATCTACAAATTCAACGCAATACCTATCAAAATTCCACCCTCGTTCTTCAAGGAAATAGAGGAGGCAATCCAAAAATTCATATGGAACAATAAAAGACCCCGAATAGCAAAAACGCTCCTCAACGGAAAGAACACTGCTGGAGGAATATCAATACCAAATTTCAAACTCTACTATAAAGCCATAGTAATCAAAACAGCTTGGTATTGACATAAGAACAGACCTCAGGACCAATGGAATAGAATTGAAAACCCAGAAATGAACCTACAGATCTATAGCCATCTAATCTTCGATAAGGAAGCTAAAACAATAGAATGGAAGAAAGACAGCCTCTTCAGTAAATGGTGCTGGCAAAATTGGTTAACTACATGTAGAAAACTAAAGCTAGATCCTTATATATCACCCTGTACCAGAATCAACTCCAAATGGATCAAAGACCTTGAACTCAAAGCAGACACTCTGAAAACATTACAGGATGGAATAGGAGAAACCCTAGGTCTCCTTGGCTCAGGTCGAAATTTTCTGAATAGAGACCCGGAAGCACAACAAATCAAAGAAAGGTTGGACAAATGGGATTGCATAAGATTGCAGAGCTTCTGCAGGGCAAATGACATAGCTGGCAAGATCAATAGAAAGCCCACCGATTGGGAGAAGATCTTTACTAGCCATACAACGGACAAGGGTCTCATATCTAAAATATACTTGTAACTCAAAAAATTAAACCACCCAACAACAAATCCTCAAAGAATCAACTGCCCAATAAATAAGTGGGCGAAAGACTTAAAGAGAAGCTTCTCTGAAGAAGAAACAAGGATGGCCAATAGACACATGAAGAAATGTTCAACATCCCTAGCCATAAAAGAAATGCAAATCAAAACAACATTGAGATATCACCTCACTCCAGTTAGAACAGCAAAAATCAAGAACTCTAACAACAACAGATGCTGGAGGGGATGTGGACAGAAAGGAACCTTACTTCATTGTTGGTGGGAATGTAAACTTGTTCAACCACTTTGGAAAGCAGTATGGAGGTTCCTCAGAAGACTTCACATAGATCTCCCCTATGATCCAGCAATCCCACTTTTGGGCATTTACCCAAATGTTTACATACAAGACCACACTAAAGCTACCAGCACAACTATGTTTATTGCAGCATTATTTACCATAGCTAAGATATGGAACCAACCCAGATGCCCCTCAGTAGATGAATGGATCAAGAAAATGTGGTATATAGACACAATGGAATTCTATGCCTCCATCAGAAAGAATGACATTTCCCCATTTGTTAGGAAATGGAAAGGTTTGGAAAAAATTATATTAAGTGAAGTAAGCCAGGCCCAAAGAAGCATAGGTCCCATGGTTTCCCTTATTTGCAATATCTAGTATAGGTATGAGTCAAGCGGAAAAGGTCAGATAATGTGATGTTAGGAAAATGAACCCTTAAATATGTATTTTAATGTTTTCGTTTCTTTCATGCATTTGTTTCTAACGCATTTATAAGATTATTTCTTTGTTGCTTTGTATGTCCCTCCCCCACAGTGTAACCCCCGCTTTCACTATATTTGATGTCAGTATAACATGTGGAGGAGATGGGGACAAACAAGTCGTTTAAGGATTCAGGTGGACCTGTTGCAACAATGAGAAGTACAAAATGTCATGTCAAAACCAGCTTTACAATGTCGGTGTGGGGGGGGGAGGTGGGTATAATTGGGTGGGGGGAGGGGGGTAAAATTGGGTGGGGGGAGGGGAGGCAGGGAAGGGAAGTGAAGGGTAAACAAAGGAGGAGGCTGCAATGCTTGGTAAGAAATGTATGCATTATCCTGCCCATGTAATTGTAGCCCCCCTGTACAGTATGTTCTCAAATAAAATAAAATACAATTAAAAAAAAAAAAAAAAGAAATGTTAGGAAACCTGCCGATGTCCATACATCTAACATGAGTTGGGATTACAATGCAGTTTTTCTGGACAGGTAAGGTAGCCAGAGCTCCCTGAACTCAACTGTTACTAAATAGCATGGAATACAACTTGAGCCTCCATTTGAGGCCCAGGAAAAATGTTATTTAAAACTTCTCATTAATGTACTTTAATTAATCATAATGCATAAACATAAATTCATTAATGATAAGACATTCACATCATTTATATAATATACAAATGGAAGAACTGGGTGAAGAGAGTGGAACTATTTGTGTTAGCTTTCCAAGCTTTCTACAAATATGAAGAATGTTCTATAAGGGAGAAATATAGAAAAGATGACATTGATTCAGATCCATTGTATTCATAAGCTGGCTTGTGGAATTAAATCCCTTTGTAAAATTCATTAACAAAAAAAAAACCACTTTAAAAATGCTCTAGTAAAAGAAGTATATTACAACTGTATATAAATTGGTCACTGGTGGCCCAAGCCTATAATCCAGATACTCAGGTACCTGAGATCTAAGGATATCTGTATCCAGTCTAGGCTTAAATATGGGAGAGAATCTTACCTTCAATTAGACAGCCAAATGCCAGGAATGGAGTTGTGGCTCAAGAGGTAGAATGACAGCCTTGAACAGATGAACTAAACATGAATGTGAGATCATATTTTCAAGGTTCAGTAAGCAATGCTTAAAATGAATAAGCAAACAAAAATATTATGATTGGGTTGGCTTCAAACCATGATAATCTGGTATCTTCCTCCTGTGCATGTTGACTACCATGTGTGAGTAACTGAGTCTTGGCTCATATTTGCTATGTCTTCTAGCTGTCCTACTTCAATTTGCCAGAAGTAAATATATTTTGATAAATTTACAAATTAGAAAAATGGTAAAAATGAGAGATTAAAGAATTACATGCGCCTGCTGAGTTTTGCATTTTACAACGAGGAAGAAAGTTTCAAAATAATAGATAATAAAGGCTCCAAAATTTTAACCGTTTTCCAATTGTAAATATGCATAGATAAACTAGTTTAACTTTGCTTGTTTTTTTTTTTTTGTTTGTTTTGGTTAGGGAGCAAAAGGAGAAAATATGTTGCTCTTTAGTTTGCTTTTGCTTTTTAAGATAGGGAGTGGCACTATTCTCTAGCTGTCCACAAACCATTCTACCTCAGCTTTCCAAGTAGCTGGAATTACAAAATGAGTCAATATTTGTGTACCCCTATGAATGATTTACATTTTCCATTCCTACTAGCCATTTGGTAACTCACACCTGTAATCCTACCTACTCAGGAGACTGAGATCTAAGAATCATGGTTCAAAGTCTGTCCAGGCAGGAAAGTGCATGAGACTCATCTTCAATTAACTACCAGAAAACCAGAAATAGCACGGTGGCTTAAAGCAGTAAAGGTCTAGCATTGAGTAAAAAAAGCAAATTAAGTTCATAATCAACCAAGGAGTTCTCAACGGTGAAATCACTGAAAGAAAATGCAAAGAAAAGTATTGGTTTAGAGTGTTTTACTTTCAGATAAAATACTTTTGCTTGAATATGTCTTGATGCATACATATAACTATGGACATATATAAATGTAAAGTCTGTGGAGAAAGTGCTATCATTTAACTAGGGATAAAGGTGGACCCATTGCAACAATGAGATGTACACATTATTATGTCGAAAAATGAAATTTACAACTTTGGTGCGAGGGGAGGTTTAGTGGGGAGGAGTGAGTGGGGGGCAGGGGGAGGATGTGAATAGATGAGAAGGAGAAACAAAGGAGGAGGCTACAAAGCTTGATAAAAATGTACTCATTATCTTGCCCATGTAATTGTAACCCCTCTGTACAGTATTTTCACAATAAAAAATAAAATAAAATAAAGAAATCAAAAGTAAATAATATGTGTACCAAAAAAAGGTGTGTTCCACTCTATAAAATCTGTGGCACATCTTTTTTAAACATTGAGAATTTGCCAAAGGGGAAAGAGTCATTTCTGGAAACCTCAACAAAGTGTCATTTTGTGGAAATGGAAGTGTGTTCCAAAGTAAATAGGAGGTGAGAAAGTAGAAAGTAAATATAGCCAACTCTTTCTGAAATTAGAATTGAAAAGTGAGCTTTGAATATTCCAAAAAGTAGGATTTGACATGAGGGTGATTTTTTTTAAGTAGTTAAAAAATAGTATTGAATGTTTGATGGTAGGACAGTCCCCAGGAGAAAAGCTGCAAGAGAGAAGTGAAAAGCAGCAAGAAAGCATGAAAAACAAATACATGACAAAAAATGAGGATGAACGAATGAAAGGACAAATAATTTGTGATTACAGTCAATTGATTGAAGGATGTATGGATTTTGTGATGTACATATTACCAAAAGACTTGGAATAAGTAGTTGTGAACAACTGGGAAAATATATAACAATACATTTGTTTATTACACTTCTAGGTATAATAACAAAATGAGTGTAATATTAAACTCTTGAATTAGTCTAATGTTTCCATTTTGACCTAATTGTGGTGATGAAATTTAAACTCTGACATACAACAAATTATGTCATATGTTCCACTAGCATGAAAGTAGATGTTCCTTGCATTCTTTCCAAAATCCTGAGTGGAATCTTAATGAATAAAAGATTATTCTATGAAGTTAGTCAAATACAATCAATCTAAATGTTTCTTTTTGGAGATAACAAATTTTAAAGGAGAATAACAGCATGCTTATATGTTGTGAATAGAGAAGAACATAGTTTTTAAAAGACAAAGTTCCTTTTCATATCAAATAAGCAAAAAGGTAGAAAATGTTATGAGTCTTACAGGGAACAATGTTGAATTTTATTTTATTTTTTATGTTTATTTTTTGTGAATATATTGTACAGAGGGGTTACAAATACATGGGCAAGACAATGAGTACATTTCTTATCAAGCATTGCAGCCTCCTCCTTTGTTTAACCTTCACATCCCTTCACAGCCTCCCTCCGACTCCACACCCAATCTTCACCACGCCCCCTCCCGCACCAAAATTGTAAAGTTCATTTTCGACATGACAACTTGTACTACTCATTGTTGCAATGGGTCCATCTGTATCCTTAAACGACTTTTTTTTTCCCATCTCCTCCACAAATTATACCGACATCAAATATAGTGAAAGCAGGGGTTCTACTGTGGAGGAGGGACATACAAAGCAACAAAGAAATAATCTTATAAATGCTTTAGAAACAAATTCATGAAAGAAAAAAAACATTTAAATACATATCTAAGCGTTCGTTTTCCTAACATCACATTATCTGACCTTTTCTGCTTGACTCATACATATACTAGATGTTGCAAATAAGGGAAACCATGGACCTATGTTTATTTGGTATTTTCTTATTTCACTTAAAATAATTTTTCCAAGCCTTTCCATTTCCTAACAAATGGGGAAATGTCATTCATTCTGATGGAGGCACAGAATTCCATTGTGTACATATACCATATTTTCCTGATCCATTCCTACACTGAGGGGCATCTGGGTTGGTACCAGATCTTAGCTATGGTAAATAATGCTGCAATAAACATAGTTGTGCTGGTAGCTTTAATGTGGTCTTGTTTGTAAACATTTGGGTAAATGCCCCAAAGTGGGATTGCTGGTTCATAGGGGAGCTCTATGTGGAGTCTTATGAGGAACCTCCACACTGCTTTCCAAAGTGGCTGAAGAAGTTTACACTCCCACCAAAAAAGAAGTAAGGTTCCCTTCTGTCCACATCCTCTCCAGGATCTGTTGTTGTTAGAATTCTTGATTTTTGCCATTCTAACGGGGGTGAAGTGGTATCTGAATGTTCTTTTGATTTGCATTTCTTTTATAGCTAGGGAGGTTGAGCATTTCTTCATGTGTCTATTGGCCATCCTTCTTTCTTCTTCAGAGAAGTTTCTCTTCAAGTCTTTAGCACACTTATTTTGGGCAGTTGTTTTTTGAGGATTTGTTGTTGGGGGATTCAACTTTTTGATTTCCAAGTATATTTTAGATATGAGACCCTTGTCCGTTGTATCGCTAGTGCAGATATTCTCCCTATCCATGGGCTTTCTATTGATCTTGCTAGCTATGTCATTTGCCATGCAGAAGCTCTGCAACTTCATGCAATCCCACTTGTCCAACCATTCTGTGATTTGTTGTGTTTCTGTGTCTATATTAAGAAAATTTCAGCCTGAGCCAAGGAGACCTAGGGTTTCTCCTATTCCATCCTGTAATGTTTTGAGAATGTCTGCTTTGACTCCGAGGTCTTTGATCCATTTGGAGTTGATTCTGGTGCAGGGTGATATATAAAGAACTAGCTTTAGTTTTCTACAAGTAATTAACCAATTTTGCCAGGACCATTTACTGAAGAGGCTGTCTTTCTTCCATTCTATTGTTTTAGCTCCCTTATCGAAGATTACATGGCTATAGGTCTGTAGGTTCATTTCTGGGTTTTCAATATTATTCCATTGGTCCTGAGGTCTGTTCTTATGCCAGTACAAAGCTGTTTTATTACTATGGCTTTATAGTACAGTTTGAAAATTGGTATTGATATTCCGCCAGGAGTGTTCTTTCCTTTGAGGAGCATTTTTGCTATTCGGGGTCTTTTATTGTTCCATATGAATTTTTTGATTGCTTCTTCTATTTCCTTGAAGAATGAGGTTGGGATTTTGATAGGTATCACATTGCATTTGTAGATAGCCTTGGGAAGTATTGCCATTTTTACGATGTTAATCTTTGCAATCCAGGAACTTGGGAGTTTTTGCATTTTTCTAAGTTCTGTTCTTATTTCCTTTTTCAAGGTTTTAAAGTTTTCATCAAAGAGGTCCTTCACTTCTTTGGTGAGGTTAATTCCTAGGTATTTTATTTTTTGTGGGGCTATTACAAATGAAGTTGCTTTCCTAATTTCAGCCCCACTTTTCTCATTGTTGGAATACAGAAAAGCCATTGATTTTGGTGGGTTAATTTTATACCCTGCTACTTTACCAAAGTTTTGAATCAGCTTGAGTAATTTGGGAGTGGAGTCTATGGGATTCTTTAAGTACAAGTTCATGTCATCTGCAAAGTGGGAGTTTTATTTCTTCTTTCCCTAATTGTATCCCTTTTATGTCTGGATCTTGTCTTATTGCTGTAGCTGGGCATTCTAATACTAGATTGAAGAGAAGTGGAGAGAGTGGACATCCTTGTCTTGTTCCTGAGTTAAGATGAAACGGCTTTAGTTTTTCACCATTAAGTATAATGCTGGCTGTAGGTTTGTCATATACAGTCTTTATTTTATTGAGGAATATTCCATGGATTCCTAATTTTTCCAAAACCTTCATCAAAAAGGGGTGTTGGATCTTGTCGAATGCTTTTTCTGCATCTATTAAGATAACCATGTGGTTCTTATCCTTGCTCCTGTTGTTGTGATGAATAATATTGATTGATTTGCGTATGTTGAACCAGCTTTGCATCCCTGAAATGTATCCTGTTTGATTGGGTGCATGATTTTTCGCTGAATTGTTGAAGTCGATTGGCCAAAATTTTGTTAGGATATTTTGCATCAATGCTCATCAAAGAAATGGGTCCATAGTTCTCTTTCTTTGATGAGTCCCTGCCTGGTTTTGGGATCAGGGTTATGATGGCTTCATAGAATGTGTTCGGTAGTGAACTTTGTCTTTCAAATTCATTGAAGAGTTGGAGGAGTATTGGTTTGAGTTCAGCTTTGAAGGCCTTGTAGAATTCCGCTGTAAAACCATCTGGTTCTGGACTTTTCTTAGCTGGGATGTCTCTTGTTGCTGTTTCTATTTCAATGCTTGGTATGGGCCTGTTAAGCTGGTTTAACTCATCTTGGTTTAGTTTTGGCATGTCAATATTTGCTAGGAAAAGGTCCATTTCTGTCAAGTTCTCAAACTTATTAGCATAAAGTTTTGAGAAGTATTCCCTTATAATGTTCTGAATCTTGGTTGTTTCCGTGGTGATGTTTCCATTCTCCTTTTTTATTTTATTTATTTGGGTGTGTTCTCTTCTTTTTCTAATAAGATTTGCTAAGGGTCTGTCAATTTTGTTAATTTTTTCGAGGAACCAAATCTTTGTTTTGTTGATGCTTTCTATAGTTTTTTTGGATTCTAATTCATTTAATTCTGATTTAATTTTAATTATTTCTTTCCATCTACTGGATTGGGGTTTATCTTGCTGCTCTTTTTCAAGGAGGTTTAGATGTATCATTAAATTGTTGGTTTCAGATCTCTCCAATTTGTTGATGTAGGAGCTCAGAGCTATAAATTTGCCTCTGAGTACTTCCTTTCCTGTGTCCCAGAGGAGCTGGAAATTTGTGTAATCATTTTTGTTGAATAGCATGATCATTTGAATTTCCTTTCTAATCTCTTCCATTCAGCAGTCTGTTGTTCAACCTCCATGTACTACTGGATTTTCTTTGGTGGCTTTTGTTGTTGAGTTCTAATTTTATTCCCTTCTGGTCAGAGAGAATGCAAGGTATAACTTCAATGTTTCTCATTTTGAACAAGTTTCCTTTGTGGCCTAAAATGTGGTCTATTTTAGAAAATGTTCCATGTGCTGCTGAGAAAAACGTGTATTCTGAGGCTGCTGGGTGAAATATTCAGTAGATTTCTGTTAAATCTAGTTGATCTATGCTGCTGTTTAAATCTGCGAATTCTTTGTTGAGTTTTTGCCGAGTTGATCTATCTAGTGGGGAGAGTGGTGTGTTAAAATCACCAACAATTAATGTCTTTGGATCTATGTGGGATTTGAGGGAAAATAGTGTTTCTTGGATAAATGTGAGTGCTCCATTGTTTGACGAATAGATATTTAGAATTGTAATATCCTCCTGAAGGATAGATCCCTTAATTAGTATGTATCGACCTTCTTTATCTCTTCTCACGAATTTGAATTTGAAGTCTATTTTATCTGACATTAGGCTTGCAACTCCCGCCTGTTTATGGGGGCCTTTTGCTTGGTTGATTTTGTTCTAGCCTTTGACATTGAAATTGTGTTTGTTTTTATGGGCAAGGTGTGACTCCTGAAGGCAGCAGATAGAAGGATCTTGTTTTTTAATCCAACTATGTCGCTTAATTGGAGAGTTAAGTCCGTTAATGTTAAGGGATAGGACTGAGAGTATTTGGGAGTTCCTGCCATGTTATCCACCTTCTTGGGTGCTGCGAAAACTGGATTATTCCTATGGTCCTTGGATTCTCAGTTTGGGTGCAGTTTCTTGGCCTTTATTGTGGTGTTGTTGGTTTTCTATGTGTAGGACATCTTTAAGAATCTTTTGTAGGGCTGGTTTGGTGGCGATGTATTATTTCAATTTTTCTTTGCTATGGAAGGTTTTTATTTGGCCTTCAGTTATGAAGGAGAATTTAGCTGGTTGCAGTATTCTTGGTTGATAGTTGTTTGTTTTTAGGGCATGGCATACATCATTCCAGGCTCTTCTTGTTTTGATTGTCTCTGCTGAGAAATCTGAGGTGATTCTAATTGGTTTCCCTAGGAGTAGCTGTTTGAAATCAAGATCACACAATTTTCTTATTGGCACTAAAGTAAATTTATGTGTTAGCTGACACTCTTTTGGATTATCGATGCTAATTATTCTTATGAGAGCATTTAAGAGAATTACATACAATGTAAAGATAGAGCACACTGAAAAATAAGAATAAAGTTTACCATGGCCAGAACACCAGAGAATATGTAAGGAATGAAGAAAGGAAATATTTCAGTAAGAAAATGGCAGAGAGATATTTCCAGAAAGAAGAAGAAAACCATGGAAGTGAGAGACGATTCTTAAACACAGACTTTGATGATCTTTGATTCCCATGTGGAGCAGCATTTTCCACGTTGCTTCTTTTAATATTTTTTTGTTTTGAAAATACTATATAGAGGGGTTACAATTGCATAGGCAAGATAGTGAGTACATTTCTTATCAAGTATTGTAGACTCCTCCTTTGTTTCCCCTTCCCATCCCTTCCCAGCCTCCCCCACACACCCAATCCTCCCCACCCCCACCAAAGTTGAAAAGTTGGATTTTGACATGACAACTTGTACTTCTCATTGTTGCAACGGGTCCACCTGATCCTTATTTAAACGACTTGTTTTTCCCCTTCCCCTCCACAAATTATACTGACATCAAATACAGTGAAAGCAGGGGTTATACTGTGGGTGAGGGACATACAAAGTAACAAAGAAGTAATCTTACAAATGCGTTAGAAACAAATGTATGAAAGAAAAAAACATTTAAATGCATATCTTAGGGTTCATTTTCCTAACATCACCTTATCTGACGTTTTCTGCTTGACTCATACATATACTAAATATTGCAAATGAGGGAAACCATGGGACCTATGTTTATTTGGGCTTGGCTTACTTCACTTACTATAATTTTTCCAAGCCTTTCCATTTCCTAACAAATGGGGCAATGTCATTCTTTCTGATGGAGGCATAGAATTACATTGTGTATATATACCACATTTTATTAGGTTGATTTCTTTGTCCCAGATAGCTCTTTGCTGCCCCCTTCTTATTTTACTTGCTAGAAGTTCTGCAAATTAGAATTAATTGTCAATTAGGGTGAATTTCAATTACGTAAACCTTTCAGCTCAAGCTTATCGCCATGCTAGGGGTCTGGCTTTTGTACTCTAAACATCCAGCATGTGTAACTCTATTGATTCATCTGAGTCATCCAGATTCATTTTAATGATTCCTTTCTATTTTCTTCTTGTTTTTTCCATCTTGAATTAGCAATAGGTTCCTCTGTAGAATACATATCAATGGAGGATTCTAAATTATTTTGTTATTATTAAGGTATTGTACAGAGGGGTTACCATTGCATCAGCCAGATAATGAGTACATTCCCTGTTTTGAACACTGTCACCCCTTTACTTCATCAATGGATTTTTACTGGCATGAAGCAACCTTTAAGGCCATTTCCAGTGAAATCTTGAAATAGTATAATTCTTCAGGCCTAGGAGTTATGGATTATCTGAGTGTCCTTGAGCCTACACTTTTCCAAAATTAACTCATTGTTGTCTACTTTCTAAGAACTAGATTCTAATTGTTATATGCTGTGATTTAAGTCACGAATCACTGGATGGTAGGCACCTTTCTATGTACCAAGAAATGAACTAGCTTAGCAAGATTGCAATATAATTGTTTTTTGAAGCCTAAGTATTTGATGCTATACCTTAAGTTTCTAGCTATTAATGGTATTTAGTCTTGTTTATACTTGAATATTTATGTACAAGAAGTTTAGTACATGCTATATCCTACATTATTTCTGAAATGAATCAGTGGATGTATAAATAAATAAATGCCCTAAAATCTAGCCCTTTTGTCTAAAGTATTATGGTTGATCTCATATCTACTTTTAAAAGACAAAAGTTGTATACAGTTGTAATCTTTATCTAATATTTAAAGGTCCTTTGCCTAAACTGAAATTCATGTAACAGGCGCCACAAATTTCTTGGCCTGCTTAGTTTTAAATCATTCCTACTTCTACCTATGTCCTTTCTGGACCTTTTGTTATGTTTATGTTACTGCTTAGCCCATGTTATGTTTGTCTCTGCATCCTAGTAAATCCTAGGAATTGCCTACATTCTTGTAATAGTAATGTCTTCTGTCTCTATCTCTGCCCCTACTGTCTTTCTGTCAGTCTGTTTTTGTCTCTCCTCTCCTCTTCTGTCCTCTCCCTTCCCCTCCCCTGCGTCCTCTTCTCTCTCTCCTACCTGCCTGCCTGACTGCCTGTCTGTCTCTCTGTCTGTCTCTGTCTCTGTCTCCCTCTGACCTTTGCTCTGCATGTGTGTGTATATATTCTACTAGGAAGAACTTCAAATAATACAAATAATGTCATTCCCCTCCTAATCTTTGACTGATATTGAACATAGAACCTGCCTTAAGGCTGAATATATTATAAAGGCAATGAAACACTTGTAGAAACAACTAATTACATGATTTTTCACAAGCAAATATCAAAGATTAGAAATGTGGAACATCGAATAAATAACTCAAGATATACTTTGATATAAAATATATAATTTCGGGCTGGGAAGGTGGCTCAGTGGTAGAGTGCTTGCCTTGCATGCATGAGGCCCCGGGTTCGATTCCTCAGCACCACATAAGCAAAAAAAGAAAAAAGCCGGAAGTGGCGCTGTGGCTCAAGTGGTAGAGCGCTAGCCTTGAGCTGAAGAGCTGAGGGAAAGCACCCAGGCCCAGAGTTCAGGCCCCACGACCGGACCCAAAAAAAAAATATATATATATATAATTTCACCTGGAAAAGCAGACAAAATTAGAGTGGTTGCCTAGCATCTGTAAAATTTTAAATTTCATCCCAACAAATATATAAATGTATAGGTGCCAGTCCTGGAAACTGAGCTCAGGATCTTGGTATTGTCCCTGTGCTTTTCTCTTTCAAGGGTAGCCATAGCTCTACTTTTTTCTTTTTGTGTACTGGTGGCTCACTCTTGTAATTCTAGCTACTCAACAGGCTGAGATATGAGAATGGCAGTTAGATAAGAGCCCAGGTAAGAAAGTCCTTGAGATTATTATCTCCAATTAACCACTAGAAAACCAGAAGTTGCTTTGTGGTTCAAAATAGTAGAGTATTAACATTTAGTAAGAAATCTCAGAGACAAAGCCTGGGCCCTAAGTTCAAGCCCCATGATTAACCAAAACAAAAATAAAAACAATGGGCTGGGAAGGTGGCTCAGTGGTAGAGTGCTTGCCTTGCATGCCTGAGGCCCTGGGTTCGATTCCTCAGCACCACATAAGCAAAAAGAAAAAAGCCGGAAGTGGCGCTATGGCTCAAGTGGTAGAGCGCTAGCTTTGAGCTGAAGAGCTGAGGGACAGCGTCCAGGCCCAGAGTTCAGGCCCCATGACCGGACCCCCCAAAAAAAATAAAAAAATAAAAAAAAATAAAAACAAAAACAAAAAGAGCCTCATGGCCATTCCTGCCTGGCCAACCTTTAAAAACCGTTCCTCAACTCTCATCCTCCTGAGTGACTAGGGCTATAAATGGGAGTTGCAGACATCTGGCTCAAATATTTATTTTTTTGGAGACCAGAGGCATAGTTCAGGAGGAAAAGAACAGGTTGACAACAGGAGGCTCAGAATTCAAATTCCAGTATGATTCAAAAATATTGTAGTAGTATGTAGAAAGAAATACCTATCAAAATCTTAATCTAATTCTAACACTATCACAAATACTGTCTTTGTTACTGTCTAGTGTGTGTACTTTCCATAGTATAATTGCTTTATAATAAACATAATTCATATTAGGGTTAATGTCTTAATAAGAAGACTGGTAAGTAGTGAGGTACTGATGAC
Source organism: Dipodomys merriami (assembly GCF_024711535.1). NCBI lineage: Eukaryota > Metazoa > Chordata > Mammalia > Rodentia > Heteromyidae > Dipodomys > Dipodomys merriami. Next base: position 2,923,488 of record NW_027202538.1, on the reverse strand, counting down.
TCACTTCCATAATTTTTGTATCTCAGGAGGCTGAGTTCCAAGGATCATGTTTCAAAGCCACCCAGGAAGGAAATCTATAGGACATATCTCCAATCCACCACTCAAAATCAGAAGTGGAGCTGTGACTTTAGTGGCACCAACCATGAATAGCAAAATATGAAGGACAGAGGTTAGACCCTGATTTCAAGCTTCAATACCAGCAAACACATGCACAAAAAAAATGTGGCTGGTAGGTAAGTAATTTTAGTCAGAGCATCATATGCATACTCTACCAATTATTTCAGTATTTTATGTATTATTGACTTAAATGAATTCAAGTTAAAAATTATTTTAAAATATATTCTTCTTTGCAACATGACATCTATTACTTGACAGCTTAAATCGACAAAATGTAAATTAGTAAACAGAACATAAGTGGGCCCTTTTAATGCTAGCAATGTCCACCTGGCATTTTACTTGTAACCACAGGAGACTTAGGAAAACATGGGTAATGTTTTAAGTCCATATTCACAGATGTGACAGCTTGACATTCACTTTTCTGAAAATGGCATGTAAAGAAAATGCCAGATATACTTCAAGAGAATTTTTCACCTCGGGTACTGAGAATAATCTGGTCAAAATGATAGAAATTGACATCTCAAATCAATCAAATATGATACCATTGGTCTTACACTAAATTAACTAATAAGAGTGAAAAAATTGCTGGATGTTAGATACAAAAGAGATTTTGAGCTTATTTAGCTCTAAGGAAATACACAATTAGCTGAAACAAAATGGGTCAAATCAGAGTACACATCATAAATTTATTGTCTAGTAAGAAATAAATTTTAGCATCATTCCATATGCTAATTACCCACTAGTATTTCTTCATGCATATGTAACAGCTTATATGTTTCATCTAGGACATGATTGATTCATGACTTATTTAAAACAAGAGGTTTTTCATATAGCTCTAATAGTCTTGTCCAGAAATCTCCTTACTAATCATCCTAGGCTTTATAGTATTTTCTGGTTGGTCAACTGCATTCTAGACTATCCCTCTTCCCTTTTTGGAGTACTCCATTGTCCGGAGGGTGCATAAACTCTCAAGGATTAATCAGAAAGGAAGGATGGTAGCAATGTGTATAGCAATATGGTAGCAATGTGGAGAATATGGATGTAGGAAAATGTCTTTATTTTCATACATTTCACGTAAATTTGACTCTAGAAGGATAATTTCTAAGTAAGGAATGAAAATTCCATTTTCCTTAATAACTTAATAATCTAGAAAACAGATGCTAAGTTAAATAATACATGAAAACTATGGCTAATTGGGGTTGTTCAACAAGAGTTTCTGCAGCAAAGTGATACAATTAGAGAAAGGAGAATTAAGTGAGGAGTTTCTGGAAAAGAATGTTTGTCCTCTTTCTTCATCTGTTGTTGGAAGCTAGTATTTCTTTTGTCTCTCTGCATGATGAGCTGTGCAGAATGAAAGTCTCTGTCGATTTTCCCTGTAGGGAGTTGATGTCTTTGATACCAGAGTTGATAGATAAGAAAATACTGGTTTGTGAATGAGAAATTGAATAAGCGCAGCCCTCAAAGCTGTCAACTGAATCATGAGAAAACAAATACTATTTACATAAAACCCAATATGAACTTGTTGCCTGTAATTTATCCAGAAAGAATTCTAAGAATGAAATACATTTTATAGGACATACATATTAATCACTATGTGTTTTGTTTTGTTTTTTTTTTTATCATTCTAAGAACTACAACCTTAGCAATCCAAATGATCAAAGGGCAAGTAATTTTTCTTTTGAGTGACTTACAGACTTCCTTTTATACTTGATGTAAGAGTCTGAGCATCAACAATAGCTTTAGTGATTGCCTTTCAAACTGCTACAGTAGCAATAACAGCAATCAAGAAAATGTACACACAATCCATGTAAAATGAAGACAATAATTAAATATCAAGTTAGTGAGTGTTTGTGTTATTGTGATGAATGTGATATGCATGTAAATTTAGAAGAGATGTACAAAGAATATCCAACTGGTAAGAAAAGTTCAATTTGATGAATTCCAATGGTCATTTTATGTAAAGAAATGTATTCAATACCTTGCTCATTTGATTGTAACCCCTTTGTACATTATTTTCACAATTAAAAACTTATTGTTTTAAAAAAGCAATATAAAAATTATTATACATCAGTGCTTACATTCAGGTTATGTAAGTTTCACTAAAATTTAGGCATCTAATATTATGGCAGAATTAATTCAAACCTATTGAAAATTTCCCAAGTTACACAAATACAAAGCAAAAAAAAAATTCTCAGAAATTGATGGCTGGGCCAACTACCATGCTAAATTAATTACACCTAGATACTGCAATGGTAACTTCAAATGTTACCTGTGGAATGAAAGACATCATGAATAATCATAGAATGGGTTACCTTAGCCTAGTACTTAGCCACGATTATTTGATTAAAAAAAAAAAAGAACACATGATGGCACTTGCGCAAATTGTCCGTTATCTGACAAAATGCCCAGTTTCTAATAGCACCTAATATATATGGATGAACTAGTATGGAAGGAATTGAAATATGTTTTCATACTCTGAAGACAATGTGATTACAAAAAAAAGAACTGTGGATAACTCAAAGCAAAGTTTCAAAGTTAGATATGCTATTTAAAAGAGAAATTGCAATAACATCTTAGTTTGCATAATAATTTGTAGGTCAGAAATTGTTATCTGTTAAGGTAAGTGCTTATATAGTAAGCTCAAAGCTAGCTGCCTGTGGCTCATTTCTGTACTCCTAACTATTCACCAGGCTGAGCTATAAAACCTGAGGTGCAAAACCAGTTCAGGCAGATAAATCCAAGACACTTTTATTTCCAACTAAATAGCAGAACCCCAGAAGAAGAGGTGATTCAAGGGATACATTGCCAGACTGAGCAAAGAAAGGCAAACAAGAACACAAGGCTCTGAGTTTAAGTCACTGTACACACACACAAACACACACACACACACACACACACACACACACACACACACACATACACACACATGAACCCACACCTACAAACAAAAGAAAAGTAAACAAAAAATATAAACTTAAAATTCTGGTGGCTCTACAAAATATTGTATTAATTAGAATACTGCATTATGCCTTATGTTCTATATCCATTCCTTTTTGTTGTATGGGTTGATTGCATATGTTACCTACTGTAAAAGAACAAGAATGTGCACCTGGTTAAAAAATGGTGTGTTGGGTTTATTGCTGCATATTTTAGAGACATGCCTACACATGTCCGTAAAATCTCAATATTTTTGAAAATTTTGTAATTCTATGCCTCCATCAGAAAGAAAGACATTGCCCATTTTTTAGGAAATGGAAAGACTTGGAAAAAATTATATTAAGTGAAGTAAGCTAAGCCCAAAATAACATAGGTCCCATGGTTTCCCTTATTTGCAACATCCAGTATATGTATGAGTCAAGCAGAAAAGGTCAGATAAGGTGATGTTAGGAAAATGTTTTTTTTTCTTTCACGCATTTGTTTCTAACGCATTTATAAGATTATTTCTTTGTTGCTTTGTATGTCCCTCACCCACAGTATATCCCCTGCTTTCACTGTATTTGATGTCGGTATAATTTGTGGAGGGGAAGGGGAAAAACAAGTCGTTTAAATAAGGATACAGGTGGACCCTTTGCAACAATGAGAAGTCCAAGTTGTCACCTTGAAAATGAACTTTACAACTTTGGTGGGGGGAGGGTTGGGCGGGGGGGGTGGGGCGGCTGGGAAGGGATGGGAAGGGGAAACAAAGGGGGAGGCTACAATGCTTGATAAGAAATGTACTCATTATCTTGCCCATGTTATTGTAACCCCTCTGTAGAATATTTTCACAATAAAAAATAAATAAAAATTAAAAAAGAAAAAGGTTTCAAATATCAATTCTCAGTAAGAATGGTAAGAACACATAAACATAAAGATAAAAGGTTAAAGAACAATCTTTATTGAACTGAGAAGATTTATTCTTACTGTTAAAAAATAACATTTGGAAATAGTATATCTGAGAATATTCCTAGATAGATAGATAGATAGATAGATTGATAGATTGATAGATAGATAGATAGATAGATAGATAGATAGATAGATAGATAGATAGATAGATAGATAGATAGATTGATTGATTGATAGATAGATAGATAGATTATGTATGTTTTAAAATATATAGGCTATAGAATGTTTGGGTGTAAATATGTTATAGAATGTGTATCCTATAGAATGAACACACACACACACACACACACACACACACACACACACACACATCTACAGGACAAATGTCTGCAGGAAAATCTCCTTCATATTACCATAAGATTACCATTGCCCTTACTATGCACTTCATTTCTTATTGTGTTGATTTCACATAATTTAAAATCAAATAGGGTCCATATATTCAAAACTTTTTATTAAAATATGAACTTTTAAACTGATGAATACCAATGTCATTGCTATTCTTACTATTGCTAATGAAAGTAATATTGATAAAGATGACTATAGCAATAATATTATCTTGTTATAGTGTTAATGTGTAATAAGCATTCTGCTAAGATATTCATGCACTTAATCACTTAATTGTGAAATTGTAATAATGATGCTATTTAAAATTAAACAGGTATTTTCTTGGCTTTTTTAAAAGCTCAGAATCCAATTGGATAGATTAAGATGTATAGATTTTCATCATTATTATAAATAGTCCCTTTCATTTAGGTCATCAAGTGACAGATTTTCAAACTGTACTTTAATGAGTCTTTTCTCTCCAATATCTCTTAATCTGAGTAATAAAATAAGTACTTATAATAAATAAAGAATCAAGTATATAAGTTATACTTTTCCAAAAACTTCAAAGGATTCTAGAAGCTATTTGAGATACCTCACAGTTGAAATAAATAGAATATTCTTTTTCCTAAAAAGTATACATATGTTTTTGATACCAGATTATTTATGCTCTTTTTATCTTCTTTTTAAACTTAATAGTGTAATAGACAGGTGCTTATGTTTTAATAAAAATAATGTTATATGTTAATAATATTAAACCTTGGTTTTTCCAATAATGTTTCACCATTTTGTGCAAACTATTTAATTTTTCATAAGACCTCTGAGAAATGGATGCAATCACTCCTCAACTCTACCGAAAATGCTCAAGAAGCATGTTAAGAAAAACACCTGTGTCGGTACGCACTGCAGACTAGCCTGGTGGACCATGTGGACAGCTGGAGGCCAGGTGGATAGCTGTAGGCCAGGACACGTTCTGAAAGCATAGTATGGTAAAGATGGTGGAATGCATCTGAGCCCAACATATGAAAATACCTTGTGATAGTCACAGTCAGTTACACCTCACTACCCAAGTAACCGAGCAGAATACTGGCATGCTTTCCAAAAACTTGATATCTGTATGAGGTCATACAAGCAGTCAATGAATGAGATGTTCAACAATGATTAATTACAAATTTAACATCAATAACGTAATAAAGTTAGTGCTTAGTTCCTTCACAGAATTTTTTTAAATGCCTACTGTTTTGTGTCTAATATAATATACAGAATGAGAAAAATAATGCAGGTATTAAAAGAAATAGGTTTCACCTTTCAATTTACAAAGAATTAATTTCAGGAAAGTAAGTCAGGTAGCTTCTAGAAGGTATATAATCACATTGTCTCTATCTAAAGGTGAGTTACATGTTATGGAAACAGATATGAATTAAGAGTGTCTGAGCAGAGTGAAAAAATGGAGGTGATCTGTGATCATTGAATGAACATATCACTACAAATCTTAAACTAGAAATACTAGTGCATCAGCTGAATTTTACTTTAAATGAAAATGTTGCTAGGCACTGGTGGCTCACTACTCAGGAGGCTGACATCTGGGGATGGAGGTTTGAAACCAGTCAGTAAGACAAAACCAAGGGATGTTTATTCAACTAATCAGCATAAAACCATAAGTGAAGGTAAGGTTCAAGTGTTAGGGTGTTAGCCGTTACAAAAAATACAGCCCTGAGTTCAAACCCTAGTACTAGGACAAAAATAATAACTAAAACATAAATATTATAGCAACAGCTAAAATATTTTGACACATTTTCTTTCTGTAAATTAATCTGAGGAACTGGGTACTGTCCCTTTGCTCAAGGCTGGCACTCAACCACTTAAACTACAGTGCCACTTCTGCATTTTGGAGCTGTCACTCTGATTTGTCTGCTCAGGCTGGATTTGACCATGATCCTCAGCTCTCATCCTGCTGAATAGGTTGGATTACAGGTAAAAGGCACTGGCATCTAGCACACATTTTTTATTTTGACAGATGTTCAATTAAGAAATTCTTATTTCAGTTCTCTTGACATTGTTGGGGTTGTCTTTACTTTTTTGTATTTTTAGTTAACATTAATATTCTTTACTGGGAGAAAATATCTTCATTAGTTTCAGTGAACTATAGGCATCAGTCCATTTTTTTTAAAGTCTCCAGACTATATGCTTTATTTCAACCTCTATGACTCTCCCCAAAAGTTTTTAGCCTTCTTTGAAGTTAGAAGAACTAGCAGAACAGATTTGTAAATCATTTCTTCCTTGTTTGGGCCCCTCGATGATTTCTCTACGTGAAATTGTCTTTCATCTTTTTTTTCAGGTGAAAATTTTACATGGAGGTTTTCTACAAATGAATCCAGCTAAAATCTAAGCTCAGAAAGAAAGCCTGGCATCTTTTTGAAGGAGGCTGGTGGGCCATAGCTACTCAGCTGCAAAACCCACCACTTGAACAAGGGGCAGATGCCAATTAAAAAGAAGCCATGCAGGTAAGTAAGCAGTTAAGCAAGAAGGCACCTGTTCTTCTGTTCTGCGCCAAAGAGTATAGCCTGTCAACGAGGCATGTGAGATACAACTCTGGTCTCTTTTCATGGGTTACTAAGGGGATCTGGGGCAAGAACTAAACACATGTGGTCAAATTTGCTGGGTGCCCTGGATTTTTATTTCATGAACAAAACCGAACTGAACTGGTCTGAATCCACTCCCTTAGGACTGTTGGCAGCTTATCTAGCTAGTCATTATTTTCCATTCCTTTTTCATTAGAGTACCACTTCAGTGGGAAAAATGATAGATTACGTCTTTCGGTTTAGAATATAATGGATAAAAATGGCTTCGACTTTTTCATAGTGATTTGACATTTTCTAAAGCCCTAAAAAATGCATAGGCAGTGTTGGAGTCTTGCAATAAGGCAACGAAGATGAGAATATCTTGAAGTAGTATAAATGTGTGAATTATTTCCTTATCTAAGCATTATTTGTTTTTTCCTTACATAAATAATATGCATGATTCTAAGTATGCATAACTGTTATTGTCAGCCATGTTGGAATGTAGGATATTTGACATTTCCTTTCAGTAAAATCAATTCTTAATACACTAATGAGATGATAAAGAATTTTGTATGCAGAAATTACCATTCTTCCTGCTTTTCAGTGTTAACTTTCCCTGGATTTTGACCCTCAAGCAGTAGGATTTATTAAATGTTTTCAATGACTTTTCTATTGACAACACCAAAATTACTAAATTAAATATTTGTAAACAGAGGACTGATCTAGAAAGGAAAGGAAAAAGCCAACAAGTTTAAACACGGGTGGGTAAGAAACAAGTGGGTTTTAAAGGTATATTAATTATATACGGTCAGGTAGTCCATAGGCCTCATAGTATTCCATAAGGTGCACTCATAGCAGGATTTAATAAAATTAAGGTATGTTAAAGGAAGAAGAAGTTGAGGCAAACATTAGAAATGCTCAGCACTCACAAACACAGCTACTACAGAGGTTGCAAAGCTTATAAATTAACTTTAGATTATTAAGCACTACACAGAATATCCAGATCTCAGGAAGCTCTTTGCCTTCTCAGAAGAATCTTTTACACTTGTCTCTTAATGTAGCCAAAGTGACTCTGCATTATTCTACTCAATATAAATATCCAAAGAGCTAAAGAGCAATCAAACGGAAACTAAACCTGTCAGTTTTCTATATGTTGTGCTTATTAACTAATGTAAAATTGCCTTCTGGTTTGTCTCAAATCCTAGTCCATGAAATGAGTCACTAGTTAGTACAATATATAAAGTTACGTTCAAAAGTCCCTCCAGTTCTCAGACAACTATGGAAATATGCACAGGGTCGAAACAGAAAAGTTGACATTTTAATTTAATACACACAGAAAATATACATTTTTGAGGGCATACTGGAATTGAATCTTTAAGGAGAAAATGAATATTGTAGACCTGAGGGGAAACCATCTACATGGCTATGCTAATACATTCCAAATAGAATAAATGAATACAAAACTTCCCTTATGAAATTGTAGGCAGATTATGACAAAGGTTTTGTAACATATTAGGGAGAAAATATTGACTGTGAGGGTTAGGAAAGACAGCGGATTGGGTAGTTTGCCTTTGCTGTAACCAAAACACCTGACAAGATCTGCTAAAAATAGAAAAAATTACACTTCAAAGGTATGTCTGTCAGTTATGGATTTCCTCTGGCTAGGTCTCTCTTGAAAACTTCACCACTTAGAAAAGTCTCCACCACTTCTGAAATTCTCCATCACCTCCAAAATTCTCTAATACAGCTCTACGATCCCCAACTGTAATATCCCATTAACTTATGAAACTATCAATGAAAAAATATCCAGAGATGGAGTCAGAGTCATCACAATCATTCCGCCACCTAACGTTTTCATCTTCAAACACTACTTCATTGAAAGAAATACCTGCTGCATCTGAGAGTTGGGGAGATATTTCAGATCCCAGCCTTAATATTCAATGCATCATAACCATAGTGGAAGCCAAAATAACCCTAGAAAAAAATTAATAGACCATCAGATAATGTGATGTTAAGAAAACGAACACTTAGATGTGTATTTTAATGTTTTTGTTTCTTTAATGCATGTGTTTCTAACGCATTTATAAGATTATCTCTTTGTTGCTTTGTATGTCCCTCCCCCACAGTGTAACCCCCGCTTTCACTGTATTTGATATCAGTATAACATGTGGAGGAGATGGGGACAAACAAGTCGTTTAAGGATTCAGGTGGACCTGTTGCAACAATGAGAAGTACAAAATGTCATGTCAAAACCAGCTTTACAATGTCGGGGTGGGGGGGGAGGGGGGTATGATTGGGTAGGGGGAGGGGGGAGGCTGGGAAGGGAGGTGAAGGGTAAACAAAGGAGGAGGCTGCAATGCTTGTTAAGAAATGTATGCATTATCCTGCCCATGTAATTGTAACCCCTCTGTACAGTATGTTCTCAAATAAAATAAAATAAAATACTAAAAAAAAAAATAGACCAAGAAAAAAAAACACCTAATTAGGGTGTCTAACAACAAATCTATCTTTGAAGAAAGATGTCAAATGTTGAGATTTAGATGGAAGCTCTGCATAAGACAAAGGACAAGGAAGGAAATAATACAACGGCAATACTCCAAGAAAATATGTTGGAAATGATTAGTACAAGGCCGGGGGAGTGAGTAGAGGGGCAGAAAAGTGGGAGAAAAATGAGGGAGGGGGTTAAAAGTTCAATAATAAATGTACTCACTATCTTACTTATGTAACTGTAACCCCTTTATACATCACCCTGACAATACGTTTTTTAAATAGAAATACTAAAGAAGACAGAGAAAAGTGAGTCTTAGAAAGGTTGAAATATAAGAATGATTATTGAAGATAACAATGTATATGACTTCATTTTAATATATTTTTCATATTTAGTATTAAATAACTGATTGAGATAAAATACGGAGTAATAATGTATTTTTAAGTGGAGGAAACTTGAAATTAGTTTCAGGGATTTCACAGAGTCCTTTGTCTTGTTAATGAGCTCTGGATGGAGGATATACAAATGTTTGCTTTTGATCAAAAGATTTCACAATAAACTTATAGCATAAATATATAATCCTAGCTACTCTGGAGATTGAGATCTGGAGATCACAGTTTGAAGACAGAATGGGCACAATTAACTCACAAATGTCAGAAGTGGAGGTGAAGTTCAAATGTTAGTGAGCCAGCCATGTGCATAAATGTCAAGTGAGAGTTTGAGGCCTTGAGTTCAAGCCCCAGGATTGGTGCGGTGGGTGTGTGTGTGCATGCACACACACACACACACACACACACACACACACACACACACACACACACACACACACACACACACATAAAAACTCCAAAACAAAACACACAAAAAACATGTAGAAACATAGAGAGAATATATATTGTGATGTGGCAGTCAATCAGAAATATAATAGCGTTCTTGGGTTTTTGCTGAACATTATTTCTTTTCTCTATTACAATGTAAAAATGTTGCTTATTGCCGGCGTTGGTGGCTCATGCCTGCATCCTAGCTACTCAGGAGGCTGAACTCTGAGGATTGCAGTTCAAAACCAGCCTGGGCAGTAAACTCTGTGAGACTCTTATATCCCATAAACCACTCAGAAAACTGGAAGTGGTGCTGTGGCTCAAGTGGTAGAGCACTCACCTTGAGCTGAAAAACTGAGGGATAGCACCCAGGCCCAGAGTTCAAGCCTCTTGACGGACAAAAACAAAAACAAAAATAAACATTGCTTATAATACTTAATCAAATACAACCAAAAGCCTATAGAGTTAATGTTTACAGAAATAAAATGAAAATTGTGTTCCAATAGACATTTCATTCCTCTCTTATATAGGGAAAGAATTTTACACTTACAAGTCTATGAGGAGGCAATATATTTCTTTACATTTCAATTCAGTGGCAATGATTTGCCATTTATGTAATTTTTCAGACTTTGGTATTACTTGGAAAGGAAAAAATAAGCTCCCCTAAATGACTTCAAAGAAGTTAGATACCAAAATGGCATCTAAGGGGGTGTATGGAGGCATGTGTGGACAGGTGGGTGGAGGAGGTGGATGAGATTAGGTAGGAAGGGACAGGAAATAGAAACCATTTTGCCTGAAAGTCAAATTCTTTTCAAATGTTGGCCTGCAGATGACTAGACTTTAAAACTGAACCTCAAAGAAATGTATGCTAGATGTTTATGAAGAAATCTTGTTCTGTTATCCAAGTGGAATCTTTGTATTTGCCCAGAACTACAGGCAGTCTATTAATGCTCTTATGCAAAGTTAAATAATATTTCCCACCTTTTTCTTTTTCTTAGCAGGTAATGTCATATGCCACACGAGTTGCAGGAGCATAGATGATTACTTTTGCATATTGAAAACTGTTAAAAACATCCTTGGTGTGCCATATCTACAATAACTCTGATAGTGCTGCCACCACCTATTATTAATTTACCTTTCAAAAAAGACAAAGACACTACAGATACTAAATACGAAGCTGAAGTGACGGAGTTCTTTTCACAACCTAACTAAATATATCACTGTCATTTAGTAATCCTCTGCGTTCACATGGAATTTTTCCAGCACTGTTAAAGAAGGATGAAAATGGAGAGACAGCTCACTGACTTCCCATGCATATATCCATACCACTTTAATCTTGCACATAAAAGGTCAAGCATAAAATTATTTGCCTGGAGTAGCTGTCCTTGGAGATTTAAATTAACATAGAAGGAGAGTACCACGAGGGGGGAAAGTTAATTTTATCTTAATTGGATTAAGCCAGGTAACATCTACAATGAGGGAATGAGGTTACAGAAGACTATAAACTGCTGGGTTGACAGAAAAGGATTACTTCATGAGCCAGCGTCAGGTTGTTGACTAATAACATATTGATCAGATCTATAAAATATGAAGAATGTCTGTCAGGAGGAGAGAGATTTTTGAATTGAAGATTGCTAGCCTCTGACATGATCAAAGTTAGATTAATATTATTAAGAAGCTTTGAGCGAGCTACATATTACCTTAGCAACCACCGAAATTCTCTGCAAATGGCTTGGATTGACTGTCCTAAGCAACTGCAGTACTTGTTGGTGAGAGGGAAAAGACTGATTAGTGTAGCTGCTGCTCCCTCCCTCCTTCCCCCTTCCTCTTTTCATGTGTTCCAACAGACATATTGAATCAGTACAGTTTAATCCCAGTGGAGCCTGCATGTGGTATTGTCCTTGCATGGAGGAAAGGTTCTATTAAATTGAGTTAATAAAAACATTGGACAAAGGTTTGCAAAGAGCAAGATGTCAAAATGTGGGGAGCTGGAATGTTTCTCATGATCATAGACAAGAAGAATAATTTATATCCATCAAAGTGTAAAGAACATAAAAAATTGTATTCTTCAATAAAATGTGAGCTTTTTCCCCCTAGCTAATACACATGTGTATATACAAACAGTCAGATAGGATATTAATTTCTTTGGATTTTTTCAGTTGAAATGGACTTAGATTGGTTAAAACACAAGGTCCCTGGTAAATACCATTCTGACAATAAAAACATAAAAGCTATGGAATATTAGGCAATTTTTGCATGTGTGAAAGCTGATTCTTTTCCTTTTTACTTTTTTCTGAATTATCTTCAAGTAATTGTACAATGAGGTTTCAGCTCAACAAAAGAAATGTTGGTGCTTGATTTAGAATCACTATGGAATTTTATTTGGAATTCTCTGCTCTCTGAGTAATCCCTCCACTCACACTGGAACTAATTTTACTTTCCTGTCATTCTCTCTCTTTTCTTTCTCTTTATTTCTCTAGTGCATATTAAGTCCACTAAGGGATTTCACTATGGTAATTTAGATGTGCATATATTTTATTTTGCCCAGAAAATCTCTCTCCATTTCATTTTCTTTCCCCACTCTCTCAATCCCCTTTTAATCAACAGGATTCCCTGAGATTCCTTAGACTGCCTTCACACATATACTGACATCTGTTTTTCTAAAGAAATAGTCTATTGAACATTGCTGTATATTTTAAAGAATTTTTGGACACGTAAAAACAGTACTGAATTTGAAACCATTTCTCAGAGATGTACAACATCTATTCAAAATATTTATCTGCTTATAGTAGATATAGTTCTTATATAAAAGTGAGAATAGGAAAATTGAAGTTTGTTTTTTAATAAACAAAAAAGGGAAACTGAAAACAGCAACAAACCTAGAAATGAATCATTAGCAATGTACAGTAATTTATTTTGAGGAGTATAAGAGAGAGATTCACTTACAGTACTCCTTTCATAAAAGAAACCAAGATAAAAGTTTTCCAAGGCCAATTTTCAGATTCCCAAAGGCAGATGAGAAGTCCAGAGGATTGCAGATGCCCAGAAATCACAGGCCCAATGGTAAAGCGAATTTATAGGCAAAAACTAGGGTGCATTTAAGGTTTGAAATTTGAAGTAGGAAGAAGGAAGAAGTAATAATTTAATTATCTGCTATCTCAGCAGAAGGAAAGAGCAAAGATCAGTTGGTAGAGCTCTATTCAGAGTGAAAGCATCAGCTACTTAGAGTCCGAGTCTTGGACTAGAGAGTAGGGTAGAAAGAGGACAGAGAGAGAGAGATGGGGGCAGAGGGGGAGAGGAAAGTGGAAGAGAGTGAGAGAGCAAGAGAAGAGAGAGAAGGAAAGGAAAGAAAGAAGGAAAGAAAAGGAGAGGAAGGAAGAGAAAAGGTGAGGCAGGAAAATAAAAAAAATGAAAGGAAGGAAAAGAAAAAGAAAGGAAAAGGAAAAGAACAGAAAAATAATTAATTAAGTCCCTTCCTTCATTGTTGGACATTGAAGCCACTTTGTGAGGAAATCTGTTTTCATTTATATCAGTGAAGATAATTCCAACCTAAATTTTTAATTAGGAATAAATGCATTGGGAGATGTATATTATATTTCTTCTTCTTCTTCCTATAAACAACTTAATCTTAAACTGTATGAAAAATATACAGGGAGAATGAACCAGAATAAGTTAAACAAACATTCTTTAAATGGAAACAGTGCAGCATCTTACCCTGAATAGATGTAACAAAGTATCTTAGACTAGGGGATTCAGAAACAAAAGAAATGTATCCTCACAGAATTTCCTGCCCGGGCTGGCTTTGAACCACGATCCTCCCTTCTCATCCTCCTGAGTAGCTAGGATTACAGGTGTGAGCCATCAGCGCCCAGCTCATATAATTTCTTGAAACATAACTCATCAGGCTAAAGATGTGAAAAATTAGAATAAATAATATTTTATCATTTTAAGATATTCTCTTTAAAAATTTGTTTTTAAATGATATGTGATGATTATTATAAAAGCTAAATAATTGATTTCTGAGTTACAAAAATGATAAATTATAATCAAGTAATGATCAAGAAATTGAAATAAAAGCTATCATACAACTGGCTTTCTCAAAGGTTACAAAGAATTTAAATTTTCTCAAATCTCTGAGTATTTTCAAAATACCATTGTGAGTTTAAGGTTATTGGATTATTGATTTTTTTGGTAAAACAAAACAGGGAGAAATCAATTTGTGGGTATTTCTTATTTGCAGGGGGAAGATAGCTCATGGGGCTTGAACTAGGAACCTGGTGCTCACTCTGAGCTTTGTTGATTAAGGCTAGTGTTCTAGCACTTTGAGCCCAAATCCATTTCCAGTTATTTATTTCTGATTGTTAATTGGAGATAATAGTCTTATGTACTTAACTTCCCAGACTGGCTATGAACTGCAATCCACAGAGCTTAACATCCTGAGTAGCAAGGATTACAGGAAGGAACCACCAGCACCTGACAGCTGCAGATTTAACATAAAATGAAAACAAAAGAAAATCTAGAAATGGACCAAAAAGAATAAAGCATCATCTTATCAACTGAATGATAACTGTTTCGTTAAACTACTTAAGAATAATAAAACATAATTTAAGATAATACATAAGCAACAAAAAAATTCAAAAGCACTTTGAAGGCAATCTTGGGGTCACTTAATACATTTGCTTTCCTAATATGTTCACATTAAAGTAAACTTCAATCTGCTATTGGGAAAAATCAATAAATTAATGCAATATTGAACAAGATTATGACTCCTAATTTATTTTTATTGTGTAGTAGTAATCAGTCATGCATTGTGTAACTTTGCTTTAAAAAAACAGATGCATACTTTGGCTACCTGAGCCTTGATTTTTGCCTTTAGGAGGAACAAATTCCCTATGTATGCATGTGGCTGGTCTAGAAGCACCTTATTATAAGAAAGACCACAAAATAATTTACTAATATCAGCAAGAAAATAAAACATGAACTATCTATGGGCTTCCAGAAGTTTCTAGCCCATAATGACAAAAATAAGAGTGTAGAGTTTTCTTCGGTAATTAGGAATCATCTTCTCCGTCTATTAGAGAGGGAGTATCCAAATAGTAGAAAGATATTTGGACTTCTTAAATGAGCTTTCATGAAGATGAATACTGTATTAGAAGACAGGATTTCTTCTCTTAAGGTTTATTACTGGAAAAGTTCTCATTGTTTAACATTTTCAACAGCAAGTTCTGTTTTATGAATGCTTGGAGGTGTTAGAAGTGCAGACGGTGCTAGCATAAGATAGGATTCCAATTATTTTAAATGTTATCATGCTTTACTGCTCTTTTTAATCTTCACTTCTTTCAGTGTGACAGCAGAGGGCACTTTTACATCCAGAGAATACAGAGTATTATAGGAAACTAAACCTTGAGCAAAGGAAGTCCCCAGATATAAGGATCACTAATACGGAAAATTAAACATGATCCTAGTCTACCAAATGAATCCCTGTCCATTTACTGTTATTGTGTATTAGCACCCAGAGACTAGGTAGTGAAAAAGCAAGTTGTTGGGAAAATAGTGTATTCTCTCCATTTCACCGGAATAAAATTTTGAAGGAAAGTGAACAAGATTTCTTTTATTCCTGTCTTTTAGGTGCTGGTATGGAACCTGAATTCAGGGGCTCTGGCTCTTGCTCACTATATTTTTACTCAAGTTTGGCACTCTGCCATTTGTACCACAATTCTGCTTCTGGATTTTTAATAATTAGTTGGGAGACTCTCTGACTCTTCTGCCTGAGCTGGCTTTGAACTAATACCTTTCATACCTCTACTTCCTCGGTATCTAGAATTACAGGCTTGAACCACCAGAAATGTTTCATTATGTTTTCATTTTATGCTTTTAAAATGTTACTAGAACTCTCCTACAATGCAGTTCCTGTGATTTCCTTTTCCCAGGGGTAGTAGCCTGTAATTAGCTAATTGATATCTCTGTTAGCAGTACAGTCTTGAAAAAAATAAAAAAGAAATCCTTTAAGCTGCTGTATCAGTTCATATATTACAAGATATTTTAGAGAGATATTATTTAATCTTTGCTTTGATGCTGCAGCATGTTCTTTCGTTACACATAAGGATAATTAACCTTTATGATGGGCTTGAGATATGGGAAGACACAGTATGAAATAGCTTGAATGTTATTTGTGCAATCACAAACTAAAGAGGTAAAATCTTACTAAATGTTCTTGTCCCTTCAATACAATTCTGTTTGTTCATTTATATTGCTTTCCATATGACTTTCTTTGACTGGAGTCTTTTTTTTTGGTTGGTGGGTGGTTATTTTTAAGTGAAATGAGAAACATTCTAAGGCAGTTTTCAAGATGATGCAATCTAACCTTGGATATATTGTATAAACCCTGCAACTTAATAAGTACTTATGCTGCAGAGAGAAAAAAAGCCTTGTAATTACTAAAGACAACATCTAGCAGGTGCATTGAAACTCTGCAGTGACAAGAAAAACATATGACTTCAGCTCATTATAAGTATTTTCAAAGATACTACTAATTGCAACAATAATTAAAATTTACCAATATTTGTGAAATTGCCAGGTGACACGTATATATGGAATCAATGTATGCTTTGCATTATTAAATTTGCACAAAATGCATATTCAATTATAATTTTTTTCCTCTCTGCATATATACGTATGTATGTGTGTATATGTGTATGTACATGTGTATGCATACATATATACATATACAGATATGTGTATATATGGAGTATGTATATAAAATGTTATGATTTGCACATCTCATTTTCATTTATAATATACAGTAGCTTTGTGTATCCATGTATTCTGATTACTAATATATGAACCATAGCATTTGTAATCTGCTGGAATCAGGTAACAATTAGCATTAAGAAAATGTATTGATTCCATTCAACAAGACCTCTCAGTTTCCAGATCACATAGTACTGCTGGCAACACCACTGTGATTATAAGAAATGTTTGTTGATTGAAATACAAATGCAACTATAATAATATGCATTAACATCTTAATTCTAAGAACTCACACAACAAGGGAAAATCCTTTCTAAGGAAATTAGATTTTTCTCCCTCCCTAAACCTTATAGGTTACATATTAGAGGTTACTGACTACCCTTGAGAAAAGTTATTTTAAAAAAATATAATTTTAAATTCATGACAACATAACCACTTGAAATTGCCTTTCAAGTAAGGGTTTACTTTTATTTCTTTAATCAATCCAAGCTTTATGAAACTCTTAGAGGACTATTAATAGCTAGAAACTTTCTTAGGAAAGGAAAGAATATATAATAGGCTAACTAACAACGACTTTCATAAAGTCAGCAAACTCTGAAATATAGTTCTCTTATGAATTATGAATCAAAGTGCATATAGTTTAAAAATATAAAATGTTTAGGAATGTAATGTAACATATGTAACATGTAACTTTTTTCCTAGTTAAAAAATATTGTTGTTGTTATTCTAAAGGTGAGGAACAAAAGGTTTACAATTTCATAAGCCAGGTAATGAGTACATTTCTTTTGTATAGTCACCTCTTTCTTTGCTCTCCCCCACTCCTCCCGCCAGTCTCCACCCACAAATGGTATAGTTTCTTTTCAACCTAGCATCTAGAAAGTACCACATGAAATGTAGGATTTTCTTTGTTTTTATTTTTTTATTTATTTTTATTCATTTATTTTTTATTGTGAAAATACTGTACAGAGGGGTTACAATTACATGGGCAAGATAATGAGTACATTTCTTATCAAGCATTGTAGCCTCCTCCTTTGTTTCCCCTTTCCATCCCTTTCCAGCCTCCCCCCTTTCCTCCACCAAATCCCTCCCCCACCCCATCAAAGTTGTAAAGTTCGTTTTCGACATGACAACTTGTACTTCTCATTGTTGCAACGGGTCCACCTGTATCCTCATTTAAACGACTTGTTTTTTCACTTCTCCTCCACGAATTATACCGACATCAAATACAGTGAAAGCAGGGGTTATACTGTGGGGGAGGGGCATACAAAAACAACAAAGAAATAATCTTATAAATGCGTTAGAAACAGATGCACGAAAGAAAAAAAAACATTTGAATACATATCTTAGGGTTCATTTTCCTAACATCACCTTATCTGACCTTTTCTGCTTGACCCAAACATATACTAGATATTGCAAATAATGGAAACCATGCGACCTCTGTTTCTTTGGGCTTGGATTACTTCATTTAATATAGAAATGTAGGATTTTAACATAAGCTTAATTTTATATTTTGAAGCATGCAGGTTGTATAAACTCTGGACAGAGTATTCTTTTGTTTATTTTGATTATGTTTCAACAGAATGGGGAAAGGCTTCTAAAATCATAGATGGTACTAGAAATTCTGAGTTTGAAAACGCAGCTCCTGGAGAACACAGGCATATGTGAAGACCCAGATCCAGCAGTCTTTGCCACTCACAGCTCAGCATCTCACAGAGCCCACAAGGGTCTGGAATGCTGAGTAGAACCAGCTCACCTGATACAGAAGAACACCCACAACTAGATACTGGATACTTGAGTCCAGGAGAAACAACTTTAATCCACCTTACTCAGAAGTACTTCTGAGTAATTGGAAGCACAAAATACAATATAACTCTTTAGAATGGCAGGAATTCCATAAATGGAAGGTTTTCTTCTTATTATTGTTTTGAGAAGCCCACATGAACAGTGACCACCTCTCCTAGGTGAGCTGCTTAAGAGCTAGAAGCAAGTGCTATTTCCACTAAGGAGAGATGGAGTAATTAGGAACTATCAAAAGGATTCACTGTTGACTTTTGGGAGCAAGAACCATGGTAGGCATGTCTGGGTGGAGCTGGAGTTATGGAGAAAGTATAAGGATAGAAGGGAAGAATTATGACCCTTCCTTCTCCATCACTAAAGCATCCTATTGTCACTAATACTGATGTAAAAAACAAGAAAGTGCCTGGCATCCTTTTATACATGATAATTCTCACCATAAAATCAGATGACAAAGAAGTCATAGAATAGTTTCAGCTTTCTATCCAGGTGCTTAGAGGAATGTTCACTGGCCTAATAGAATAGATTCTAAAATAATAGTTCAATGTACTCAATGAATTCCACCTCTGCTGCTACTCAGTAAGTATCCATCTGCTTACAAATTCTGTGTGTTCAGCTAACACCAGTAAATATGTTTTCAGAAATTAAAAGAAAAAAAAACTATCACCTTTTTCCAAAATGGAAATATAGCCAGGTGCTTTTAGCCTATCCCTTTATTCCAATCTACTTAGCAGGCAGAGATCTGAGGATAGCAGTTCAATGCCAGTCACAGGCAAGCGTCCAATAAACATGTAAAATGTAGAAAGTAGCATTGTCGTTCAAGTAGTAGAGACCAGTGTTGAGGGGAAAATACAAGCAAGAGTGGAATCCCTGAGTTCAAACCCCAGAAGTCACACACACACACACACACACACACACACACACACACACACACACACACACACACACACACACACACACACACACACACACACACACACACACACTCAGAGAGAACAGATCATTTTGTTTCTGATAGAAGATCATTTCTCTTTCAGTTTAGGTGCAATGACTCTAGTAATTGGCAAATTCAAGCAGAAGTGGAAAGCTATCATTAACATCAACGTTATTTAAAATGCTAGCTAAAACAGTTGCCAAAATACCAAAAGGATAATCATCACAGAAAATTGTTCATATTTAAACCTTCCTGTTACTATTTCCAAATTTTCTATGCCTTCAAACAGTATTCACTCTCCCATAGAAAGTGAACTGGCATCCATACAATGTCTATCTTTTTAGCTGAATGATGAAAACATGTAATTCTAAACCAGTGTAGTCTCCTATTTTCTCCCTTCCTCATTCTTTCTTTAATTAAAAACCACCTTAAAGCCAAGGCACGTTTTTAGAGGTTCATTATTGTAAGTTGCTTGGCAGTTCTGCTTTCCCTGCTGTTCCAATATCATTATCTCCGCCTGCCTTTCCAGCTGTCCATTATGAGCCTTCAGAGCACAGATCATCTCTTTCCTCCAAACTTGTGTTTCCAAATGTATTACTTGAAGATCTATCCAGGAGAAAGGTGATCCTTCTTTTAAATTGAATTGCAATGGTGCAAACATGCAATCTATGGATGCCAACACAAGGAACAGGGTTAGGTTCAACTGTTTTATCTTTGCTCAACTGGTGCTATGAACCTAACTGTAGTTCTGAGTAAGGGAGTTGGTAATGTTCCTGGAATAAGTCTACTGTCTGAGTGATTATTCAAATGAGCATTGTCTTTGCCTCCTGGAGAGCATCATCTGAGGACCACTACTTTCACACAATAATAATATTTCAAATACTTACCTTAATTTCTGTTGTTATTGTTGTTGTTGTTTGGGGGGTATAGATTGGTCCTGAGGCTCAAACTCTAGGCCTGGGTGCTGTTTTGAACTCCATTTTTTCAAGGCTAGCATTTGAGCCATTTTGCCACTTCTGGCTTTTCTGTGATTTAATTGCATAAGAGTCTCACAGACTTTTCTGCCAAGGATGGCTTTGAACCATGATGCTTAAATCTCAGTTTCCTGAGTAGCTAAGATTTCAGGTGTGAACCACCAGTGCTTGGCTACTTAATGTCTTAGTTGGCTCTTGAAACTTCTATTATAAATTAAAATCAAATCAAATTAAATTAAATTAAAAGCATACATAGCAGTGGTAGTCACTATACTCTATGTGGAAATTGAACTATATAACCTGTAGGTAGGAACAGGAGGGAAAACCAGGGAATGAGAGAAGGGGTGACATTGTTCAAAAAGAAATGTACTCTGACATATAATTGTGACACCTCTGAAATCACCTTCATAATAAAAATAAAAGTGCATAATATACATACTGCTATGGTCTTCTTTTTTTGACCTACTACTCGATATGGTAAAATTATGTTTACAAAGGATAGCAAATAGTAGAGTTGTTTCAGGTTGTCTGTAAATAGACCATTTTCATTATGTTGTGCAATTAAGTATAAGTGTCTCCAACAGCAAAGCTTTCAATCACTGCAAGTAATTAGGTCATTAGTCCTACAATTACTATTTAGTACCTCTCTTAGAATTATTCTGCATTTTCTTACTCCCTAATTCAACTGATATATGTATCATAGATCAAAACAATTGTGTGTGTGTGTGTGTGTGTGTGTGTGTGTGTATACTTGCTAATCCTGAGCTAGTCAAGGCTGAGTGCTGAGCCTGAGATTCCTTTTTGCTCAAGGTGAGAACTGTACAACTTGAGGTGCAGCTCTATTCCCAGCTTTTTTGGTGATGAATGGGAGATCAGAGGCTCACAGCCTTTCAGGCCCAGGCTAATTTTGAACAACAATCCTCAAATATCAGCCATCTGGGTAGCTAGGATCACAATTGCCAGCCATTGGTGTCTAATTAAGTAGTATTTTTATGAAATTATTTTCATTAGGTGTTACATTTGAAGATATTTTTAAACATTGAGATGGACACAGGACTGTGGAAGTCTCTTGGAACTCAAAGCACATACTCAAGCACCCCAACAATAGCTCTGGAAACAGGATTTCTAAATGAATGTGAACTTAGAGATTTATTGACATTTATCTGATTTCTTCCATTATACTTAACACAAACGTAAAGTCACCTTAACACTTTCAAAAACATTAAGGATGAGTTTATGTTCCATGTTTGTGGTTTATTTGGATTTATTTTCCATTTTCTACAGTTACTAAAGACTAGAAGAATTCTATCTACATTCACTAGAACTATATGCCATAGAAAAGAGAATTGTGGCAAGAGACACCCTGGGGTTTATAGACTGACCCCTTTCTCTCCCTTTTCCTTCGCATAAGAATAATATAGAGGAGCTCCAGTGGCGCAATCGGTTAGCGCGCGGTACTTATAAGAATAATATAGAATTTTGAATTTACAGCAATGTTAAACAGTTTGATTTAATAATTATTTAAGGAAGCTCTTCTACCCATGGGACCATGTCCCACAATGCCATTGGTCTCTATATGATTCAAAACTTTATCAAAATTTATCAAAGATATTTCTACGTGTTTCCAAATGTTCCTTAGGGTTAATATTAATTACTTAAAACCCCAAGGCACGTGGCAACCTCATGTTCTACTGCCTCCATATTTGTGATATTCACAATAGTATCTCCATTATCTTTAATGCTTTCTGTGTGACTTAGCTTAAGATCTTTTCCAAAGAATCATACTATTCAGTTTAAAAATAACAAACCAAAATTTCATTTCACCAAACTTGTTTTGAAAGAGTGAGTGTAATGAGTCTTCATTTTTTGTGTAACAACATTGTGATATTTCTGGTACAGACTACCTTTTGTACTTTATCCTTTCTTTTTTCTCCATACTGCTTATGATTATGTCGTAGGCATCTTTTATACCTGTAGGTGCCAATGTCCTTTGCCTCACTGCTGTGGACTGCTTTGTCTAATGGAGTATGTGAGTAATTTTAAAATGTATCTATTTCCATCAAGGTCTAAAAATGTATTACTAATTTTTACCAGTGTTTTGTATTTTCAGTTCTGACATGTTCTCAACATATCTCAAGAAACCATTATTCTATGAATCTAGCTTCTGTACAACAGGCACAAAAACCCAATTGAAATGCAGAGTTCTGTGTAGGCCAGAGAAGCTCAGTCAGGCAGATCAAAATGTACCCAACTTGCGGATGAATATAAAATCAATGACTGGTGTAGAAAGCCACTGAGGTCCTGTTATTTTGTACTTGACTATTGTCTAGAAGGATAATTAAAAACAGCATTGCTATTTAGTAGCTCTCTTCCTTTAAGAAAGACAAGGTTATATGTATTGTAACTGCCTTCATTTATGAGTCAATTGGACAGATGATTTAACTTTCCTCTAGCATAAACATTCTAGTTTTCTAGGATTATACATCATCTATAAACATATAGATTAACTTTTCACAACAATAAAATATGTCATCTGTGAGCTAGGGACAAGAGCCCTCTGGGTTTCAGGGCATGCATGATTAGAAAAAGAATGATCTTGCAACAGATAGAAAAGCTCAGAGAAATGAGGGATTCATGAGTCTCCACTGACTTTCTAAAGTGGGCACGAAAAATGGGAAGTGTATTTCAGGTTTCAGATTTTCCTATGAAGAGTCACAGAAGGAAAGGAAGAAGACAAAGGAATCCTATAAATCTAGATATGGAAAGAGGAAGAATTCAAAACTAACATTTTGGAGTTGGGAAGGTGGCTCAGTGGTAAAGTTCTTGCCTAGCATGCATGAAGCCCTTGGTTTGATTCCTCAGTACCACATAAACAGAAATGAAACAGAAGTGGCACTATCTGTCAAGTGGTAGAGTGCTAGCCTTGAGCAAATAGAAACTCAGAGACTTTACCCAAACCTTGAGTCAAGACCTACGGCTCACAAAAAAATAATAAACAAGTTAATAAAATAAAAAAATGAATTAAATTAAACATTTACAGAACATAAACTGTGAAGAAGAGCATATAAAAGGTCAAATGGATTAGCCTTAGATTGTGGAAATGTCATGTGAGCCCTCAGGAACAGAGGTTGTTTGGTAATTTAACTACAGAAAGTAATGCACATGTTAAGAAAAAGTGAAAAAGGATAATGTAGTCTAAGATTGTTTTCAAGGAATAAATTCTCTTCACACAGGAAACAAAGGTTGAAGAAGTAATATGACATATTTAAATGTAATATGGTGAAATCCTTTTGAGGAAAAATAAATCACAGATTTTATAGGGGTTTCTCAATGTTGGACAATCCAGATTACAATATCATACTTTGATTTTACTCAAACACTTTATTTAAACTCTTCATTCTCAGCTGGACATCCTTCAGGATGTTTGAGCTGATATTTACATCAGCTCAAAAACTGATTATAGTCACCAAATTCATTTATGAGTAAAGTTCCTTCTAGGTAATGAATAAAATGCTGGTGTTCAACTACATGAGTTACAGCTCCACTTCTTTATTTTTGCTAGTTAATTGGAAATGAGTCTCAAGGAATTTCCTGTCAGTATTCCTTAATACTCAGGATGCAAAGATCTGAGAATCACATTTCTAACCCAGCCCACAAAGATCTTAGTTTCTGAGTATCTAGGATTGCTTGCATTAACTTCATCTTTTATTTATTATTATTAGTAGTAGTAGTAGTAGTTGTTGTTGTAGTTATTTGACCATCAGCCTGTCCTGGTTCCTCCGTATGATTAGCTGAGTTAGCCTTGTCTTATGGCTCTGATATGTTACAATATGCTAGAATCAATGCAGCTTTTCTCTTTAATATGCAATCTGCCTGAGAATTATTGTGATCATTTTTAAGAAACGATTACTAAGTTATATTTGATATAATAATAAAATTCACCCAAGTTTAACAATTTGTTTAATGAAATAAAGTATTTCATATTTTCATTTTAATAAAATGTATGCTAAAATTGAAATTTTTATGAAGTATGACTATACTTCATACACCTAATGGCTGCTTTTTTTCCAATCAGAGATATCTAGTAAGACCTTTTCAGGTTTAGTTCATTTTATTTCTGTGAATGCCGTCTATATTTTGACCATTATTCTTTTATGAGATATATGGTTGGCAACTATATCCCATACTCTATAAATTGATTTTCTATTCTATTGATGAATTTCTTTGCTGCACATAAGATTTTTAGTTTGATGTAAGTATGTTTATTTGTTTTTGGTTGTTTATGTTTTTGAGATCATATCCCAATAATCTTTCCCCCAAACTATTGATATGCATCATTTCCCTTGTATTTTCACTGTTTTTCTTCCTCTATTTTTATATTTCAGGTACTCTGTGAAGAATTTCAACCCATGTTGTACTAATGTTTGTGTATGCTATATTATGTATTAAATTTTGAAGATCTGGACATATACTTTTCCCAACATCATTTATTAAAGAGACTCTTTTTTCTGTGTGTTATCTTTGTACGAAAACAAGAAAAGCTGTTGATATTCACCAAACCTTTAACTTTTGGCTATTTGTCCTGTAACTTTGGTCTTTGTGTCAGTCTTTCTGCCCAAAACAGTAAGTTTGGATGCTATAGATTTAAAAGAAAATATTTTGAAGCCCGATGATGTGATCTCTAGTTTGTTTTATTTTGGAGACCTTTATGACAGCCTACAAAAATTTTAATTTTATTTCTATTTCTGTAAAAAATAACAACGGATTTTTAGTAAGGATTTTACTGAATCTGTTGATTACTTTGAGGAGGAAGGGCATTTTATGGAAAGATGAGCATTTTAATAATATTTATTCTAAGACATTGATATATTTATTTCTATTCATTTATTACTTCTTCAATTATTTCATTAATTTCCTCCAGTTTTCTGAATCTAGACTTTGTATCTTCAATAGATTTTTTTCTGTGTTGCAGTAAATCATATTTTAGGTATATTTTTCTTAATTTAATTTTCTGAGTTGACATTTACTATATGAGAAAATTCTTCTGATTGTTATAGGTTACCTTGTTGCCTTGCAATGTTACTGAATTTATTCTATTATGCATTATAGAATGTTTACTTTTTTCTTAAATAATACCATTTCATCTTCATGCATTTTTATATTTTCTTAAAAGAAAAGAGAAAAAGGGAAAAGTCCTGGAAGGAAGGAAGTGGTGTGATAGCAGAAGGGGAAAGACATTGGAGGAGAGGAAGTTGAGGGAGGGCAGGAGGTGAAGGATGGCAACTGACGAGCCAGGCTAAGCAGGTCAGACCTGTGACGAGTGGAGAAGCCTGAAGAGAAGAAGGAACTGGTAGAAGGGAAAAATGGAAAGACATGGAAGGATGTATAGTTCTGTAGCCAAGGAGAGACAAAGGGAAGGGGGAAAATGGCTTGCCCTTTGATGTTTGGAGCTTTGGATATCATAATTTGGGGGGTCGGTGGTTTGGAGAACATTTATTATAGTAAATGTATCTCGATGGATTCTCTTGAACTACAGAGTTTCTAATTTTCGGAAACCCCATCAAGATAATCAATTTAGATAGCTGTTGGGTCTTCGTCTGTCCCAAGAAAGATGGACGGGGTCCGAAGAAAGGTAAGTGCGGCGCTCACCGGTTCCCCAGCCTCCCTCAGCCCAGGAGACACTCAGACACAGCGGGGAGCCAAATTCAGCAGGTAGAAACTCCTTTATTAACAGAGAGGAGCCCTGTTTAAAGCCAAATAGGGTGGGTGGCAAGGCAAGGGAGGAAGAGGAACCAATCACTGTCAAGGTCACACCCTATCATGCACCTGAGCCTTCCGGGGCTGGTTAGGCACTGATTGGAAAATCAATTGGGCTCTGCCCACTCTACTCTCTCCCAGCGCCATCTTTGCTGCCCATGTGCTCTACAGTAAATTAGGCTCTACCCACTCAACCCACTCTCAGCGCCATCTTTGCTGCCCATATGGGCCACAGATTCCCCCCTTTTTTTTTGTTTTAATGGCAGACCCACCTCCCAGTTAGTTATCCTTTTCCCTCCTCTGTAAAAGTTGTTTTAACATGATTACATTGGTAAGGATAGCATTGGCTACACAGGGGGTTCCAGGCAAGTCTGGGGGTCGAGATTCGCCAGACAAGGATAGGGAGGGCCCTTGTGCATGATCCAAGAGCCTGTCCCAGTTACCTCACATCCGCACCTAGCACAGTAATAAACATCAGTCCCACCAGAGTTAGAAATGTCTGAAGCAGTTCAATTAAATCCTGGGCACCTGGTGTCTTTTAAGTAAGCCAGTTCCTTGTACGTGGCTTTAAGCTAGCACAGGGGTCAAGATGACCTTTGAGCTTTACTGTCAGCTCTCAATGGCTCCCAACATCATCTCCCTGTCTTAGTTTAAAGAAGCGAACCCGCCTGTCTTAGGTGGGTGGATCACCTTGGCTTCCCTACCTGTCATCAGGAACTTCTTCAGAGCGAAGCTGAAGGGCCTGTCTTAGGTTGGTCAGACTGACACCCCCTCTTACCTGTCTCTGGCTGTGATTCCTCTTGGGGGGTGGACATTCATTCATTTGGAGCTTGATAACTGGCTGGCTAAGCTCTTAAGAGTTTTGCAGTGCATGTATAATGCAAGGAAGGCATAGAAAATAAACCATCAGCAAAAGCATTACCAGGCCAGGAAATGTCACTAGTCCTTTAACCTTTGTGAAGAATGGGATAGCAGTCTTTGCCACTTCAGAGTCCAGAGGTGGGGATTGTTCTAATCCAGCTATTTGCCTGTGGGGTTGGACAAGATCTAAACTGGAAGCATAACAAAAGGTTGTTGTTTAACAATAAGTATGGATTCAATGCTGCTATACAAGCAATTAGTAAAAGAACAATTATAACAGGTAACATTAAAAGAATTGACTCCTACAAAAATATGAAACAGTCTATAGGGTGGTGATCAAAATGAAGGTTAGGCCACAAGGTCGAAGGGACAGCTTCTCTTGTGGTGCTATTGACGAATTCTGCATTGCCAGTGTTGATCACGGCCCAGGTCACCTGTTGAGGTTGATACAGATTCCATAGGGCCATTCACAGGATTGGGAGTAAGGACAGCCAACAGCTGGAGTATCGCCATCTGCAATTGTTAGAGATCACAAGAGCTTCTCAAGGGCTGGTTGCATTTGGGGATGGTTAGTAGTTGTCTTTCTGGCTTTTGTCTTTAAAACACAAGCCTCGTCCATGGCCGTTTTTCTTTCCTTGTTGGTTAGCTTATTCTTGGGCATCCTCTTGTATAGAGGAGATGGGTAAAAACTTAAGGTTCCTGGCAGGGATCCAAGTGGGAGCGGAGTCCCCTATGGGGAAAATGCATCCAAATCCCCTGCCCATAGTAACTATGGGGTCAGGTCCTCTCCATTGTTGTGTCAGGGGGTCCTTCCACCTGACTTTCACTTGGGGCTTAGGGTTTAGTTGTCCCCAGTGCTTCTGAAATCTGGATTCAGTTGCCCCTTTTGAAAAATTTTAAAATGTTAATGGTAAACAAAGCTATCTGTAACTGTATATGGGGGCTAACTCCCCCTTTTTTGTTTTATTGGCTATCAGAATACAAATTAAAAGGTTTTTGAATGTCCTGAAGGGCCATAATTACGGCCAGCATTTCCTTATATTGTAATTGTAATAACTTCTTGTGGTGTCCTGTCATTTAGCAGGGCAAATAAGGGCACAAGACTATCTTTAGGGACAGAAACCCATGGCAACAGCCAATTGATTTCTCCTAAAAGACTCTGAAGTTGGGTTAAGGACAGAGAGGCTGGAATATCCAGCAAAGGCTTAAAGGGGCTGACCTGAGTCAAGGTAAGGTGGGTCCCGAGCACCTTAAAAGGAGCTACCTTTGGGGCTGGGAAGGTTGCTCAGTGGTAGCGCTTGCCTTGCATGCCTGAGGCCCTGGGTTCCATTCCTCACCACCAAATAAGCAAAAAAACAACAAAAACAAAAACAAAAAGCCAGAAGTGGCGCTGTGGCTCAACTGGTAGAGCGCTCGCCTTGAGCTGAAGAGCTGAGGGACAGCGCCCAGGCCCAGAGTTCAAGACCCATGACCAGACCCCCCCCAAAAAAGGAGCTACCTTTTGAATTTTATTAAGGGCTATGGTACAACCCCTCTTTTTTAATATGGTGAGAACCTGGGCCAGAAGGCCCTCCAGGCAGGTTGGGTCTCGGTGCCCCAGAATTATATCATCCATGTAGGCGTAGGCAAGGGAGGTATCTGAACCCAGCACAGGCCCTAAAAGTGTGGCCAAGTATTGTTGGCAAAAGGCCGGGCTATTGGCCATTCTCTGTGGCAGCACCGTCCATTCAAAACTTCGATCAGGCTGGGAAAAATAAAGAGAAGGGATGGAGAAAGCAAACTTCTCACAGTCATCTGGATGCAGAGGGATAGAAGAAAAACAATCATAAATATCAATCACAACCAAGGTATATTCTGAAGGTATAGCAGGAGTCCAGGGCATGCCTCTTAGGGGCGTTCCTACTAGCTCCATTGTTTCATTTACCTTACATAGGTCTTGGAGTATATGCCAAGCCCCAGAGGCTTTTTGAATAACAAATACAGGTGTGTTCCAAAGACTTATAGAAGGGCGAATATGCCCGAGGTTTATCTGTTCCTCCACCAGAAGGTGGAGGGCTTCAAGTTTAGGTTTGGTCAATGGCCACTGCTCCACCCAGATTGGGCTTCCCAGCTTTCACCTAATGGGAAGTACTCGGAGGGCAGTGGCCTTTAGGATTGGGGGTGCACCCGAGCGGGTCCCCTATGTTCTTCTCTGTAATTATGAAAGTTAAAAAAATCCCTTTCCTTAACTCCCTCTAGATCCTGTTTAAGCCTTTGTGCTTCTTCCCCACCAAGGATATCATCATATGATGCTCGATGGTCTGAAGTGAACACGGCATCCATTTGTCTTAGCATGTCTTGCCCTAGTAAATTGGCAGTGAGGTTCTCTGCCACTAAAGGGCGTATCTTTCCCTTTTCTCCATCTGGGCTAGTCAGTGTCTTAAGGGCAACCATCTCTTTGGACTGGGAGTTGCTCCCGTATCGGGGGCCCAGGTGCAAGTTTCCAGTCCAAGGGCACTTCCTCTTCCCTGAGTGTGGTTTGGTCTGCCCCAGTGTCAATTAAGTAGTGAAACATCTTTCCACCTATGAGAACACTCATTTTAGGGCGGAGTCCGTCCACCAGGGGGAACGGTCCAATGGACCTGAGCTGCTCTGCCATGAGGCTGCCTGAGCCTCACAGCAGAGGGGGTTCCTCCTTGAGTGTACGGGGCTGGAGGATACCCCTCCCCTAGTAAAAAGGCTTCTCATCTAAATCAAACTTGGATCGACAATCCTTTTTCCAATGGAATCCTTTCCTGCACCTGGGGCAGGGCGTAGGGGGAAGTCTGGCTCCCCTGGGCCGGTTGGTGGAGGATTGTTGTGTACAGTCCCTCCTAAAGTGCCCATCCTGCTCGCATTTAAAACAAGTCCCTCTCCCCGATGGTCTTGGGGTTCCCTGACCCTGGGCTACCAGTGCCTGAGTAATAGCCTTGGTCATTGTGGATGCCTGAGCCTGTAAAACTAAAGCTAGGGATTGGGACTGGTGCTGTTGCATTCCCACATCCTGTGAGGCCACCACCCATCTGCTCAGGGAACTCTCTCTCAATCCCGCACAGGCCGTGCAGTGGTCTGCATTCATCGCTTCCCAGAGCAGCAGCTTTACAAACTGATCTTGGAGATTCCCTGCCGGCAGCTTGCGATGAACACTCTGTTGGACTCGGTCTATGAAATCAGGTAGAGGCTCACCCGGTTTTTGTCTCACGCCTGCCATGGGGGACTCAGTGTGTCCATGATCTAGTTTGTCCCACTCGGCAAGTCCTGCCTGCCGCACCTGGTCACGGTACAGGCTAGGTATTGTGGCCTGTTGGACGCCGGTGGAGTAACCTTCCCCTGTCCCTGCTAGCATGGCAGTAATAGGTATCGCTTGTTTATCCTGCTGGTTACTCTCCACTCGCACTCTGCATTCCTCCTCAAAGAAAGCACAACATTTAATAAACTGAGAACTAGTAAGAATGGCTTTGGCCACATCCATTCAGTCCTTAGGGACACAAGGGTGATAGGCAATGTCTTGTAATAGGGTCTGGGCCCAGGGAGAGTTTGGGCCATCCTCCACCACCGACTTGCGGAGCTCTTTAAGATCCTTAGCCTCCCATGGATACCATTCCAAGGGCCTGTTAGCTCCTGGTGCCAGTTGACCAGATACGCTTGGGGAAGGGAATCCTGTGGCCTAGAGTCTGGGCTCTTGAGTGGCTCTTCCTTTCCAGAGGAGGTCTCCGAGTAGGTTACTTCCCCAGCCCTCGGCCTCTCCATGAAATGTTGGTAGGGGTCTGGGTCTTGCAAGTCCCTCTCACAGGTCTCGTAATGCACCTTACCTCCCCTCCAATCGGGGGAATACGGAGGGGGCCTAGGACTGTCAGTATCAGCTGGGTCAGAGGGGGTAATTTTTACCCTTGTTTTCACTTCCACTGTCCACGTTTCAGTGCATTCTCGATTGGATTTGACACATTCCTTTTCCTTCTCACTTCCCAACTCCTCCTGTACTCCTTCTAGGCCTAATGTTGCCTCCTCCTCCTTCTTCTGTGATATAGCATTACCCATATTTAGGGTTTCACTTACCCCAAGAGACCACTTAGCCTTGGCAGGTATCTTTTCCTTTCGAGCCCCACGTTGGGCGCCAGATGTTGGGTATTTGTCCATCCCATGAAAGACGGACGGGGTCCGAGGAAAGGTAAGTGCAGCGCTCGCCTGTTCTCCAGCATCCCTCAGCCCAGGAGACAATCAGATACAGCGGGGAGCCAAATCCAGCAGGTAGAAAACTCGTTTATTAACAGAGAGCTGCCCTTTTTAAAGCCAAAAAGGGCAGGTGGCAAGGCAAGGGAGGAAGAGGAACCAATCACTGTCAAGGTCACACCCTATCATGCACCTCAGCCTTCCGGGGCTGGTTAGGCACTGATCAGAAGATCAATTGGGCTCTGCCCACTCTACTCCCTCCCAGCGCCATCTTTGCTGTCCATGTGCTCTACAGTAAATTAGGCTCTGGTCACTCAACCCCCTCTCAGCGCCATCTTTGCTGCCCATGTGCTCCACAGATAGCATCAGGCCTTGGCCCCAGGGAAAAGTCCCCATAGGTGAAAGTGTCAACCCTCAGGGTTAAGAGTCTACCTCGAGTGTTTGTCTCTGGAGGACCAACATTGACCAAAGTCATTTAGGTTCCTCTAAGGGTGCATCTGGGAAAGCTTGCCAGCATGTTTTGGGGACCCCCTCTGGAGGTCATTTGTGGTTTCTGGGAATTCCTTGAGAGGTCATGTAGGGCTTCCTTGGGAAGCCATCTGGAACCTCATCAAGCGTACATCTGCGACTTCCTTAAGCCAAATGAAACCTACCCTCGAGGTCATCTACGGCCTT
This sequence comes from Dipodomys merriami, assembly GCF_024711535.1. Lineage (NCBI taxonomy): Eukaryota > Metazoa > Chordata > Mammalia > Rodentia > Heteromyidae > Dipodomys > Dipodomys merriami. The sequence goes on along the minus strand of NW_027202538.1, from coordinate 2,891,368 downwards.
CTCCAGGGGCCATATTGGACTTTCTCCAGACGTCATCTGGGCTTCCTCAGGAGGCCACCTGAGACCTCTTCAAAAGTAGTTTTTGGGGCTTCCATAAGAAGCAATCTAGCACGACCCCTTTAGGTCATCTGGAACTTCTTTGGGAGGTCAGCTTGGGTTACCTTGATGAGAAATGTATGACCATCTTCAGATATCATCTAGGACTTCCTTGAGAAGCCATATAGGACCTTCTCTGGAGGTCATCTGTGACTTTCTCAAGAGAGTTATCTGGACCCTCCTCTGGAGTTCATATATGGCCTCTTTGAGTGGCCATCTGGGAGCTATTCAAGACGTAATCTCATCCTTATTGAGAGACATCTGGGACCTCCTTTGGAGGTCATTTGACACTTCCTTGGGGAGCCATTTGTAACCTCCATGAGAGATTATCTAGGGCCTCCTAGGGACAACATATGTGACATTCTCCAGAGGTCATCTGTGGCCTCCTCAAGAGGCAATCTGGGACATTCTCTCTGTCATCTGAGACCTCCTGTAGAGGTCAACATTGAGAGTTATGGGACATGTAAGTTAAGTGTCTGTGGCTATTGGTCAGTTTATGTATGCTGATAGTTCTATCTGTGTCCTGTATTCCCCTCTGTTTACTCTTTTTCTCAGGATGGGAGAACAAGGCCTAAAGTTCCTATATCCAAAAAATATTCTCCCCAAGGCTTATAGAGTCCCTCAAAGAAAGATGCATTGGTGTATTCTCTCTCCTATTCTTTGCCATCAGCAACTGTAATGTTAAGTCCTCCCATAACAAAAGTGGCTACATTTAACAGCCTGAGGTGATACAATGTGGTATGTTACCAATATTAACCTTGAGACAGGAACATGAAGGAGATGGGGGGCAGGCCCCCTTTTTAATATATATTCCCTTTACAACTAGTGACCTGTATAACTGGAAACAGCAAACTCCATCCTTTTCAGAATAAAACCAGGGGCTCATTATTTCATTAGAGACAGTAATTTTCACACAGAAGCACATCCGGAATGAGTGTCAGCAAATTTACAGGTGCTTTTCACCTGGTAGAAAAGGGAGTGAATCCTGCTCTGTGACTTAAAAGTAGTCTTTGGACCAGACAGTAGACCCACTATTAACCAGATCATTTAGAGCAAGTCTTTCCACAGACTTACCCAAGCTGAGACTAACATTGATCGAGGTATGGAAGTGCTTACCTATTATTGCTAGGTTTGATTAGCAGGTATACCTCAGTGGCTAGAAGCCAAGTCATCAATCGAAGATGAGTGAGATGGTACAGTTCCCCAGTGAGTACAATAATGCTTTTCTGGAATTTCTCCCAGAAGCCTATAGGACATATAGACCTATAGACCTTGATGCTCTGGAGAATCAAAGAGCCCTAAATATGGCCTTTGTTACCCAGTCAGCCCCAGATATTAGAAAAAAAGCTTCAAAAGTTAGAATATTTTGAGGGAAAGGTGTATTCTAAGTTTGAAGTGGTTGCCCAGTAGGTGTTTGATAGCAGAGATACCCTGGATAAAAAAGACTCTAAGAAAGGGGGTAGAGTTTTGATAGGAGCATCAGAATAGAGATCAAGAGACCCTTGGCAAAGACTGTACAATTCATTTGCAAATGGCAGTAGGGAACCTCTAGGACTAGATCAGTGTGTTTATTGAAAGCAAAATGGATATTGGGAAAAGGAATGTCCAAGGAGGAGAAAGACAGAAAATGACAGGTTATGTAATCACATAAAACACCAGGAAAATGTGTTCATATCTCTGGAGTAACATGCAAAGGAGCTTGGGGCTCTGAATTCCAACTATGTTCAATTTAAAAAGCAGCCCTCTGCACTTAAGAAGAAATGTGGCAAAGGAAAATTCAAGCAATTCTATCTCAAAACACAGGCTTATAAATTACTGAATCTCCATGATGTGGTAGTCAAAACCAACCAAGAGGTTAAAAGCACATAGAAGAGCACATTGGAGAAAACAGAGAGAATTATTTGAAGTGAAGAAAAGATTTGAAGATATAAACTTGTGAGAGTCAAAAAAGAGAAGAATAGCTTCCTGAGGCTCATGATATTCCTGTATAAACCTTTGGGTCGCCTCCTCTCTCCCTCTCACGCTCATTGAGAGTCCTTTTTTGTAAAAGGTATAAAAAAAAGAAGAAGAGGAAAAAAAAGTTGTTTGATTTTTTTGGGAGGGTTGGGGAAAATCCTGTATCTCCCCTGTATCTGTCATCAGACTCTGGTTGGAGTCTCTGGTCTGCTTGTGGTCCTGTGGCTTGGTTGGTTTCTTTTGTTAGTTTGTTTGAACAGGCAGAAAAATGCTCTGCTTTACCCAGGATTTTGCGATCCTCCTCCCAAGTTAGTTCAATGGGAGGGGGGTGTGCTTTGAGTATCACAAAAGGGGGAGATGGCTCTTTCCTCAAGTTTGGAGAAGCGGTGATGAGGCTAGGTTCTGAGTAGAGTTGAGGCCATTCAGCAAACAGTAGCTTTTCCCGGGGCCTAGTTTGTGAGAAACTCACAGAGCCACTGTGAGTGGCTGGAGCCACTCTCAGGGTTTCTGCTTACTGATGTCGAGGCTGCTAAAGGGAAGGGTAGCTTCTGGCTCTGATTACTCGGTGAACAAAGCCACTCCTAGGGTTGGCACCCGAACTGGGTGACTTTTCCCTGGGTGGAGCTGAGTCTGGCAGGTCATGCCCTTAAGTTCTTGTGACCCACAAAATGATTCTAGTTTTATTCCAATGCCTGAGTTGGAGCTAGCACCTCCGCCGAGCTTTGTCGGTGAGCAGCTTGAGAATACTCAAAGAGAAAGGCAAGAGAAAAGGTGAGCAACGTGAGCAGCTTGAGAATAATCAAAGAGAAATGCAGGAATGCCATGAACGGGCTGAGAACACTCAAAGAGAACTACAAGAATGGCAGGAACAGGAGGAAGCTAAGCAAACAGATATACAGGAATTGAGAGAGCAGGATGAGAATACACAAAGATCAATAAAGGCATTCATGAGATCCATTAACAAAGAGCTGAAGGAAGTTAGGGAGACCACAAAGGGAATGCTGAATGGAACCCAACAGAAGGAATGGGAGTCCAAGGAAACCATAACCAATCAACTAAGTGATTTGAGAATAAACACTGGACACCAAATTAAGGAAGTAGAGAAGTCCATACAAGATCTAAAACAAAGCTTCAACAAAGAATTCGAAGCCATCAAAGCCGACCAATTACAAGGAAAAGAAATAAAAAACAGAGTAGAAAGTCTTGACAGCAGGTTAGACCATGCAGAAGATTGAATCTCGGGGATTAAAGATAGCCTAGATATTATAGAGAAAGAACATACAACCATCCAAGAAAAGTCCAAGAAATATGATAGATCTATCCAACACTTGGAAGACAATATCAAAAGGCCTAATCTATGGATAATGGGTGTAGAGGAGCACCTAGAAACAGAAGTTAATGGTCTAGGAAATTTGTTTAACAGGATCCTAGCACAGAACTTCCCAAACATGCAAAAAGATAGGCCTATTCAGATACAAGAAACTTTTAGAACTCTAAATAGACCAGACCAGAATATGATATCCCACCATCACAATATAATCCACACAGGATCAACTCAGAACAAGCCAAAGATCCTTAAAACTGTGAAGGAGAAAAGATTAATCACCTATAAAGGGAAAACAATTAGAATCACCTCAGATTTCTCAGCAGAGACAATCAAAGCAAGAAGAGCCTTGAATGATGTATGCCAAGCCCTAAAAACAAACAACTATCAACCAAGAATAGTGTACCCAGCTAAACCCTCCTTCATAACTGAAGGCCAAACAAAAACCTTCCATAGCAAAGAAAAATTGAAACAATACATCTCCACCGAACCAGCCCTACAAAAAATTCTTAAAGATGTCCTACACATAGAAAACCAACAAGACCACAATAAAGGCCGAGAAACTGCACCCAAACTGAGAATCCAAGAACCATAGGAAGAACCCAATTTTCACAACCCCTAAGAAGGTGGATAACATGGCAGGAACTCCAAAATACCTCTCATCCCTATCTCTTAACATTAACGGACTTAACTATCCAATTAAGCCACATACACTGTCTAGTTGGATTAAAAAACAAGATCCTTCTATCTGCTGCCTTCAGGAGTCACATCTTGCCCCTAAAAACAAACACATTTTCAATGTCAAAGGCTGGAGCAAAATCTACCAAGCAAACCGCCCCCATAAACAGGCGGGAGTTGCAATCCTAATATCAGAAAAAATAGACTTCAAATTAAAATTCATGAGAAGAGATAAAGAAAGTCACTAAATACTAATTAAGGGATCTGTCCTTCAGGAGGATACTACAATTCTAAATATCAATTCTCCAAACAATGGAGCACCCAAATTTATCCACGAAACACTACTTTCCCTCAAATCCCACATAAATCCAAAGACATTAATTGTTGGGGATTTTAACACAGCACTCTCCCCACTAGATAGATCAACTCGGAAAAAATCAACAGAGAAACTGCAGATCTAAACAGCTGCATAGATCAACTAGATTTAACAGACATCTACTGAATATTTCACCCAGCAGCATCAAAATACACGTTTTTCTCAGCAGCACATGGAACATTTCCTAAAATAGACCACATTTTAGGCCACAAAGGAAACTTGTTCAATTTCAGAAACATTGCAGTTATGCCTTGTATTCTCTCTGACCACAAGGGAATAAAATTAGAACTCATCATCAAAAGCCACCAAAGAAAGTACGGTAACACATGGAGGCTGACCAACACACTGCTGAAACACGAGTGGGTCATGGAAGACATTAGAAAGGAAATTCAAATGTTCATGCTATTCAACAAAAATGATCACACAAATTACCAGCTCTTCTGGGACACAGCAAAGGCAGTACAAAGAGAAAACTTTATAGCTCTGAGCTCTTACATCAACAAATTGGAGAGATCTGAAACCAACAATTTAATGAGACATCTGAACCTCCTTGAAAAAGAGCAGCAAGATAAACCCCAATCCAGTAGACAGGAAGAAATAATTAAAATTAAATCAGAATTAAATGAATTAGAATCCAAAAAAAACTATAGAAAGAATCAACAAAACAAAGAGTTGATTCTTCAAAAAAATTAACAAAATTGACAGACCCTTGTCATGACCACCTCAACCAGCAAGGAAGACGTGACCCAGGATTCTTCTCAATGTGGTTTATTCAGGAACCTTGTAACAAGCTTCTCTCCCACTTCTCTCCTGCCCGCTTATTCCTGGTTCTTCCTGCTTCTTCTTTCCTCAGCCCCCGAGCTCCAGTTATAAGCCTCCTGGATGGCTAATCCCGAAACGCCACATGGCATATACCGATAGGGCTGCAAACATGGAAGCAAACTAGGAGCCAAGTCATCGCCACATAAGGAGTTGTTTTTTACAGAGAGCACTCGTCACCGGGAAGACGGAAGGCGGGAGCCAGCGCCATCTTAGGTTGCAGCCGCACCACACGGCCCCGCCATTTTAGCTACAATGTTGCTTTTGCGGCCGTCTTTGGTCGCGGCTCCCGCAGCTCTCCACAGCTCCCCCTTTTTTGTTTTATTAAGCAACAGGTAAGAGTAGAGGTTGGGCCTCTGTCTAAAACATTGATGAGAGGACCTTGCACTGGTCTTCGCCTGAGGGGCGCCTTCCCCAGTGATGACCAGGCCTGTCAGATGCCTTTTTTGCAGAGGTGGGATCTTGGGCATCAACCCACTTGCAACCCAACATGCTCTTCTTGGGCTCACGCCAGGGAGTGATTCCCAAGTGCAGTGCTTTTGCCTCGCACCCTGTGCTATTCCTTTAACGTGGCAAGCCACGCGTAGGGGGACTGTCAAGCCTCAATGGCAGTGAAGTCCTGGACCACCATAGCCATACTTCTGCTCTGCGAGCTCCTAATCCGGTATATGCACCACAGGCACAACAAGATCACCAATGCCAGGATACCAATAAGGGAGCCCATTCCTGCCCACTCCTTCAAATGATCCACAGCTGTCAAAATCCAGGAGGAAACATCTTGAAACAGGGCATCATCCATCCGGGTAGAGTTTATCGCGACAATGGCCGATCGTAGCTGCAACATCAATTGGTCGAATTCCCCCGTCCAGTTGCCTAAAAGATAACTTGACAGTTGTTTAGACAAATTTGCTGCTTGGGTATAGTTATAATACTGAATAGCAGTAATACAAAGCCCTTCATATTTTTGAACACATCCCAGCTGAGCCAACTGCCATAGGATATCAACCTGTTCATGCACAAGGTCAACACTTTGATTTAGCAGCATCAGTCCTTCTTTTAATTGTGCATTGGCCGCTTGTTGTAAATCCAGAGCTCGGGCTGTAGTAGCCAACAAGTTATTTAAAGTCTGAGCCGTCTGCACAGTATGTGACATGGCGACAGCGGCAGCCCTCGCACCCGCAGCAGCCACAGCTATAGTAGTTACAATGGCTGCAGTGATGCCAAAATCTCTCTTATGCCTAAACAAGGTTACAGCTTGAAAAGCATCTACTGGCACAGGCACCCAATGCGCCATGCGTGCAACTATAGCTAACGGATACTGAGAACTCCAGCAGGTAGCATAATAGCAGGTTGCATTAGTACAAGCACACACATCATCTGAGCATACAGAGGTGTTGTTAATTACCAAAAACACAAAAGGGGAAACCACACACATGGGTATAGGCTGATAGCTAAATACCTTATAATTCTTACTAAAATGCAATTGGCACCCACAGTATGGGCAGTACTAGCCAAATTGCAAGTCATGTTTGCTATAAAAAAGTGACCTCCTTGCAGCATAACCATAGGTTCGGCCTGTAAGCAACTTCCATTAAGACCACATAACAGCCAATTATTAAAGGGATTAATTCCAGCCCAGAATTGTACACTAGCATTGGACAAAACACTAGGGGAGAATGAAAAACGCTCAGACTCATCAACCCAAACAGCGCGTCGTGATTGGCAACCTGTCCAAGGCCAAGCCTCCCCCATAAGATCAGGCGGGCAAAAAGGGGCCCATTTAGGTTGTTTTACAATCCACGGGTCAGTACTTAGCTTTAAGCTTTCATAATGTCTGTCTAAGACAGTACCGACAAATCCAATAGCATTTGCCCAAACCTCAGTTGATCCCGGATTATCATGCCAATATCTAAAATAAGCGGCCGGGGAACCAGTCAAGGCCATGAAACTACCATTAAGGGTCACATCACTTAAGTAAAAGCATAGCGAACCCATCAAGCTAATTTTTCTAGCCTCACCTATCCCTGCTATTTGTTTATCCTCTGGGTAAAAGGGAAGGTTAAGAGTTTTATTTGTAGTGAAAAAATCTAGGGAAAAGGGAGGCGTCATGTCTCACGGGCATGGGCCTCGGGAATGCAGACAGTATCCCCCATCTCTCTACCGTCTGCCCCTGTTGGATCATCAGGAGCTGTATGATCAGCAACGCAATCCTTTGTTTCTTTCGGGTTCTGTTCATCTTGGACTCGCCGCACAAGTCGTTCAGGCACACACACTGGATCTGAGCTATTCTGGGGAAAAACATAAACAGATCCTCGTGCCCATACCAGCACGGGGTCAGGCCCGTTCCAGAGGCCCGTTAGCATATCCTTCCAGAAAGCCGATCCTAAGGCCAAAGGAGTGGAACAGTTATGCTTATCCGCCGCTGAGCGACCAGCGTTATCCAAATTCAAAAAATTTAGGGTGAAAAGTGTCATGGCTATTCTTTGTCTTGCTGTAGCCATCAGGGGTCCAGCTCCCCCTTTTTGTTTTATTAACATTTCCTTGATAGTACAATGAGCTCTTTCCACAATTCCTTGTCCTTGAGGGTTATAGGGCAGTCCATGCACCAGGGTAACACCCATTTGAGTGCAAAAGGAAACAAAGCGCTGCCCAGTATAGGCCGGACCATTATCAGATTTTAGCTGTTTTGGCATTCCCCAGGCCGCCCACGCTTCCAGGCAGTGAGATATTACATCAGGAGCCTTTTCCCCTGACACGGGTGGCAAGTATAACACCCGAAAAGGTGTCAACAGAAACATGTAGATATTTTAAGCGGCCAAATTCTGGTACATGAGTTACATCCATTTGCCATACTTGTAAGGGTCTTAAACCACGTGGATTAACTCCAAACTCAGGGGGCTTATGGTAAATAATACATCGGGGACACTCCTTTACCACTTGATGTGCATCCGCTCTAGAAAGGGAAAAGCGGCTTTGTAAAGTCCTGGCGTTTACATGAAATTTGGCATGAAAATTTTTTGCTAAGTCAACAGAAGAAGCATGGAGTACCCACTCAGCATGAGTGTGTGCATCAGCTAGGGCATTACCCTTTGTCAGTGGTCCTGGGAGACCCGTATGTGCTCGAATATGCATTGGAAAAAAGGGTTCCTTGCGTTGCCATATAAGGCATTGTAGCAAGGTAAAAGGAGCTAGAACAGAACTGGTAGCCTTTATTGTACCAACCGGTTCTAATATCTTTAAAGCATTTATTACATAAGCTGAATCTGATATTAAATTAAAGGGACAGGGGAAAGCTTTAAATACTTCAATTACAATCATCAACTCAACAATCTGTGGGTTACCAGGGACAAATTGATGCTGCACGGGGTCTTGGTTACCTGCGACGTATACCCCGCATCCCGTTTTGGAACCATCCGTAAAAATATTTATAGCCCCTCCAATAGGCTTTTGGGCAGTTACCTTTGGAAAAATCACTGGATGTTCCTTTACAAATCTCAATAGGGGGTCTTTGGGCAAATGATTATCAATATCTCCTGGAAACATGCATCTCAAAATGGACCAATTATCAATAGTGGCACATAAAGTCGGCATTCTAGGGAACAATGATGGAATGTGGATAAACTCCAAAACACTGTAAACTCTGTTGAACTCCTTGCTGAGCTAAGCCCGCCACCGCCTCAGGGTAATACTCCAGCGCCTTTCCGGGGGAAAACATGAGAGTATAACCACATCAACGGCCCCTCTTGCCAAAGTACCCCAGTTGGTTGGGTCTCAGTGGGAAGAATGCATAAATCAAAGGGTTGGCCATCTTGTAGCCTGTTTAAACAGGCGGCACTTAAGTCCTCCTCCACCCTTTTGAACGCAAATCGGGCGCTCTCAGTCAGGTCTCGTGGGGAGTTTAAATCTATATCTCCTTTTAACATATCAAATAAGGGTTTTATTTCATAATTTGGCAATTTCAAATACCCCCTTATCCAATTAATATCCCCCAACAATTTTTGAAAATCATTTAAAGTCTTTAAGTTATCTTTTCTCAGGGTCAATTTTTGGGGCATGATCGACCTGGGATGTATCTTAGCTCCTTGGTACTCCACCACTCTGCCTGTTTGTATTTTTTCTGGTGCTGGATAAAGACCCTGTTCTCTTAAGGCCAAAACTAATTATGCATAGGCCTTTTGTAACCCAGCTTCTTCCTTATGAGCTATCAAAATGTCATCCATATAAGGGACCACCCTGAGTTTAGGATGCCGTTCTTTAACAGGAGCTATAGCCCTGCCGACAAACAGTTGACACATAGTGGGGCTGTTGGCCATACCCTGTGGCCACACGACCCACTCATATCTTTGGTCAGGTTCCTCATGGTTAAAAGAGGGCACAGTAAAGGCAAAGCGCTCACAATCAGCGGAATGCAAGGGGATAGAAAAGAAACAATCCTTTATATCTATTACTATAATAGTCCAATGGGTAGGGAGTGCAGAAAGCAAAGGTAACCCTCTTTGTACAGGGCCCATAATTTGCATTTGTGCGTTTATGGCACGCAAATCATGAAGTAATCGCCATTTACCCGACTTCTTTTTTATTACAAATATTGGAGTAGTCCATGGTGAAACTGAGGGTCTCACATGGCCCAGGGCTACTTGCTCTTCTACCAGTTTATGAGCGGCTAAAAGCTTTTCGGAGGATAGAGGCCACTGAGCTACCCATACCAGTTCCTCCGTCTTCCAGGTAATGGGAACTTGATTCTCAGAGGCCCCTATGAAAAACCCAGCCCATGTCTATCAAGTTTTTGGTGGATATCAATAGGCTTTTTTCCAGCCTTGCAAGTTTTTTCCCAGTCCTTGCCCTGGGGAGTAACCCATTTGTAACATCATTTCTTTGAGGTAGGAGAATATTCATTACTAAGGCAAATCTCGACCCCACAAGGAGACAGGCAATTCTAAAACATAAGGCTGGAAGTTTTCAGAGTGTCCTTCTCCATCCTTCCAGTTGAGGGGTATTGCACTTATGTCAGGAGCTTTAGCATAGCCCAACCCTTTCAGGGTTTGTCCTGAGGCCTGTAATGGCCACCCTTTTGGCCAATCCTTTTTGGCAATAATGCTACAATCAGCCCCTGTGTCTAACAGTCTTATAATCCTTTTTCCTTCAATCTCCAGCTCAAGCGTGGGTCTATGATCTAAATCCAGGGCTAGGTACACTGACTCAATTCCGGAGGAGCCAAAACCCTTTTTACCTCTCTCAGACTGTATGGCAGGAAATTTTTCATGTAGGCTAGGCAGGAGTAACAATTGGGCAACTCTGTCTCCAGGGGAAATTGCTACAATACCTTTTGGAGCTTCTACCATGATTTTAACTATACCTGTATAATCTAGGTCAATAATTCCTGGGTAAATTTTAAGCCCTCTAAGAGTAACGGAAGACCGGCCAAGTAGTAACCCCACTGTGCCTCGTTCTAAAGGACCTTGAAAATCTGACTTATTAACTGAACGCCCATTTGTGGGGTTAGTACGAGTCGGGTGGTGGCGCGGAGGTCCAGTCCCGTCGAGCCTGTAGTAGCTCTCCACGGTTCTTGGGATGCCTCAGGGTAGGCCATCCTTCTTGGGAAATTTCCTCGTTTGGGCTCTCCATTGCCCCATACATTTGCGGGCCCTGGGGACGGGGGCCCCTCTGCCCGTTTTTTGGCTGCATGATGGGCCCCCAGAACCGGCCATTAACATCTTTGACCGATCTACATTCACTGGCCCAATGCTTTCCCCTTTTACATCTGGGGCACAGCCCTGGCTATTTACCCGTTGTAATTCCTCCAGCCCTTCCGGTTCCTCTTCTCTCTGGGCAATCTCTCTTAAAATGACCAGCCTTGCCACACTTAAAACATACTCCAGATGTCACTCCAGAGTTTCCCCCCCCCCCCCCCGCCTATTTGAATATTGGAGTACTGCGGCAGCAAGGCCTGCATTAGTTAGAGGTCCTCCCAGCTCCCTGCACACTTTCATCCATGCCTCCAACCCTCTATTTTTATACGGGGTAATGGCGGCTTTGCATTCTTTGGTGCATTGCTCATAGACTAATTGTTTTATAAGAGGCATAGCCATGTCAGGATCCCCAAAAATTCTGCCTGCTGCTTCCACCATTCTGGCCACAAAGTCTGAAAAAGGCTCGGTAGCCCCCTGCAGGATCTTGGTGAAATTGCCACTAACTTCCCCCTTATTTGGTAGTGATTTCCACACCCTAATGCAAATATCATTTATCTGTTGATACACTTCAGGGGGATATCCTATCTAAGCATTAGCAAAGCGACCTTGTCCTAAGAGCATGTCTCTGTCCCAAGCCTGAGGTCCGTTCGCTTGATTGATGGCTCCCTGTTCATTACAAAATTCCAGCATAAATGCCCTCCAATCCAAGTCTTGGCCTGGACTCAAACATGCCCGTGCTAGGCTTGACCAATCAGAGGGGGTCATGCAATATCTCTTTATAGCTTCCACTTGAGCTACGGTAAAAGAGGCTGTAAGCCCATATGTCCGAACAGACTCAGCCAGGGACTTAATTACTTTAAATTCTAGAGGGTGATGGAATCTCTGTTGATTATTGTCTTGAAAAACTGGGAAGGCGAGTTCTGCTCAAGCAGTTCGCCAAGTGTCTGGGCAAAACGTGTGCCCATTGGCTCCATGTTTATATGAAGGAGGAGCTAAAGGGGTCTGACCGGAAGTTCTTTCTATGGCCTCATTAAGTGCAGGTTGGCTTAGCTTACGTTCCCCTTGTTTGATACGCTCCTCTTCATCTGTTGAATAAGTGCTCTCACTTCCTCCTCCTCTAACTCGCTGCAACTCCCTCTTTCCGATTTTAGCTCGGACAGATCTGGGTATAGATGCCCCCTTTTGTCTTGTTCACTGTCTCCCTTTTCACTGATCGCCTCCTCTGACCTCTCCTTCTGTAACTGCTCCAGTGCTGACTGTCCATTTTCTATAATCTCACAGCAGTTCTGATCCTCCAGGCAGCCACTAATCAATTTCCAAATGGGGCGGACTCCTGCCTTTAATGTGCCCTGTTCATAGGCAAAGTCCAAATCCCTCCCTAATTTGTCCCAGGAGGCTATTGTAAGGCTCCCACAGACTATGAACCAAGGAGCTACAATGTTGCATTCCTCAAGGAACCTCTGTAAAGTATACTTTTTTAACTTTAGTCCTTTTGAGCGTAGCAGCTCTTCCAGGGCCAGAAAAATTGGATGTGACGTCGTGGCGCCCATCTTAGTTCTAAAAGTTTTATTTTTTGTTACTTTCACTTTAGGCCTGTATTTTATTTCTTCTCGGGTTTCCGCTCTCTCTTTTATCTACAGAGAAGAGCCCTTTATTATTCCCGCTTTAATCGCGGATTCCCACTTCACCTGGGAAATTTCCCCGGCTCTTGTCATGGATTCCCCCTTTTCCTGGGAACTTACCGGTGCACCACCCTGACCGCAGAGAGTTCTGAATCCCCGTGCGGGCCGCCAGCTGTCGCGACCACTTCGACCAGCAAGGAAGACGCGACCCGGGATTCTTCTCAATGCGGTTTATTCAGGAACCTTGTAACAAGCTTCTCTCCCACTTCTCTCCTGCCTGCTTATTCCTCGTTCTTCCTGCTTCTTCTTTCCTCCGCCCCCGCGCTCCGGTTATAAGCCTCCTGGATGGCCAGTCCTGAAGCGCCACGTGGCATATACCGATAGGGCTGCAAACATGGAAGCAAACTAGGAGCCAAGTCATAGCCACATAAGGAGTTGTTTTTTACAGAGAGCACTCGTCACCGGGAAGACGGAAGGCGGGAGCCAGCGCCATCTTAGGTTGCAGCCGCACCACACGGCCCCGCCATTTTAGCTACAATGTTGATTTTGCAGCCGTCTTTGGTCGCGTCTCCCACACCTCTCCACAGACCCTTAGCAAATCTTATCAGAAAAAGAAGAGAACACACCCAAATAAATAAACTCAGAGATGAGAATGGAAACATCACCACGGAAAAGACCAAGAGTCAGAACATGATAAGGAAATACTTCTCAAAACTTCATGCTAATAATTTTGAGAACTTGACAGAAATGAACCTTTTCCTAGCAAATATTGACATGCCAAAACTAAACCAAGATGAGTTAAACTATCTTAACAGGCCCATATCAAGCTTGAAATAGAAACAGCAATAAGAGACCTGCCAGCTAAGAAAAGTCCAGGAACAGATGGTTTTAAAGCAGAATTCTACAAGACATTTAAAGCAGAGCTCACACCAATATTCCTCCAAATCTTCAATGAAATTGAAAGAGAAAGTTCATTACCAAACACATTCTGTTAAGCCATCATAACCCTCATCCCAAAACCAGGCAGGGACTCATCAAAGAAAGAGAACTGTAGACTCATTTCTTTGATGAACATTGATGCAAAACTTCTCAACAAAATTTTGGCCAATCGACTTCAACAACTCATTCAAAAAATCATACAGCATGATCAAACAGGATTCATTTCAGGGATGCAAATTTGGTTCAACATATGCAAATCAATTAATATTATTCATCACATCAACAGGAGCAAGGATAAGAAACAAATGGTGATCTCAATAGATGCAGAAAAAGCATTCGACAAGATCCAACACCCCTTTATGATGAAGATTTTGGAAAAATTAGGAATCCATGGAACATTCCTCAATACAATAAAGGCTGACTATGACAAACCTCAGCAAGCATTATACTTAATGGCGAAAAACTATAGCCATTTCCTCTTAACTCAGGAACAAGAAAAGGATGTCCACTCTCTCCACTTCTCTTCAATTTAGTATTAGAATGCCTACCTACAGCAATAAGACAAAATGCAATACAAAAAGGGGATCCAAATAGGGAAAGAAGAAATAAAACTCTCCCTCTTTGCAGATGACATGATCTTGAATTTAAAGAATCCCTTAGACTCCACCCCCAAATTACTCACGCTGATTCAAAACTTTGGCAAAGTAGCAGGGTATAAAACTAAACCCCCAAAATCAATGGCTTTTCTGTATGCCAATAATGAGAAAAGTGTGGCTGAAATAAGGAAAGTAACTCCATTTGTAATAGCCCCTCAAAAATAAAATACCTAGGAATTAACTTAACCAAAGAAATGAAGGACCTCTATGATAAAATCTTTAAAATCTTGAAAAACGAAATCAAAACAGAACTTAGAAAATGGCAAAACCTCCCATGCTCCTGGATTGGAAAGATTAACATCGTGAAAATGGCAATACTTTCCAAGGCTATCTACAAATTCACTGTGATACCTATGAAAATTCCAACCTCATTCTTCAAGGAAATAGAAGAGGCAATCCAAAAATTCATAGGGAACAATAAAATACCCCAATAGCAAAAACACTCCTGAACGTAGAAAACACTGCTAGTGGAATATCAATACCAAATTTCAAACTCTAATATAAAGCCAGAGTAATCAAAACAGATTGGTACTGGCACAAAAACAGACCACAGGACCAATGGAATAGATTGAAAACCCAGAAATGAACCTACACACCTATAGCCAACTAATCTTTTATAAGGGAGCTAAAACAATAGAATGGAAGATAGACAGCCTCTTCAGTAAATGGTGCTGGCAAAATTGGTTAACTACTTGTAGAAAACTAAAACTAGATCCTTATATATCACCTTGCACCAGAATCAACTCCAAATGGATCAAAGACCTCGGAGTCAAAGCAGATACTCTGAAAACATTACAGGATGGAATAGGAGAAACCCTAGGCCTCCATGTCTCAGGCAGAAATTTTCTTAATAGAGATCCGGAAACACAATAAATCAAAGAAAGGTAGGACAAATGGAATTGCATGATGTTGCAGAGCTTCTGCATGGCAAAGGACATAGCTAGCAAGATCAATAGAAAGCCCACAGCTTGGGAGAAGATCTTCACTAGCCATACAACGGACAAGGGTCTAATATCTAAAATATACTTGGAACTCAAAAAACTAAATTCCCCAACAACAAATCCTCAAAGAAATAACTGCCCAATAAATAAGTGGGCTAAAGACTTGAAGAGAAACTTCTCTGAAGAAGAAAGAAGGATGGCCAATAGACACATGAAGAAATGCTCAACCTCCCTAGCCATAAAAGAAATGCAAATCAAAACAACATTGAGATACCACCTCACCCCAGTTAGAATGGCTAGAATCAAGAACTCTAATAACAACAGTTGCTGGAGGGGATGTGGACAGAAGGGAACCTTACTTCATTGTTGGTGAGAATGTAAACTTGTTCAACCACTTTTGAAAGCAGTATGGGGGTACCTGAAAAGACTTCACATAGAGCTCTCCTATGACCCAGCAATCCCACTTTTGGGCATTTACCTAAATGTTTACAAACAAGACCACAATAAACCTACCAGCACAACTATGTTTATTGCAGTATTATTTACCCTAGCTGAGATATTGAACCAACCCAGATGCCCCTCAGTAGATGAATGGATCAAGAAAATGTGGTATATATACACAATTGAATTCCATACATCCATCAGAAAGAATGACATTGCCCCATTTGTTAGGAAATGGAAAAACTTTGAAAAAATTATATTAAGTAAAGTGAGCCAAGCCCAAAGAAACATAGATCCCATGGTTTCCCTTGTTTGCAATATCTGGTATATGTATGAGTCAAGCAGGAAAGGTCAGATATTGTGATGTTAGGAAAATGAACCCTTAGATATGCATTTAAATGTTTTTTTCTTTCATGCATTTGTTTCTAACTCATTTATAAGATTATTTCTTTGTAGCTTTGTATGTCCCTCCCCCACTGTATAACCCCTGCTTTCACTCTATTTGATGTTGGAATAGTTTGTGGAGGAGATCTGGAAAAACAAGTCGTTTAAGGAAACAGATGGACCCGATACAACTATGAGAAGTAAAAGTTGTCATATCAAAAACGAACTTGATAACTTTGGTGGGTGGGGGGTATTGTGAGAGGCGAGGTGAGGCAGGGAAGGGATGTGAAGGGTAAAAAATGGAGGAGGCTGCAGTGCTTGATAAGAAATGTACTTATTATCTTGCCCATGTGATTGTAACCCCTCTGTATAGTATGTTCACAATAAATAAATAAATAAATAAATAAATGAATAAATAAATAAATATGAGAAGAAGATAAAAAGAGAAGAAAATCCTCAAAAGGAACCTAGAAAATACTCAGAATCAAATGAAATTCAAGTACATTAGCCTGGATGATTTTGAGGCAAATTAGGGGACTATAGACCGACAGAAGCACAAGACAGAAATACTGCCATCCTTGCTCACCACAAGTGAGGTCAAGCAGAGATCCTGTTGCTGCATTAAGAAATGTGGACGTGAAAAATGAGCTGGACCTGATATAAGAATGTATTAGGCTGAAGTACATGTCGATTATAAGCTTTGAAAATTGTCACCAGAAATTCAAAGAAACAGAGAGGGAAGGAAAGAGTAGTTAGCAGAGAAGACGGGGAAGTGCTGTCATAGATGAGGCCAAGAAAAATGAACAGGAAAATATCAGGCTCAAGAAAGAGATTATTACTTTTTAGAAAGAGTTAAATGGCTGCATGCTCTGATAGAATGCTAGGGAATGGGAAAGAACATTAGGAAGAAAAATAGAAGGGCTAAAAAACATTTGAAATATTTGTCACAAAATACACTGAAGTGGAAAAATAGAAAGAGAAACTAGTAGAGTAAAAGCCCTGAAAGACTTTTGAGATCTTCTACATAAATGTAATACAGAAGCATCATGTCCCAATGGAATAGGTGGATGTGGCAAAAAAAAAAACCTTGCAATAGCACCTTTGAGAACTTAAGGGAGGAGCTGAAGAGCAAGCAAAGGTGTTGTGAGAAGGAGCAGCAGTTGTCCAGTCAAAGGAACTCTCCCCTGACCCTGTCAAAACAGTTACAGTTTAAGGAGCTCATTGAGAAGGAGAGTGGGATTTTGAAAGCAAGTTTGAGAGAAAAGGAGGAGAATAAAGGGGAAGAAGTCTCCAAGGTTCAGAGTACTGTACAGGAGTTAAAGAAACTAGAGACCTTAAGATACAGGGAAACATCTGAACTGATCATGTGGCTTGGGAGATCACTCTAAAACCAGTGGAATCTCTAAAGCTACTAGTCATTAAAACTAAAGGAAGAAGCAAAAACAGTTGTAATAAGTGTGCAAATATTGACACTGACCTTATGAAAAAAGCATACAAGCTCAAGCTTTCTGTCAGTTTACGTGTAGATATTTGTACCCAGGTAAATTGCCCGAGGCCACTACCTAAAACTGTTCTGAAAACCAGTGGGGCCTTAGCGTGACAATACTTAGTAAGGTGTGTAGGTAATTTCCAACAGGTAAATGCTGAAAAGCTGGAACCTATGGAAAGAATTCATATGTGAGGAACCTCAGATGGTGAATTTGGGAAAGGGGACTTCACAGAGGTAAAGCCTGGAAAGTATGGGTATTGGTATCTATTAGTTATAGTGGGCACTTTTTCAGGCTGAGCTGAGGCATGTAATAATTCCTTGATTTGGTTTACCCTTAGCTGTGGGGTCCAAAGATGGCCCTGCATTCATGATCCAAGTTCTCAATTATTAACTAACACTCTAGGAATAAATTGGAAGTTGCAATCTATTTATAGAACTCAGAGTTCAAGGCATTAGAAAGAATGACTATGCCCTCAAAGGAAACTAACTAAATTAAATACAGAGACTGTCCATGGCTAGGTGAGCCTCCTCCACTTTGCTTATTTTAGAGCAAGGTGTAGCCCTTATGTTAAAGGATTTAATCTCTTTGAAATACTTTAGGTTGGACAACCCCCTTTGGTTCCTAAATTTGGGAAGGCTATATTAACAGAAACATCTAACTACAATCTGCAGGCTTTACAACATATTCTTTTATGGACCTATCCTTTCGTAACCAAGGCCCACCAGCCACCTATGAAAACTCCACCTGAAGGGGAGGGTCAAAGATGGCAATGGAACAGCAAGAAAACACCACAGATCTCCCCAACGAAATACAGAGTTTGGATTTCAATGCTCCGTTTCTGCAAGTGACCCACAAAAAAAGGCGATTACTCAGAGATACAGAAAGTGAAAAAAGAAAAGGGAAAAACCTACACAGACAGTAAAGTGGGAAGACCCTTCCCCCACCCCTTGTTGGTGATGGGGTTCTCCGCTGAGCAGCTTAAGTGGTGGAACTTTGTGCCAGGTTGCTTAAGTGGCTTGGCTCTGGACCCTCAGAGGACCACACACCCACAAACATCCCAAGGATCACAGAAGACTCCCAAGGTCCAGTGCCAACCCAGAGAACACAAACTGAAATCTCAGAAGGCAGAATCAGCATGAAGATTCCCCTCACCCTCCCTGGCATGGCACCTCTGCCTGGCTGGTGCAAGAAGCCCAACCCAGTCAGGAGCAGCAGCAGCTGTCAGCAGGGGCGAATGACCCTAGACTTGCAGTGTGGCACCTCTGTCCTGCTGGTGTAAACAGCCTAGCCTAACCTGGAAGAGAAGCAGCAACTGGCAATAGTGGCAAACCACCCAGACTCTATGCACAATGCCTCTTGGCACTAGCCCACAGGAACAGCCCAGACCAGCCTGGGGCGGCAGTGATAACTGTGGCAGGGACAGCTGCAGTGAACAAGTCTAGACCCATGCCTGTTTGTGCCTCTCTATACTGGCCGGCATAAGCAGCCTACCCCAGCCTGAGGCAGCAGCACTGGTTAACACCTGACTCGTGGTAGGGTGGAGCGCCTCTACATACCGGCTTGCATAACCAGCCCAGCCCAGCCCATCGTGCAAAGGTGTTGAACAACCCCAGACATGATGCAGGGTGTGGTGCTGAACAACTCCAGAATAGCCTCATGAATTTTCCTGCCTGGTCTGGCTTTGAACCTGAATACACAGATCTGAGCCTCCTGAGTAGTTACAATTACAGGCATTCACACCAGCAGGTCTAACTCTTGCCAACCCCTTCACTTTTTCTACAATAGATCATTTCTTAGTTCATACAAGGAATTTAAGCAAATACAAGAGGATCAACAAAATACCCTGTATTCTATCTGATCATAGTGGAATCATAGTTCTCAATAACAAGACATAAAGCAGAAAAAACTTAAACACATGGAAATTAAACTGCACTAAGTTGAACAATACTTGGGTCACAAAAAAGCTAAAGAAGAAATTAAAAAAGTTCTTACAATTCAGTGAAAATGAAGAAACATCACAAAGAAACCTATGGGACCCAATGAAGGCAGTCCTGAGAGGCAAATGTATTGCTCTCAGTGCACATATCAAGAAAACAGAGGCCAAGTAAACAATCTTATGATACAACTAAAATTGATACAGAAACAAGAAAAAAATTGAACCTAAAGTTGCTAGACAGAAAGAGATAACCAAAATAAGAGCTGAAATTAATGAGATAGCAGTTGAGAAAATTATGAATAAAATTAATAAAACAAAAAACTGTTTCTAAGAAAAAAATCAATAATACTGATAGACCACTGGCAAGAGTAACTAACAAAATAAGAGAGGAGACCCAAATCGATATTATCAGAGATACCACAGGAAAAATTACAACAAATATCCAAGACAATCATAAGGAAATAATTCCTGATTCTACTCACAAAGGAAGGAAAACCTAGCAGAGATGGATGAATTTCTACAGAAATACAAATTGCTATCCCCCCTTTCCTTTTTGGCCCTGATTCTCCACCATGTATGGTGGGGGCAGCAGTTCGGTAAATAAACTTCTTTTCCTGCCTTAATAGTGTGTGGTATTCTCTTCATAGGCTACTGAATGAAACCTACCTATTTAATATTACATTTGATGCTGTGACTCAAATGGTGTTTTGAGTTGGAAATGTTAGAATTTCCTAACCACCCCTTTTCTGTGAACTAAACTGCATTGAAACATCACGCGAGACTTTTCACCAATACCATTGCTAGCCTTCACATCCACCTCATCACCAATTCTCTTCTCTGGTGAGTGAAACTACTCTCTACGGCTCTCTGTTCCTCAATCTCTGTTCAGATGTGGTGACATGCCAGAGAGCTCCTATGGCCTTTAGCAGAAAGACTGGTCACCTCTGAACCCGAGAATGCTTGGTTATGGGGTCTTGGCCATTTCTCTCTAGAGCTCTAGGGGAAGCAGGGGCATCGCTTCTGCCTGGTCAGCTCTCCTTCCCTCACCAGACTGACTCTCCTACACATTTAACGGGGTGCTATGAGTCATGCCCAAGCCATGAAACCCCTCTAAAATGCCTCATGCCCTTCCTGGATAGCCAGAGCACCTAATTTTTTTAATGCTTTTCTCAGATTTAGACAATTTTTGCTTCTGTAATGGTAAATGGTCAACAGTCTGTTCACTTTCAGGATCTCTTTGCTCTCTGTTAATCATGTCAAACTTTCTATATCTCTCCCTTTCTTTTCTACAACTATTGGTATTGTGCCATGAATCATGCAAAATGTGCTGGGTCCAGGGGACCCATTCTAGTTTCCATCTAAAATGTTAGCCAAACTAGGCTAGATTTTTTGTTCAGGTTTTCTTTGCATTTTTTTAGAAATTTGTCATCTTGAGTTCGCCATCTTGGCCAAATGGTGGGTGAAGGATTTGGCCCTCTCCAATCTTTACCCTTCCACCAAGCTTTCTTCTCCTTCATCTATCTATTCAAATGTGCCTTGCTAACAAGTTGCTCTTTTCACAGATTCTGGTAACTGAGACCCAACCATCTGATGTGCTTTGTTAGCAAAGATGTCTAAACATTGTCTAAAGTTTTAGGATTTGAGTTTTGTTTTTTTTTGTTTTGTGTTGTTTAGGCTAGTACTGACTATGTGATTCTAAAATATTGGGCATATCTGTGTTAAGATTCTCCCATCTAACAAGTTTTGTCATTGCAGAATATTTGGTCAATTCTTGATAAGGACCAGGTAAGCTAAACTTATTCTATTTGATCTCTTTGTTTCTTTAATTGGAAATAACAAAGGGTTTTCGTGACAAAGGTTGCAATTCAAATCCAACCCAGGCTGAAAAATCCCTAAGACTCCATCTCCCAACTTACCTGCAAAGAGCCAGGCTGGAAGCTTGGCTCGAGCCTCTTATCTCCAACCAGAAAATACTGCAAGAGTTTTTATAACACAAAGTGGTAGAGTGCTAGACTTGAGCAGAAGTGCTCAGGGACAGTGCCCAGGAATTGAGTTCAAACCTCCTTGAATACCAATTGGGACAAACCATCACACCAATGACACTTAGGATTTGGTAAGAAGGAATCAAGGATTTCATTGGTCATGAAAAACAGTGCTGGATACATAAAGCAGCATGGTCCTAAAAATGAGCAGGGCCCACTAATCAATGTTGCCCCATGCCCTGGCCCACTGGAGTGCATGGGGCATGCCACACAAGTGAGCAGGGCATGCTACTAGAGGGGGTAGGATGTCATCCTCACATGATGAGCTGTGAAGAATTGATTGGGGAACAGGCAGTTTGTGAAGTGATGGTTGAAAACTGTTAGGTTTTCAATCATCACTGGAGTGATGGAGGGGTTTAACCTATATATAGGCTGCATGGTCAGAGCAATGGAATTGAAGAAAATCAAGGGAAGACTTCAAACAAGGAAGTGGTGAGACAGCAGGAGGGGAAAGACCTGGCAGAAGAGGAATTTGAGGCCAAGCAGGAGGGGAAGGAAGCCAATTGGCCACCAGGCCAGAGAAGTGTAGTGGAGAGGCCTAAAGAGAAGAAGGAAGTGATGGAAGGGAAAAAGGGAAATGAAGGAAAGGTCTATAAAGAAGGAAGGAATAAGGGAAAAAGAAAAAGCCTTACCTATTGAAGTTTGGAGCGTGGAGATGGTAATTTGGGGGGTTGGTATTTTGCAAACCAATTAACAATGCCTATTGGACGTCTGAGGTTTGGTGGTTGGGGCTGGGCTGTCACTGAGTGTACAGCACAGGACAAGGCAAATGCAGGCTCATTTCTAGTGTAAATAAAATTATCTTCAATGTGCCTCATTGGATTGCCTTGTGTTTCATGCATTATAAGTGTACAAGTTCAGAAGTTAATAGTCTCAAAGGCCACGATTTTTGTAAAATGTTATGAGGTCAAAATAGGTGTGAAAAACCCAATGGAACAATGATATCACAACGGGAATACGATGTCACAATATTGAGTGATAATAATATTTTCATGTTATACTTAGTTGGTGATGACATAATGGTGATGAGGTCACAGTAGGTTTACGATGTTATAATAAGTCACAATAGGTTTTTTTTTTATTGTGAAAATACTGTAGAGAGGGTTTACAATTACATGGTCAAGATAATGTGTACATTTCTTATCAAGCATTATAGCCTCCTCCTTAGTTTCCTCTTCCCATCCCTTCCCATACTTACCTGGCAGGGGAAATACAACTATCACACAATAGGTTTATGATGTCAGTTATGATGTTAGTTATGATGTCCGTTCCCAGGAGAAAGTCATCCCACCCAGGCAGAAAAAACTCCACCCACAGAGAAGTGACTTTCTTCACCAGGTAAACACAGCCAGAGACTGCCCCTCCCTACAACAGCCTAGACAAATAATTGAAATTCAGTAAACATAAACCCCAAGAAAAGCTCCAAGCTGGGCTCTGTGAGTGTCTCAGGATTTAACCCTTCAGGGAAAAGCTACTGTTTGCTGAAAGACCTCAACCCTAAACAAAACCTAGCCTCATCACAACATCTCCAAACTAGAGGAAACAGCCATCTCCCTCTTTTGTGATACTCTAAGCAGATCTCCCTCCCACTGAACTAGCCTGGGAGGAGGATCAAAAAACATGCCTAACACAGAGCAGTTTCTGCCGGCCTAAACTGACTTAAGAAACCAATCAAGCCATAGGAAAACCAAACACCACAAGCAGACCCAAGACTCCACCAAGAGACTTGTTATGGACACAGAGGAGATACAGGGTCTTCCCACTCAGCTCCTCCCCCCCCAAAAAAAGTTAAGAAACTCTTTTTTGAAACTTTTCTTAAATTTTTATTTTTAAAAAATATTTTCTGTTAAGCTTTTTTCTCATAATTTTTATTTTTGGTGTGTGTGTGTGTGTGTGTGTGTGTGTGTGTGTGTGTGTGTGTGTGTGTGTATGTGGGTGTGTTTAATCTCTTTTGACCTTTTGGGCCTTTTTTATTGTTTTCATTTTTTTCTCTTTTTTTTTTTTTTTTTACAGGACTTAATTGCTGTTCTGCTCATCCTGATATATACCTGTAGTCAATTATTAGACCTTATCCACCATTTTGTACATACTTAATCCAGAAATTTATTACTCAATTCACAACCTCTTAGGCTTAACTTCTTTAAGAGCAGTATCATCTCTTTATGCCTACATAATTATCAAGTAACTAATTTTAATTTTTTCTTATTTTTTGCTTTAATGTTTCCTTTCTATCCCTCCCCTCCTCTCATCCTATCCTTTTCTTCTCTCAAAATCATTTCTTTAAAAGTACGTAATTTTTAAGTGTTTCACTTCTTAAATTTAATTTTTGTTTTTCCAATTTTCTTTTTTTTTATTTCTCTACTGTCATTCTGTCTAATCCTTTTCCCTCTCTGAGATTAGGAATTGGTTAAATTTACTCTCCTTTTACCCCTCCACATCCCTCTAGTCCTATTTGTCCCCACATTTCTCCCTAAAGCTAATAATTTCTGGATTGCCAAATCATTTTTTGCTGTTTGTAGCCCCTTAATACATAGTTGTTTTATGTTGAATAGATTGAATCTTTTGAATTAGATTGTAACTGCAGCCATTTTGTTTGTGCAACCACAGGACTCTGATTGATGCTTGCCTTAAAATAGTGTTCTAGCACACAATTGGTGTTACTTTCATACCAAATGGGCAGAACAAGCTGAAAAGCACAATAAAAATGGCAAGTCCAGGTATCTCAACTTCCACTCATGTTAAGCAGGTGACAGAATTGTTAATGAATAATCCAGAGGAGTTCCATAAAAACCTGTACAAAGGCTACTGGTAAACATGGTGAATGAAATGATTGAAAACTTGCAAAGGACTCAGTGTGAGCATGATAGGGAGTGAGAGGATGCAATCAAAATTCATACAGGAATCTTTTAAGTAATAGGAAGCTACTTAAAGATTAATGCAGGAATTGCATAAGCAGGTTGAGAAGAGTCAAAGAGAAATACAGGAGATGCGTAAGCAGGCTGAGCATAGCCATAGAGAATTATTGGAATTGCGTGAACTTGACTAAACTAATCAAAGAGTAATACAGGAATTATGAGAGCAGGATGAGAATAGACAAAGATCAATAGAGGCATTCATGGAATCCATAAACAGACAGCTGAAAGAAGTAAGGGAGATCACAAATGGAATGCTGAAAGGAGCAACACAGAAAGAATGGGTGTCCAGGGAAACCATAACCAATCAACTATGTGATTTGAGAAACTGAACACCAAATTAAGGAAGTAAAGAAGTTCATACAAGATCTAAAACAAAGCTCCAACAAAGAATTTGAAGCCATCAAAGCCGACCAATTAGAAGGAAAAGAAATAAAAAACAAAGTAAAAAGTCTTGACAGTAGGTTAGGCCATGCAGAAGATTGAATCTCGGGGATTGAAGACAGCCTAGATATTATAGAGAAAGAACATACAACCATCCAAATCAAGTCCAAAAAATATGATAGATCTATTCAACATTTGGAAGACACCATCAGAAGCCCTAATCTGAGGATAATGGGTGTAGAGGAGCACCTAGAGACAGAAGTTAATGTTATAGAAAATTTATTTAACAGAATTCTAGCAGAGAACTTCCCAAAAATGCAAAAGGATAGGACTATTCAGATACAAGAAGCTTATGTAACCCCAAATAGACCAGATCAAAACAAGACATCCCACTGTCACATTATAATCTTCACAGGATCAATTCAGACCAAGGAATGGAGCCTTAAAGATCTCAAGGAGAAAAGAACAATCACGTATAAACAGAAACCAATTAGAATCATCCCAGATTTCTCAGCAGAGCCGATTAAAGCAAGAAGAGCCTGGAATGGTGTATGCCGTGCGCTAAAGACAAACAACTATCAACCAAGAATACTGTACGCAGCTAAACTCTCCTTCATAACTGGAGATCAAATAAAAACCTCCCATAGCAAAGAAAAATTGAAACAATAGATCTCCACCAAACCAGCCATAAAAAAGACAAAAGTGTCGTACACATAGGAAACCAACAAGACCACAGTAAAAGCCAAGAAACAGCATCCAAGGGAATAAAATTAGAACTCAACACCAAAAGCCAACAAAGAAAGTCCTGTACTACATGGAGGCTGAACAACACACTGTTGAATCACCAATGAGTCATGGAAGAGATTAGGAAGGAAATGCAAATGTTCATGATATTTAAAAAAATGAACACACAAATTACCAGCTCCTCTGGGACACAGCAAATGCAGTACTCACAGGCAAGTTTATAGCTTTGCGGTCCTACAAGAACAAATTGGAGAGATCTGAAACCAACAATTTAATAAGACATCCAGACCTCCTTGAAAAACAGCAGCAAGATAAACCCCAATCCAGTAGATGGAAAGAATAATTAAATGAATTAGAAACCTAAAACATCAGAAAAAGAATCAACAAAACAGAGAGTTGTTACTTCGAAAAAATTAACAAAATTGACAGACCCTTAAGCAAACCTTGTCAGAAAAAGAAAAGAACTCACCCAAATTTTAAAAAAAAAATCAACTCAGAGATGCAAATGGAAACATCATCACAAAAACAACCAAGATTCAAAAAATTATAAGGGAATACTTTTCAAACAATTATGCAAATACCTTTGAGAACCTGGCAGAAATGCACCTTTTCCTAGCAAATCTTAACATTCTGAAACAAACAAGATGAGTTAAATCAACTTAACATGCCCATATCAAGCATAGAAATAGAAACAGCAAAGAGTCCTGACATCTAAGAAAATCCCAGGACCAGATGGATTCACAACGGAAATCTATAAGGCCTTCAAAGTAGAGCTCACACCAATACTCCTCCAAGTCTTCATTGAAATTGAAAGAGAAAGTTCATTACAGAATTCATTCTATGGTTCCATCAGAACCCTTATCCCAAAACCAGACAGGGACTCATCAAAGAAAGAAAACTGTAGACCCATTTGTTTGAAGAACATTGATGCAAAACTCCTCAACAAAATTTGGGCCAATCGATGTCAACAATTCATCCAAAAAATCATATACAACGATCAAACAGCATTCATTTCAGGAATGCAAAGCTGGTTCAATATATGCAAATCAATTAATAAAATTCATCACATCAACAAGAGCAAGGATAGGAACCACATGGTTATCTCAATAGATGCAGAAAAAGCACTGACAAAATCCTACATCCCTTTGTGATGAAAGCTCTGTAAAAACTATGAATCCAGTCAACATTCCTCAATATAATAAAGGCTGTATATGACAAACCTACAGCCAGCATCATAGTTAATGCTGAAAAACTAAAGCCATTTCCTCTGAACTCAGGAACAAGACAAGGATGTCCACTCTCTCCATTTCTCTTCAATTTAGTAGTAGAATGCCTAGCTACAGCAAAAGACAAGATGCAAACATAAAAGGGCTCCAAAAAGGGAAAGATGATGTAAAACTCTCCCTATATGCAGATGACATGATGTTGTATTTAAATAATTCCACCGACTCCACTCCGAAATTATTCATGCTGATTCAAAACGTTGACAAAGTAGCAGGGGAAAATTAACTATCAAAAATCAATGGCTTTTCTGTATGCCAACAATGAGAAAAGCATGGCTGAAATCAAGAAAGCAACTCCATTCATAACAAACAATAAAAAATAAAATACCTAGGTATTTTATGAGAGGACCTTTATGATGCAAACTTTAAAAACCTGAAAAAGGAAATAAATATGGAACTTAGAAAGTGGAAAAACCTTCCATGATCCTGGATTTGCAAAATCAACATGGTGAAAATGGCAATATTTCCCTAGGCTATCTACAAATTCAATGTGATGTTTATCAATATTACAAACTCATTCCTCAAGAAAATAGAATAGGCAATCCAAAAATTCATATGGAACAATAAAAGACTCTGAATAGCGTAAAAGATCATTAACAGAAAGAAAAGTGGTGGAAGAATATCAATACCAAATTTCAAACTCTACTACAAAGCCATTGTAATAAAAACAGCTTAGTACTGGCACAAGAACAGACCTCAGGACCAGTGGAATAGAATTGAAAACCCAGAAATGAAGCCACAGAACTATAGACACCTAGTCTTCAATAAGGGAGCTAAAAAACAGAATGGAAGAAAGAGCCTCGTCTGTAAATGGTGCTGACAAAATTGATTAATCACTTTTAGAAAACTAAAGCTAGATCCATATGTATCACCCTGCACAAGAATCAACTCCAAATGAATGAAAGACCTCAGAGCCAAAGCAGACACCCTGAAAACATTGCAGGACAAACTAGGAGATAATCTATGTGTCATTGGCACAGGCTGAAATTTTCTTAATAGAGACCCAGAAGACAACAGATCAAAGAAACGTTGGACAAATGGAATTGCATGAAATTGCAGAGCTTCAGCATGGCAATGGACAGAGTTAGCAAGATCAATAGAAAGCCCATGGATTCGGGGAAGATCTTCATTAGCCATACAACGGACAAGGTTCTCATATCTAAAATATACTTGTAACTCAAAAAATTAAATCCCCCAACAACAAATCCTCAAAGAAACAACTGCCCAATAAGTAAGTAGGCTAAAGACTAAAGAGAAACTTCTCTGAAGAGGAAAGAAGGATAGCCACTAGATACATGAAGAAATGCTCGACCTCCCTAGCCATAAAAGAAATGCAAATCTAAACTATATTGAGATACCACCTTTCCCCAGTTAGAATGGCTATAATGAAGAACTGTAATAACAACAGAAGCTGGACAGGATGTCGGTGGGACTGTAATCTTGTTCAACCACTTTGGAAAGTAGTATGGAGGTTCCTCAAAAGACTACATATAGAGCTCCCCTAGGACACAGCAATCCCACATTTGGGCATTTACCAAATGATCACAAACAAGCCCATACTAAAGCTACCAGCACCACTATGTTTATTGCAGTATTATTTACCATACCCAAGATATGGAACCAACCCAGATGCTCCTCAGTAGATGAATGGATTGATAAAAATGTGGGAACAATGCTTGATAAGAAATGTGCTCATTACCTTGCCCATGTAATTGTAACTCCTCTGTACTGTATTTTACAATAAAAAAATGTGGTATATATATATACAATGGAATTCTATGCCTCCATCAGAAAAAATGGCATTGCCCATTTGTTAGGAAATGGAAAGCCTTGGAAAATATTATATTAAGTGAAGTAATCCAGGCCCAAAGAAACATAGCTTCCATGGTTTCCCTTATTTTCAATAACTAGTATATGTCGGTGATGAACATAAACTTTCAGACAAGTTGAAGTTAGGTGAAATGAACACAAAGATAAGGACTCAAATGGTTTTTCTTTCTTGCTGTTTTTTCTAGCATATTTACAAGATGATTTCTTTGTTGCTTTTTATGTCCCTCTCCCACGATATAACCTCTATATTCACTGTATTTGATGTTGGTATAATTTGGGGAGGGGAAGGAAAAAACAAATAGGGATACATGTGAACCCATTGCAACAATGACATGTACAAGACATTATGTCGAAAATCGAACTTTACAACTTTGGCCCAGGGGGCGGGAGCAGAGGGGCAGAAAGGGAGATGGGAAGGGATGGGAAGGGGAAACAAGGGAGGAGGCAACAATGCTTGATAAGAAATGTACTCATTAGTTTGTTCATGTAATTGTAAACCCTCTGTATATATTTTCACATTAAAAATCATGAAATAATAAAGTAAAAATCCATGCCAATTTTTTTTGCCTGTCGGGGGCTTGAACACTGGGCCTGGGCACTGTCCCTGAGCCCTTCAGCTCAAGGATAACACTGTACCACTTGAGCAACAGTGCCGTTTCTAGTTTTCAAGAGATATATTGGCAATAAGAGTCTTACAGACTTTTCTGCCCACGCTGGCTTTGAACCACAATCCTCAGATCTCAGACATTTGCGTAGCTAGGATTTCAGGCATGAGTCACCGAAGCCCAGATTCAAGACAAGTTTAAAAAAACAAGCTTATTGAAACTTCGGGATTTTTCTAATAAACAATGTGATTTTTCAGCATTAATTTATAACTATGAGTAATTTTTAGATGTAACTAGGAATTTTTTAATAGAATCAAATATGTTTTACTATTATTCAGTATCTCACAAAACCCCACTGTAATTGACTTTCCCCAAAGGCAATTATTACATACTATATTACTCATTATTATTATTACTCTCTATAATACATATAGTGTGAAGTGAAAATTTTTTGGACCATTTCGTATAAATTAGTAAATGTTACTATAGCACTATAAATTCACAACTGTTAATTTAAGTGAAGGAAAGAAGATTTTTGAGTTAAAATGAAATATAAATGTACAATGTGTCCCAATTGAATAAAAAATTCTGAGTTCATACAGACAAAAATATTTTCTTTCCACTAAAGACTTTGAAGTAATACCATTGGAAATAGTGAGACAAGAGGAGGAAGAATTAAAATCATGTCAAACAATGTCTGTTATTCTGTTATCTCCTCCACTATGAAGACCTGCCCACTCCCAGTTGTCAAAAAATTTCAAGTGTCTCGCTTAGAATCTATTTGGAATAATTCTAAATCACTGACTATTTTTGTAATTTCTGTTATATGAACTAAAATATTGACACAAAACAATTGAAATAAAATGCACACATATATTGAAGTCACCACAACTGGAAAAACAATCAAAAAAGTAGAAGTCCCCCAGGAACAAAAACATGTTGTGCCCAGTTTTTTTAAGCAAAAAAACTTGTAATACATGTTACCTTGGAGTAGAGCCATAAAGGTAACTGTGTCTCAGAAATATGGTGCATTAATTTGTAATTAAATTCATCTAGATGAACCTAATGTAGCAAATCCCTTGAATGGATCAAATTGTTTAAAACGAATGTGACTGTATGTGGAGTGAGATCTGCACATATTTAAAAGAATAAAATAACAAAATCCTGACATACTTAACATATTCAGAAAAGCAATGAATAAGTCCAATATTATCCATATTGAGAACCAATTCCTACTGATTTAACAAGAAAAAATATGCAAATAATAGAATCTGAGCAGTGTACATGAGTGTATATAGCTTTAAACTACTCCAAATTACACTTTGTAGAAGACTGAATGTGGGTAATCTAAAGGAGAATATCAACACATGATGTAAATGAAATTAAAAATCCCATGAAAAGAGAGAAGTATTTTCTGGAAAACAATAGCATAACAAATGGTGGTCAAAATCTTTCTAGTACTGACAAAATTGCATACTTATTTATTTAGATCCAAAAAAAGACCCCAGATACTCAAGCTGATTTGAAACTTTGGCAAAGTAGCAGGATACATCTGTAACATTATTATGCATCTTGACTCTGGCATGGAATTCATTTCCTCTTTGATCTGACAAATGAATAAACGAAAGAACATAACTTCTCCAACTAAATATCAAGACCTAATTAAACATATCACCAGAAAAGTCATTATGTAAGCCGTATTGCAACTGGGGTAAAAGAAAAATCAGTCATAGTGATTCTGTATTTATTGTAAATGTTGATATTTTTCATAAATCATTTCCTTTATTTTGCATTTTTAAAACATTGTGTTACATGATGTATATCTTGGTAACTAATTTTGGATGCCTCCTTAAATTTTGTTCTGAGTATAATGTCTCTCTTCAGTTCCTAACCCATGAAATGATGTTGATTCCAAAAACATTCTAATAACCACTGTTTATAATACACAAAATCTCATAAGCACGACACCAGTAAGCATTCATTAACATTTTGATACCAGGGTCTCATGACTTATGAGGACTATCTGCATGAGTTGCATTGTACCTAGAATCCACAGCATAAATTTAGCCACTGCTAAAAAATGTTTATATCTTTATTTGTCACCCATCAGAGATTAAATCTGAGTATAAAGCCTAAGGAAAATGATAAAGTAAGAATTTAGATTTTCTGGATATAAAGTAAACAAAATGCAGCATAGAGTAACTCATTGGTTTAAAGTCAACCTATTTCACCAAAACAGTCTAATCATTACCTTACAATGTGTATTATTCTCATGAAGGGAATGGGGAATATGAGAAGAGGACTAACCAAGCACTGTCTTCAAATATATATAATTTGGATTTATCTCTATATTTCGCTATAAACATTTCTGATAAAAAACTGTTTGAATAATTGATTTATAATATATCCTAGTTTCATATACCAAATAACATTCAGAAAATGGGATATAACAATTAACTAAAGAAAGTCCTGGTAGAAAAAATGGCACTTCTATACTATGTGACACCCAATTCTGGGGTATTTCATTATGCCTCCATTTAATGAATGTGATTGTTTAAATGTTTCATAAAGTACTAATTAAAATTCATCAGTGTATTATAATCTAATTGTTTCCAATTTTATCCGAGAATCATTTATGAACTTCCCATTCAATCATGACATACATCACATTCCATTGGATTCATATGGATAGGAATGAGTTTCTTAGGATCTCCTGCCATTTGGAGGTGGCAGGATCAGGATTCAAACTGTGGGCTCCAGCTCCCAGCACTTCAACCCGAGGATAGGGAACTCACTGGGCTGTTCAAGAACATCAGCAAGAAAAATGATTAGGCAGGCGCCAGGGCTCTCAGAAGTCCTCCTTGATACTTACAAGGTTGTGATAGGAAGATCATGGTCAAAGTCACCCAAGGCAGAAAAGTCCTTGAGAGCCCTGTCCAACTTCAGGGCTAACAAAGCCAGAAGTATAGCTATATGACTCCAGTGTTAGAGGGCTAGCCTTAAGTAAAGCAGCTCACGGACTGTGCCCAGATCTTGAGTTCAAGGTCCAGGAGTGTCAACAAACAGACATACATAACAATCTGTGCAGCCATCTGCCTAAAGCAGGTCACACTCAGCAGCCTTTATTTACATTTTATTATGAGGCCAATGCAGGAACAGTCACAAACCAGGCTAGGGAAGAGAAGAACAGGTTTCTTAGAAGTAACAAGTATTCAGAAAATTAAAATTAGGGGCATAAAATGGTAGCATACTTGTGTAAAAACTACCATTAAGAAAAAGACGAGGGGGCTGGAAATGTGGATTAGTGAGAGAGTGCTTGTCTAGCATGCAGGAAGCCCTGGGTTTGATTCCTCAGTAGCACATTCAACAAAAAGCCAGAATTGGTCTTGGATGTCAGGAGGAAAGAAGGGAACACTCCCCAGTCATGAGGCATTCTGCCGTGTGCCAGGACACCAACATGGTCTTCACACAACCACAGAGTAGGAACACTGTCTCCCACTTCTCATGCAGCCGAGGGCCCCAGAGTCAAGAGGGCAGAACCAGGTTCTAACTCAGGTGCTTGGAGCCAAAAGAGAGAGGGCCCTGCCTCTCCTTGGACTGGGGATTTGCATTAAGGATGTGGAGAATGAAGGAAGGAGAATGGACTGTCAGAGGTAGAAGAAGGGCCTTCAAATCTGACAGATGGAGAGTCAAAAACCCACTCCCTAAGACCAAAGAGCAAGGCTCTCTATTGTTAACCTAAAGATAGCCTGAGGTTCCCTTCACCTGAGGGAGGAAGTTTAGTCATTTTTTGAAGAGGCTGAGAAAAGCCTGACCCTGGTGTAACTCTGACAAATTTTTCAGGTTTCCCCTCATTGCTGTCCCTGTCTGGAATGAAGTGGTTTTGCAGCTCACTTCCCTTTTGAGTGTGTACATTCTGCCTCCTAATCCTGTAGGCCTAGGTCTCTTTGCCTAGAGGCTTTTGAAACTGTTTTATGCCTTCAAATGTTGTTACACTGGAGTTCTTCCTGCTAACAGGACTAGGGCTTGGAAGCTGAGAACTTCATTTGAACCCAGGATTGTTCAATGATGTTTATTTCCTGCATTTATAACTCAAGAACTCTAAGAAAATTTAGAGTGCAAGCAACTTCTCATTACCAAGGGAGACACAGGAAGCTCTTGAACATCTGACCTTTCAGTAGTAGAAGTCAGAGTGTCATACACTTTCCAACCCTGGCTGGCTTCATCCTGTGATCCTCAGACTTCAGGCTCCTAAGCTAGGGTGATGGGCATGAGCTACTGGTGCTCTCCTAGGTTCAGAACTGTAATAACTTTTGCATTACAAGTCAACTGCTTATCACAAAGGGCTTGGGCAGCATATTAGGCCTTTCTACATTGGACCTCTCAGAACCATAGAACACAAGGTTATAATGCTAGAGTCTGAGAGGCTGTGCATATGGATGGGCTACACTTGAACCTTGAGCTCTAACTCCAATTCTGGTATACGTGCACAATCATTTTTCCAAAGAATGTTCTAATTAACAAAAAGGAAAAGTACTTTGCTTAACCCTCACTTTTTTTCCAGTTTTATGTCTCAAACTCAAGCCTGAGCACTGTCCGTGAGCCCTTCAGCTCAAGGCAAACACTCTACCACTTGACCCACAGCACAACATGTGGTCTTTTTGTAGTTCATTGGAGATAAGAGTCTAACCGGTTTGCCATGCCTAAGCTGTCTTTGAACTGTGGTTTTCAGATCTCAGCCTCTTGAGAAGCTAAGGTTCCTGTTGTGAGCCACAGGCATCTAGCCTCTTGTTTTTGCCAGACTTGGGGCTTGAACTAAGGGCCTGGGTACTGTCTCTGAGCTCCTTTTTCTCAAGCGCTGTACCACTTGAGCCACTCCACAGCTTCCAGCTTTTTCTGAGTATGTGGCATTGAGGATTCAAACCTTACCATTCATGCATGCTGAGCCAGCTCTCTACCACTAAGCCACATTTCTAGCCCCACCCTTACAAATTTATTCCTCAACTTGACTATCCCCAAGAAAAGGCTTCTGAGTATAAATCATCTAAAAATTTCCTATAGGAAGGTTCTAAAGATAAAGAAGACAAAGTTCATACTTGGAAGAGACTCTAAACATGTGAAGACTGTGACAAATGCTTCCATTTAATTATGTATCATGTTTTAACACTTAATAAAATATTAATGAAAAACCAGTCAAGGTCTTAAATTATTGTGTATAAATTTATAATAGATATACAACATGTACTAAATATTATGTTATAATAATACTAAATACAATAAACAATAAGTAAATGAAAAGTAAAAAATAAAATACAAAATCAATAATAAAAATTATAATATGTTATAAACATACATATGTAAATATATATCATATATTACACATATGTAGAAATAGTTTTTCCATTGCAGGGCCTTCATTCAGACGCTGGGAACTCTAGCCTGAATTTGTTTTCCTCAACGACAGTGAACTTTGCCTTCACCCATGGTGCAAAATATTTACCTGGATGGTGAGATCAAATACCAGCAATGATGGAAATACTGCCCCCAGTTCCAAGACAGTGACTTAATTTTTTAAATGGAAGCAGTTATGTTTATTCAGTTACATACTGAACATTTTTTAAAAACTCAGTGTAGAATTTTGGACATCGATTCAGACACCTTGCTCTTACCCCAAAAATGCTTGTCTGCGCACTACTTTTTTTCATTTTTTATTGAAAAATGTTGTACAGATGGGTTACATTTAAATGAGCATGGTAACGAGTACATTTCCTATTGAGCATTGTTGCCTCCTCCTTTGTTTTCCCCCTACCATTCCTTCCCTCCCATCTCTACAACTACTCCCTCTGCCGAGCTCAGTGACTTAATTTTTATTTTTGGATTTGCACTAGGTTTGAACTCAAGTAGTGGCAAATCTTCACTTTCCCTCACATTGCTACGTACTTACCAAGACCCTAAGTTCAAATCCCAGGTTAGGAAAGAAAACTGGTAGAAATTCAAAACAAGGACTTTATTTCTTTTTTAATTTAGATAAATAATTAATGTTTTTATTTATTATTTATTTTGCCAACACGGGGCTTGAACTCAGGTCATGGCAACTCTGCCTCAGCTTCAATCGGCCTAGAGTGGGGCACCGATGGACCTGTAGTCAATCCAGGGATCCTAGGCCCAGAGGGCTTTCAGGAAGAAAAAAGAAAAAAAAAAAACGTAGTATAGCACAAAAAGTGGCAAGCTTCAGAGTGCTGAGGGTTTTACATTTTTTTCTTTGCACAGTGACCATCCTGGGTCTGAATAACATGGCTGAAAAGTGGACCTGAACTGCCATACCTGAAGGCTGGCTTGCTATCAGGGAATCCATAAGCCAACCTGTGAACATAGGCCCCGAGTTCAAATCCCAGAACTGACACCTACCAGTGGCAAGAGATCACAAAAGATTCGTTCCTATGCATAGGAATACCAATTGAAAGAGTAGTTCATTCTTCAGTATAGTATAAAATTGGATGCAATAATCCTAGGACGCTGATGGAACTTAATTAATAGGTTATTATGCATGAAAGGAATAATATTCCTTCAATGGCGATATAATAAATGCTTAAGAGTTGGTAGGAATGTAGTAGGTGCCATTGAATCATAGATAGACGGCTCTGATGCTCCTTACTAATATATATTTATTTGTATACCACACTCTGCCTATACATGCATCACTGTTTTGGTCAATCCTGGGCTGGATCTCAGTACCTGGGAACCACTTCACAGCTTCATTGCCTAAAGGCTGCCATGCTGACACTCATCCATTCATGAATTGGGCTTGCTAAACGCTGAGTTCAGAATCCAGCACTGTCAAAAATTTAATCTTGGAGTATGAAGCCAAGTGTGACACATGTTTTCCTTTTCTGTGAGAGTCCTGGGAGTCAGGCATGGTGGAGAATATATTTACACATCTGGATGCTGTGATAGGATGTAAACAATTGTAATAAATGTTACAGGGGTCATCAGAGTCAATTAAATAAATGATAAATCAATGAATAAAACAAGAAATGAAATGAATAACCACACCCAACAAAATATGGACTGACTATGTGTATGGAAGTATAAATCCTATCTTTAAAATGGATATAAGGAGTATGTTTTCCAGCTCTTAGGCTTGAATTCAGGCCTAGGGAACAGGCCTGACTTTCTTGTCTTCAAGCATGTTCAGATTCCCTTCCGTCATGGTGCTGCATATATACACAGATCTTGAGTTCAAATCCCAGACCTGGCAGAAAAAATGTCATGAATTGCAAACCAAGGAACTAAATATATTTTTTTAATTGAGGGCTATTGGAGAAGCCATTGTCCTGCACTGCAACATAAGCCTACAGTTCGAATATAGTCATGCCACTTCCAGATGGTGGGAGATCCTAAGAAATTCGTTCCCATCCACAGGAATAATGATGGAATGTTATCGATATCACAGTTGAATGACATGCTCATGAATGACTCTTGTACACAATTAGACTTCATGATTTCAGTCGGCTGATTGATTTTATTTAATATCTTATGAAACATTAAAAGAATACTATTTCTCACACTGATTTACTTAATAGTTTATTAAAGATAAAAATAATAACATTAATTACATGGAGACATAATAAATACCCAAGAATTGGTAGGAATGTAGTCTATATAACTGAACAATTGATAGACATCTCTGGCACTCTGTAAAGATATACATATATATATATATATATATATATATATATATATATATATATATATTAGTGTACTACGATCTGCGTGTCAATCTGTTCTTATTTTGTCAACCCCTGGTGCTTGATCTCAGATCCTGGGAACTGCCTATCAGCTCAATTTGTTCCAGGATGGCATGCTAACACACACACATTCATGAATTTGGCCCTGTGGGCCTTGAGTTCAGATGTCATCATGCCCAAACAATGAATCATGAAGTAAGAAACTGATGGTGACACATGTTTTCTTTTTCTGTGAAAGTCCTGGGTGTCAGGTATAAGTGGAATACATATGCAGATCTATATCCTATTTAATCAATGTAACCAATGTTCTATGTGGCATATTAGTCAATAAAATAAACAGTCAATACATGTTGGGTCTTTGTTTGCCCCCGAAAGATGGATGGGGCCCGGGAATGGTAAGTGTGCCACTAGTCTGTTCCCCAGCCTCCCTTAGCCTGGGAGACATTCAGACACAATGGGGAGTCAAATTAAGCAAGAACTCGTTTATTACCACACAACAAGCAACTTTTAAAGGGAAAAACTGCGAGGCATGGAAGGGGAGGGAAAGGAACCAACCAATCACTGTAAAGGTCACACCCTATCATGCGCCTAAGCTTTATCCAATCAGATTTTAAGG
The DNA here is from genome assembly GCF_024711535.1 of Dipodomys merriami. Taxonomy (NCBI): domain Eukaryota; kingdom Metazoa; phylum Chordata; class Mammalia; order Rodentia; family Heteromyidae; genus Dipodomys; species Dipodomys merriami. The sequence continues at coordinate 2,853,856 of NW_027202538.1, read as the reverse complement.
TAAACAATTGGGCTGTGCCCACTCAACTTCCCCTCAGCACCATCTTTGCTGCCCATGTGCCCCACAAACACCTGAATAAAACAAAAAATAAAATGAATAACTACACTGAATGCAATATGGTGTCAACCTATGTATGTAAATATAAATAAAATATTTAAAATGTACACAAATAGGATGTATTCTTGTGCTGGGGATCAATTTCAGACCTAAGGAACAGACATGAATTTCTTGACTTCAAGAAGGCTAGATTTCTGTTTCCACACAGTGCAACAGAGTTAACCAGACTGTGAGTTCCAATCCAGTCCTAGCAGTAAAAATGGCACCTTTATACTATGTGACGCCCAATTCTTAGGTATTTCATTATGCCTCCATTTAATGAACATGATTGTTTAAATGCTTCATGAAATATTGATTAAAATCGATCAGTGTCCTATAATATAATTGTGTATAATTTTATCACAGAATTATTTAAGAGCTGCCCATTCAATCATAACATACATCACATTCCCTTGGTATTCATATAGATAGGAATGACTTTATAAAGATCTCCTTCCATTTGGAGTTGGCAGGACCAGGATTCCAACTGTGGGCTCCAGCTCCCACCATTTTAACTCAAGGATAGGGGACTCACTGGTCTGTCTAAGATCAGCAAGACCAATGATTAGGCAGGCACCAGTGGCTCTCAGCAGTCTTCATTGATATTTACAAGGCTGTGATAGGAGGATAATGGTCAAATTCACAGTAGGCAGGAAAGTCCTTGAGATTCCTGTCCAACTTCAGTGCAAGCAAAGCCAGAAGTAGAGCCATGTAGCTCCAGTGGTAAACGGCTATTCCTGATCAAAAGCAGTTCACAACACACACACACACACACACACACACACACACACACACACACACACACACACACACACACACACACACACACACACACACTGCAGTCTAATCATCTATCTGTTTATATATTGGCCATTCCTATGGGTTGATCTCAGGTCCTCAAATTTGCCCGCCAACTTCTCTTGCATCAGACTGGCGTGCTAACAGTTACCGACTACGAAGTGAACTGCTAGCCCCTGAGTTCAAGTCACAGAACTGCCAAAAACTTAATCCTGGGGAAAGCCAATTGCCCCACTTGGTTTCTTTATCAGTGAAATTTCTGGGACTCAGGAATGATGTAGAATACATAGGCAAATCTATGTCTTATGTAATAGGATGCAAAAAATATTATATGTGTAATCATATTCACTAAAATATAAAAGAAACAAATAAAACACAAAATAAAATGAATGTACTAACTGCAATATTCAGTTAGTATACAGTAAAAATGTGTAGGTCAATAAAAATCATGTACTTAAAATATATAAATATATTATTTTTTTGAGTGTCAAGACTTGAATTCAGGCCCTATAAACAGGCTTGTCTTTCTTGTCTTCCAGAATGGTGATCTTCCCCATCCCCCACAGTGCTGCAGATTTACCCAGACCCTGAGTTCAAATCCCAGGCCTGGCAGAAAAAATGGCATGAATTCTAAGCCAAGGAGCCTCATAATTTTTTAAAATATTTTTCATGTATGTACTTATGTAGGCATGCATGTATGTATGTATGTATTTTTCTTTTGTCAAGCACAGGGTTTGAAATCAGGTCATGGCAATTCTGCCTCAGCTTTCATCACTCTAGCCTGGGGTGCAGCCCCTGGACCCATAGCCGAACCTGGGTTCCTGAGACTCAAAGGCTGACAAGAAAAAAAAAATTAATGAGACACAGAAAAAAAAAAAAAGAACTGGCAACTTGCAGATGGCTACTGGCTTTACATTTGTCTTCTTTTCAAGATGACCATCCTGCGTCTGAATGACACGGTTGAAGAATGTTGGTAACTAGGCATTGCTGAAGGCTGGCGGGCTACCAGGGAAGCCATAGGCCTACAGGGAAATATAGGCCCTGTGTTTGAAGCCGGGTCCTGACCCTTACCAATGGAGGGAGATCCTAAGAGTCTCCTTCCTATTCATAGGAATACCGATGGAAGATTATGAATGGCACGGTTGAATTAGTTGTTTCTGAATACTACTATATAATAGAGTGATTTTAGGAGGCCAATGTATTTTAATGAATATTTTTGACACATTGAAAGAATACTATTAATTACATGGACATAATAGTTTCAGGACAGTGGTTGATTTAACTAATAATTAAGGATGAAAACAATAATATTAATTACATGGAGTTATACTAAATACCCAAGAATTGATAGGAATGTAGCCTATGTAACTGAATAATGTATAGACTTCTCTGGCACTCTATAAAAATCAATATTTATTTGTGTACTACCATCTGCATGTCTATCTATTCTAATTTTGTCAACTCCTGGAGCTGGATCTCAAGTTCTGGAAATCCTTGTCAGCTCAATATGCCTCAGGCTGGCATACTGACACTCATCCATTCATGAATTAGGCCTTGTAGGCTGTGACTTTAGATGCCAGCACTCACAAAAATTGAATCATGGAGTAAGAAGCCCATGGTGACACATGTTTTCCTTTTCTGTGAAAGTCCTGGGTATCAGGTGTGAAATGTCATACATAGGCAAATCTATATCCTATGTAATAAATGTAATAAATATTTCATGTGTAATAAATGTCAATAAAATAAATGGTAAGTAAATAAATAAAACAAAAATAAAATGAATAAGTACACTATGCACAATATGGGATCAACATACGGGGTTCGATTTCAGGGCCTGGGAAGTGCCTGGCAGCTGAATTGGCTAGAGGCTGCTGTGCTGACAGTCAGCCATTCATGAATTGAGCCTTCTAGGGCCTGAGTTAGATCCCACCACCGCCAAAAAATGTAATCTTGCAGTGGAAAGCCAAGCATGACACATGTTTACTTTTTTTTTTGAAAGTGCTCGGTGACAGGTAGTATGTATAATTCAGATGCAAATCTATATGTAATAGGATATCATAAATGTAAAAAATGTCATAGGTGGAAGAATTGTCACTACAATAAATGAAAAACAGATATAATTAGTAGTGAATCATTCTAGGATAAAATTAGACACAAAAACTATAGGATGTGGATTAAGTTTAATATTTTATTAAGGATTACCAGAATAAAAATTGCATGGAAACATAAATACCTAATAATTGGTAGTAACACATGATGCATAATTTAATAATATATAGATATCTGTCTCATTCTATAAAATATGAAATTATGTGTATGGCTGTATGTACATATGTGATAAACAATAACAAAATATTGAGTAATTTAGTTAATGCTTTATTAATTGTTAACTGGGACACATCATTAAATGGAGACATAATTTAATAAGTAATAATTGATAGTAATATCTATAAATTAATAATATACATACATCTTCTGTGTATATAATGCTTATATACATCAATCTCTATCTATTTATACCTGGTTCACTCCTGGGGCTTGGTGGTTGACTGCTCACCTAGTGAGCATGAAGCCCTGGGTTCCATTCCTCAGTGCCACATAAGCAGAAAAAGCTAGAAGTGGGCACTGTGGCTCAAGTGGTAGAGTGATAGCTTGAGCTGAAATGCTGAGGGACCGTGCGCAGGCTGAGTTCAGGCCCCATGACCAACAAAAAAAAGTAAATATATTTTTTTAAAAAAGCATTACCAAATATATGCCAAGTATAAAGGCACAGGTCTTTAATTAAAGCTACTCAGAGTGAAGACAGGAGGATCACAATTCTAGGGAAGCCTGAGTAAATGCACTAGACCCTATGTGAAAAACAAACTAGGATGGTCCAGGTTTAAGTGGTAGGGTGTTTACTAGGACAGTATGAAGCTTTGGTCCAATAAAGAAGAGGAAGAAAGGAAGAGAAGAAGAAGAG